>NC_084751.1:42187867-42507867 GCF_033978785.1 Entelurus aequoreus
TGATTAAGATTAATTTTAGAATTTTGATGACATGTTTTAAATAGGTTAAAATCCAATCTACACTTTGTTAGAATATATAACAAATTGGACCAAGCTATATTTCTAACAAAGACAAATCATTATTTCTTCTAGAATTTCCAGAACAAAAATTTTAAAAGAAATTCAAAAGACTTTGAAATAAGATTTAAATTTGATTCTACAGATTTTGTAGATTTGACAGAATAATTTTTTTGAATTTTAATCATAATAAGTTTGAAGAAATATTTCACAAATATTTTTCGTCGAAAAAACAGAAGCTAAAATGAAGAATTAAATTAAAATGTATTTATTATTCTTTACAATAAAAAAATAAAAAAATACTTGAACATTGATTTAAATTGTCAGGAAAGAAGAGGAAGGAATTTAAAAGGTAAAAAGGTATATGTGTATAAAAATCCTAAAATCATTTTTAAGGTTGTATTTTTTTCTCTAAAATTGTCTTTCTGAAAGTTATAAGAAGCAAATTTAAAAAAATAATGAATTTATTTAAACAAGTGAAGACCAAGTCTTTAAAATATTTTCTTGGATTTTCAAATTCTATTTGAGTTTTGTCTCTCTTAGAATTAAAAATGTTGGGCAAAGCGAGACCAGCTTGTTAGTAAATAAATAACATTTAAAAAAATAGAGGCAGCTCACTGGTAAGTGCTGCTATTTGAGCTATTTTTAGAACAGGCCGGCGGGCTACTCATCTGGTCCTTACGGGCTACCTGGTGCCCGCGGGCACCGCGTTGGTGACCCCTGCACTAGATGGCGTCACAACGGCAGTTATCACACCACTGGCATATTAGCATGTATATATGCTAACACCACGTCTGATTCACATAGCATGTAAATATGCTAACACCACGTCTGATTCAAATTGCTTGTGTTAACTCATACCGTCTCGTGGGCCAAATTAGAGGTCCTGGCGGGCCGTAGTTTGGACATCCCTGTGCTACAGCCAAGGGCGACGGGGAGTAGGAAGACGTAGAATTCGAATTGAGTCTTAGATTCATAGCGCCTGATGGGCAAAGGTCTTAGAACGCATCACTTTATCCATCAATGAAAGTTGTGTTAGATTCCTTGGTTCCATTTCTTTAGTTCCATTATGACCGCAGGAACTTTCCACAATGACTTTGATTCTTTCAAAGATCAACGTGCGTTTCGAAGACGGAAACCAGAGTCGGATATTTCCACCGCAGTTCATGTTGGAATCCATGTTTCCATCAATGAACTCTAGCCTCAAACCGTGAAATTATCACCACCAGGCTTGACTGTAGGCAAGACACGATTATCTTGCTACTAAATTGTGTATCCAGCTGTTTAGACAATAATGGCTGTGTGTTGATTAAGTACATTTACGCCAGGCTTATTCAACTACATTTTCCAAGGGCCACATTTCCAGAAACCTAAGAACTGGGGAGGCTGGACCTTTCTCCTTTCACTATTACTGGGTTGCAATCACTTGACCAAAAGGCATTTCCGGGTTTCAGGTTTACGCTTCTGTGTATTTACCTGAATCATTGCAAATTTAGGCATATTTTAAAAGGTTTAGAGGCAAATATACAAGCCAGATATCATGAAAAAATATTGAAAGGTGATGTAGGTATAATTGTCTAAAGATTTATACCATTCATCATCACCAAAGTGGAAGTTACCACCACACTTCCTTCTACAATCACAAAAGATGGGAGACAATGTGATGCTAATGAGAAAAAAAGATACTTTTTAGTTTTTGCAGTTGATTTACTGGCACAAATATTTCACTGTCATCTACAATTCATGTCTGCAGTTGTTTTGAACAGTGTGAACTTCATGTTTTGTCTCGTCGTTTAGCTAGATTTCCCTGGTGTTCAGCAATGTTTGGTTTCCGTCAATATTAAGCGATATCAAGATACAGAAAGTTGGCCCAGGGTGCAACATGCCGTCTGCCAAAAAGCAGCGAGTGTAGGCTCCGGCCTCCCCACGACCCCAAAAAAGACAAGCGGTAGAAAATGGATGGATGGATGGAAGATAGAGTATGCCGTTGCTATGGAATATGCAGCCTAAGAGAGATTTATTAATTTAGATGATTAATACTATGAACAATATTTTCTTGAGTCTTAACATTGCACCAAAGATGCTATAGAGTCAGTTGTTGTTGTATATTTGTAACAACAACGCAGACATCTATTCCGTGTGAATTTTCTAAAGCAAAGTGTTTATATAGAAGTTATGGACAATAAAAGTAAATAAGAAACATGCGTTTGCATTTTATTTGAGGTTCAAACAGACATTGGCAAAGTGGCCGCGGCAAATGTTGTCAAAAAGCATGTTGTTTAAATGTTGTGTTGGTTGTAAAAATGACCAAAATTCAATGGTCAAATCAACGTCAAAACCCAACATTGATTAGATGTTGTCAAAAAGCATGTTGTTTCAACGTTGTATAGGTTGGAAAATGACCAAAATTCAATGGTCATATCAACGTCAAAACCCAACATTTAATAAATGTTGTCACAAAGGATGTTGTTTCAACGTTGTATTTGTGTTGTAGAGTATTGGTTGGAAAATGACCAAAATTCAATGGTCAAATCAACGTCACAACCCAACATTCGATAAACGTTGTCAAAACGCATGTTGTTTCAACGTGGTATTTGTGTTGGAAAATGACCAAAAATGCAATGGTCAAATCAAGGTCAAAACCCAACATTGAATAAACCTTGTCACAGAGGATGTTGTTGCAACGTTGTATTTGTGTTGTAAAATATTGGTTGGAAAATTAACACATTTCAATGGTCAACGTTAAAACCCAACATTCAATAAACGTTGTCAAAAAGCATGTTGTTTCAATGTTGTATTTGTTGGAAAATGACCAAAATTCAATGGTCAAATCAACCTCAAAACCCAACATTGATTAAACGTTGTCAAAAAGCATGTTGTTTCACCGTTGTATTGGTTGTAAAATGACCAAAATTCAATGGTCATATCAACGTCAAAACCCAACATTTAATAAACGTCAAAAACATGTTGTTTCAACGTTGTATTGGTTGGAAAATGACCAAAATTAAATGGTCAAATCAACGTTAAAACCCAACATTCAATAAACGTTGTATTGGTTGGAAAATGACCAAAATTCAATGGCCAAATCAACGTCAAAACCCAACATTAATTAAACGTTGTCAAAAAGCATGTTATTTCAACGTTGTATTGGTTGGAAAATGTCCAAAATTCAATGGTTATATCAACGTCAAAACCCAACATTTAATAAACGTCAAAAAGCATGTTGTTTCAATGTTGTATTTGTTGGAAAATGACCAAAATTAAATGGTCAAATCAACCTCAAAACCCAACATTGATTAAACGTTGTCAAAAAGCATGTTGTTTCACCGTTGTATTGGTTGGAAAATGACCAAAATTCAATGGTCATATCAACGTCAAAACCCAACATTTAATAAACGTCAAAAACATGTTGTTTCAACGTTGTATTGGTTGGAAAATGACCAAAATTCAATGGCCAAATCAACGTCAAAACCCAACATTAATTAAACGTTGTCAAAAAGCATGTTGTTTCAACGTTGTATTGGTTGGAAAATGACCAAAATTCAATGGCCAAATCAACGTCAAAACCCAACATTAATTAAACGTTGTCAAAAAGCATGTTATTTCAACGTTGTATTGGTTGGAAAATGACCAAAATTCAAAGGCCAAATCAACGTCAAAACCCAACATTAATTAAACGTCATCAAAAAGCGTGTTGTTTCAACGTTGTATTGGTTGGAAAATGTCCAAAATTCAATGGTTATATCAACGTCAAAACCCAACATTTAATAAACGTCAAAAAACATGTTGTTTCAACGTTGTATTGGTTGGAAACTGACCAAAATTAAATGGCCAAATCAACGTCAAAACCCAAAATGTATTAAACGTCATCAAAAAGCGTGTTGTTTCAACGTTGTATTGGTTGGAAAATGACCAAAATTCAATGGCCAAATCAACGTCAAAACCCAATATTGACTAAACATTGTCAAAAAGCATGTTGTTTCAACGTTGTATTGGTTGGAAAATGACCAAAATTCAATGGTCAAATCAACCTCAAAACCCAACATTGATTAAACGTTGTCAAAAAGCATGTTGTTTCACCGTTGTATTGGTTGGAAAATGACCAAAATTCAATGGTCATATCAACGTCAAAACCCAACATTTAATAAACGTTGTCAAAAAGCATGTTGTTTCAACGTTGTATTGGTTAGAAAATGACCAAAATTAAATGGTCAAATCAACGTTAAAACCCAACATTCAATAAACGTTGTATTGGTTAGAAAATGACCAAAATTCAATGGCCAAATCAACGTCAAAACCCAACATTAATTAAACGTCGTCAAAAAGCATGTTGTTACAACGTTAGGTGGAGTTGCTCAAAGTCCGGACCTAATTCAACAAGTTCTCAACGTTGTTTCAATGTCTTGTGCCTGCTGGGTTGTTCCTTTGAAGGGTGCTGTGGTAAAGACGGTGGCTGACATGTGAGGGTTGAGCTCTTAACGTATTTGTCGAGACTTATGTTGACTACTCGTGATTGTAGAAGCGTGGACTTAAAAGCTCTTATCCATTCACTAACATCACACGCAACCAGGGTCTTTCGGGGTCTCCCGACACTTTACCCCAGTCGGCTGCCCGTCATTCCAAATTTACACCATTGTATCGATAATCCACCGTGAGGAAAATACGACACACCCGCTCCCATCCCCGGGAAAATAAAAGCGAACCGTCCCATCAGTCTGGATGCAGTGCACACATAAGTGTCGGAGAGACCGGAGCCGAGCAGAGAGAGACATTATTCCGGAGAGCTCTCAGGTTTTCTATAAATAACCGCTTTAGTTCTGCTGTATCACAGATAAAAGCATCGCGGCTCCTCTCGTACCCGACTCAACTCTGGGGAAAAGAGGCGAGTGTTGCCAGGCAGAACAGTTAAAGGAGCTCCGTCACTCGTCTTGTGTCTCCGGTGCTCTCGGTGTCGAGCCCCGGCTTTGGCGCGTCAAGCCCGTTGTCTTCATCGCCTTGGCAGCCACGGTTTCATCCCTTTTACACGCCTGTCTCTTCAGAAAGTACCATTCCGACATCTTCGTAATAACCCGATGACGCCGCCTGAGAACCCCGTGTGCTTTAATTCAATCTCCACTCTCGCTAACCCTTTGTTTCACTTTCATTTGGCCTGAAACTGTGAACTTTTGTACCAGGGTTGTGCTCGTTTTCTCCCCACCTTATTTACACTTTCCCCTCCGTCCCTCCCGTCTATCTCTGCTGCAGGTTGGAATGAACTCCTCATTGCGTCATTCTCGCACCGCTCGATAGCTGTGAAAGACGGCATTCTGTTGGCCACCGGGCTGCACGTCCACCGCAACAGCGCTCATAGTGCCGGAGTGGGAGCCATCTTTGACAGGTCTGTGGGTGTTTTTACCTTGAGTGAATTCAAGCATACATTTGAAATGCATTGGTGATGTGGGCTGTATAAGAACATTCCATGGAATATAGGTTGCAATGTAGGCGTATTCTTGTCTAAAAATATTAAATAACTTTGTAGGTATGAATTTGAATTGCTTTTTTAAGCCCACAATTGACCAAGTGTACACCAAAAAACTGGTTCAGTTTGATCAGATAAACCACAGGTGTCAAACTCAAGGCCCGGGGGCCCAGATCTGGCCTGCCACATACATTTATGTGGCCCCCGAAACGGTGGAAATAATTTGTTAATAAAGTACCTTCTCTTTTCTTAATACATGTATTATAAAAATAATAATAATAATAATAATAGATTGTATTTGTAAAAAGCACTTTACATTGGGTAAACAACCTGAAAGTGCTGCAGTGTATTAAAAAAAATTAAAATAAAAAGATAATTAAAAAAAATAAAAAAATTAAAACTAGAACAGCCAAATAGCTAAAACTAGTATGCATATATCTAAAAAAAAAAAAAAAAGGCTTTTTTAAAAAGAAGGGTTTTTAAGCCTTTTTTAAAAGCATCCACAGTCTGTGGTGCCCTCAGGTGGTCAGGGAGAGTGTTCCACTGACTGGGAGTGGCAGAGCAGAAGTCCCAGTCTCCCATTGTTCAAATAAATGTACTCTGTGCAATTATATATGTTTACACCTTAATCATCTCTAATAATACAACCAAGTATTATATCATCATACATTTCAAAATAAAAGTTGTCAAAAAGCATGTTGTTTCAATGTTGTATTTGTGTGGTAAAAATAGGAACACAAGTCAATTGACAAATCAACATCAAAACCCAACAGTGAATAAACGTCGTCAAAAAGCATGTTGTTTCGACGTTATATTTGTGTCGTAGAATATTGGTTGGAAAATGACCAAAATTCAATGGTCAAATCAACGTCAAAACCCAACATTGATTAAACGTTGTCAAAAAGCATGTTGTTCCAACGTTGTATTGGTTGTAAAAATGACCAAAATTCAATGGTCAAATCAACGTCAAAACCCAACATTGATTAAACGTTGTAAAAAAAGCATGTTGTTCCAACGTTGTTTTGGTTGGAAAATGACCAAAATTCAATGGTCAAATCAACGTCAAAACCCAACATTGATTAATCGTCGTCAAAAAGCATGTTGTTTCAACGTTGTATTTGTGTTGTAGAATATTGGTTGGAAAATGACCAAAATTCAATGGTCAAATCAACGTCAAAACCCAACATTGATTAAACGTCTTTAAAAAACATGCTGTTACAATGTTATGTTTGAGTTGTACAATATTAGTTAGAAAATGACCAAAATTCAATGGTCAAATCAACGTCAAAACCCAACATTGATTAAACGTCGTCAAAAAGCATGTTGTTTCAACGTTGTATTTGTGTTGTAGAATATTGGTTGGAAAATGACCAAAAATGAATGGTCAAATCAACGTCAAAACCCAACATTGAATAAACGTCGTCAAAAAGCATGTTGTTTCAACGTTGTATTAGTGTTGTAGAATGTTGGTCGAGATATGACCAAAATTAAATGGTCAAATCAACGTCAAAACCCAACATTGATTAAACGTCATCAAAAAACATGTTGTTACAATGTTATGTTTGAGTTGTAGAATATTAGTTAGAAAATGACCAAAATTCAATGGTCAAATCAACGTCAAAACCCAACATTGATTAAACGTTGTCAAAAAGCATGTTGTTTCAACGTTGTATTTGTGTCGTAGAATATTGGTTGGAAAATGACCAAAATTCAATGGTCAAATCAACGTCAAAACCCAACATTGATTAAACGTCTTTAAAAAACATGCTGTTACAATGTTATGTTTGAGTTGTACAATATTAGTTAGAAAATGACCAAAATTCAATGGTCAAATCAACGTCAAAACCCAACATTGATTAAACGTCGTCAAAAAGCATGTTGTTTCAACGTTGTATTTGTGTTGTAGAATATTGGTTGGAAAATGACCAAAAATGAATGGTCAAATCAACGTCAAAACCCAACATTGAATAAACGTCGTCAAAAAGCATGTTGTTTCAACGTTGTATTAGTGTTGTAGAATGTTGGTCGAGATATGACCAAAATTAAATGGTCAAATCAACGTCAAAACCCAACATTGATTAAACGTCATCAAAAAACATGTTGTTACAATGTTATGTTTGAGTTGTAGAATATTAGTTAGAAAATGACCAAAATTCAATGGTCAAATCAACGTCAAAACCCAACATTGATTAAACGTTGTCAAAAAGCATGTTGTTTCAACGTTGTATTTGTGTCGTAGAATATTGGTTGGAAAATGACCAAAATTCAATGGTCAAATCAACGTCAAAACCCAACATTGATTAAATGTTGTCAAAAAGCATGTTGTTTCAACGTTGTATTTGTGTTGTAGAATATTGGTGGAGATATGACCAAAATTCAATGGTCAAATCAACGCCAAAACCCAACATTGATGAAACGTCGTCAAAAAGCATGTTGTTACAACGTTATGTTTGAGTTGTAGAATATTAATTGAGATATGACCAAAATTCAATGGTCAAATCAACGTCAAAACCCAACATTGATTAATCGTCGTCAAAAATCATGTTGTTTCAACGTTGTATTTGTGTCGTAGAATATTCGTAGGAAAATGACCAAAATTCAATGGTCAAATAAACATCAAAACCCAACATTGATTAAACGTCGTCAAAAAGCATGTTGTTTCAACGTTGTATTTGTGTTGTAGAATATTGGTCGAGATATGACCAAAATTCAATGGTCAAATAAACGTCAAACCCCAACATTGATTAAACGTCGTCAAAAAGCATGTTGTTTCAACGATGTATTTGAGTTGAAGTCTATTGGTTGAGATATGACCAAAATTCAATGGTCAAATAAACGTCAAAACCCAACATTGATTAATCGTCGTCAAAAAGCATGTTGTTTCAACGTTGTATTCGTGTTGTAGAATATTGGTTGAGATATGACCAAAATTCAATGGTCAAATCAACGTCAAAACCCAACATTGATTAAACGTCATCAAAAAACATGTTACAATGTTATGTTTGAGTTGTAGAATATTAGTTAGAAAATGACCAAAATTCAATGGTCAAATCAACGTCAAAACCCAACATTGATTAAACGTTGTCAAAAAGCATGTTGTTACAACGTTGTATTGGTTGGAAATGACCAAAATTCAATGGTCAAATCAACGTCAAAACCTAACATTGATTAATCGCCGTCAAAAAGCATGTTGTTTCAACGTTGTATTTGTGTTGTAGAATATTGGTTGAGATATGACCAAAATTCAATGGTCAAATCAACGTCAAAACCCAACATTGATTAAACGTTGTCAAAAAGCATGTTGTTCCAACGTTGTATTGGTTGGAAAATGACCAAAATTCAATGGTCAAATCAACGTCAAAACCCAACATTGATTAAACGTCATCAAAAAACATTTTACAATGTTATGTTTGAGTTGTAGAATATTAGTTAGAAAATTACCAAAATTCAATGGTCAAATCAACGTCAAAACCCAACATTGATTAAACGTTGTCAAAAAGCATGTTGTTTCAATGTTGTATTTGTGTTGTAGAATATTGGTTGGAAAATTACCAAAATTCAATGGTCAAATCAACGTCAGAACCCAACATTGATTAAACTTCGTCAAAAAGCATGTTGTTTCAACGTTGTATTTGAGTTGAAGACTATTGGTTGAGATATGACCAAAATTCTATTGACAAATCAACGTCAGAACCCAACATTGAATAAACGTCAAAAAGCATGTTGTTTCAACGTTATATTTGTGTTGTAGAATATTAGTTGGAAAATGACCAAAATTCAATGGTCAAATCAACGTTAGAACCCAACATTGATTAAACGTCGTCAAAAAGCATGTTGTTTCAACGTTGTATTTGTATTGTAGAATATTGGTTGAAAAATGACCAAAATTCAATGGTGCCCACAATTGACCAAGTGCACCAAAAAACTGTTAGGTTTGGTTCAGTTTGATCAGATTGATTGATCGATTGAAACTTGTATTAGTAGATTGCACAGTACAGTACATATTCCGTACAATTGACCACTAAATGGTAACACCCCAATAAGTTTTTCAACTTGTTTAAGTCGGGGTCCACGTTAATCAATTCATGGTAGATAAATCATGGGTGTCAAACTCAAGATCAGGGGGGCCAGATCTGGCCCACCACATCAATTCGTTTGGCCCCTGAAAGGGTGGAAATAATATGTGTTAATAAAGTACTTTTATCTTTTCTTAATAAATGTATTATTAAAATAAATGTACTGTTGCTACATTGCATACAGTGCAGGCCAAAAGTTTGGACACACCTTCTCATTCAATGTGTTTTCTTTATTCTCATGACTATTTACATTGTAGATTGTCACTGAAGGCATCAAAACTATGAACGAACACATGTGGAGTTATGTGCTTAACATAAAAAAAGGTGAAATAACTGATAACATGTTTTATATTGTAGTTTCTTCAAAATATCCACCCTTTGCTCTGATTACTTTTTCGCACACTCTTGGCATTTTCCTTTATAATTTATACAAAATAATAGAATGATAAATGACACAAGGGCTGCAACAACTAATCGATTAAATCGATTAAAATCGATTATAAAAATAGTTGGCGATTAATTTAGTCATCGATTCATTGGATCTATGCTATGCGTAGAGGCAATTTTTTTATTATTTTTTTTATTTATTTTTAATTTTAAAATCTTTTTATAAACCTTTATTTATAAACTGCAACATGTACAAACAGCTGAGAAACAATAATCAAAATAAGTATGGTGCCAGTATGCTGTTTTTTTTTTCAATAAAATACTGGAAAGGATAGAAATGTAGTTTGTCTCTTTTATCCGATTATTAATCGATTAATCGAAGCAATAATCAACAGATTAATCGATTATCAAATTAATCGTTAGTTGCAGCCCTAAATGACACAAGATGTTACTGCATACGTCAGCAGACTGATTAGGACTCTTTGTTTGTTTACTTACTACTAAAAGACAAGTTGTCTCGTATATTCACTATTTTATTTAAGGACAAAATAGCAATAACAAAGTATGTTTAAATATGTTTAATGTACCCTAAGATTTGTTGTTAAAATAAAGCCAATAATGCAATTCTTTGTGGTCCCCTTTATTTAGAAAAGTATCGAAAAGTATCAAAATACATTTTGGGGACAACCCTAATCCAGGTTAAGGCCTTAAAGTCATTAAACAATTTAAAATGTACAGGTACTAATAAATCATAAGGTAAGATGATTGACTGAACAGATGGAATTGGAGTCCCAGTCTAGAGTTCAGGGTGGTTGCCACTACTACACATAATCCACACTGCTTGCTTGTTTCAGTAACGACTTACGATCGATTATCACCCTCGCTGCATGTTTTGAGGATGTAACAAGTTGATGATAAGACGTGTGCTCAAGTGTGCTGATGACACCAGCGTGGTTGCACTTATCTCAGTGTGAGAGGTGAGGCATCCTACAGACAGGATGTCCTGAAGTTGGCAGCCTGGTGTTCTGAGAACTACCTCACTCTGAACACCAAGAAAACCAAATAATTCATCGTTCTGTATCATAGTCTGGTACGGCAGCTGCATCATTGCAGACAGGGAGAGGCTCCGCAGAGTACCGTATTTTACGGACCATAGGGCGCACCGGATTAAAAGGCGCACTGCCGATGAGCGGGTCTATTCAGGTCTATTTTCATACAAAAGGCGCATTAAAGGAGTCATATTATTTTATTTTTTTTCTAAATGTAAAACACTTCCTTGTGGTCTACATAACATGTAATGGTGGTTCTTTGGTCAAAATGTTGCATAGATTATGACAGCGTTTTTTCTCCGTCGTCTTTGTTGTAGCTGTGTAGCGTGCAAGGACGGGAGTGGAAGAAGTGACAAAAGATGGCGCTAACTGTTTTAATGACATTCAGACTTTACTTCAATCAATAACGGAGCAGCATCTCCTCATCCGTGGCTCACTAGTGCAACAACAACAACCCGTGAAAAACCGTCCGACCGGAACTCTCTAATAACTAAAGTTCCTTGAGTGAATAATGTAAACTCACTATACCGGTATGTTTTATCGCTTTCATGGCGAGTTTACTGACAGATATAAGTAAGAACTTTACACTACTTTATATTAGAAATGGCAACAGTGGAGGATGAATGTCACATAACAAGAAGATAGAGAAAAAGAAGAAGCTTATCGACTACGATGTCGGGCGACTACTTTTATATTTCCTGTATTTTTTATTATTACTTTGAACTGTTTTATTTATTTTTTTTTATCCTGTAAAGCGTCTTTGAGTACTCTGAAAAGCGCTATACCAAATAAAATGTATTATTATTATTATTATTATTATTATTATTATTATTATATTACAAAGGTGGACGCGCGCAAATTTTCAGGACTTATGCAGATCCCAAATACAGATCAGCAGGTATCAGAAGGTAAGAAAAGTTGCTTTTGCATAATATTGCGAAACAAATCGCCAGATAATATGTCTTACCTTATACACACACCATAATATTACCGTATTTTTCGGACTATAAGTCGCAGTTTTTTTCATAGTTTGGCCGGGGGTGCGACTTATACTCAGGAGCGACTTATGTGTGAAATGATTAACACATTACCGTAAATTATCAAATAATATTATTTAGCTCATTCACGTAAGAGACTAGACGTATAAGATTTCATGGGATTTAGCTTTTAGGAGTGACAGATTGTTTGGTAAACGTATAGCATGTTCTATATGTTATAGTTATTTGAATGACTCTTACCATAATATGTTACATTAATAATAATAATAGATTTTGTTTGTATAAAGCACTTTATATTGAGTAAACAATCTCAAAGTGCTACAGTGTTTTAACAAAAAAAATTACCAGGCACGTTCTCAGTTGGTTATTTATGAGTCATATAACGTACACTTATTCAGCCTGTTGTTCACTATTCTTTATTTATTTTAAATTGCCTTTCAAATGTCTATTCTTGGTGTTGGATTTTATCAAATACATTTCCTCCAAAAATGCGACTTATACTCCAGTGCGACTTATATATGTTTTTTTCTTTCTTTATTATGCATTTTCGGCAGGTGCAACTTATACTCCGGTGAGATTTATACTCCGAAAAATACGGTACTCGTACGTTGAAGCACAGTACAATCCATCAAGCGGTGCGGCTTCATAGCTTACCAAAGTCGTACTAAAACATTTTGATAGATTTTTGAGCGCCGTGTGTAATGTTCTTTATTTTCAATGGAACATATAAAATGTTGGTGTTGTTTTGCTTGAGTCATATTGCAGTCTACACGTATCTCTTATGTGGGACCGCCATCTACTGGTCACAGTTATAATTTCACCATGTAACAAATAAAATAGCTTCAAAGTCGGTAAGCACAACCAAAATTATTCCGTACATTAGTTATAAGGCACACTGTCGAGTTTTGAGAAAATGAAAGGATTCTAAGTGCGCCTTATAGTCCGAAAAATGCGGGAGTAATGGCAGAACAGAGGAGCACCCTCCCCTCCCCGACGGACACTTATACCTCCCGCTGCCTCGGCACAGCCAACAAGGTCATCAAGAACAGAGCTCACCCTGCTTTTGAACGGTTTGATCTTTGGCTTTCAGAGAAGTGCTACAGGTGCATCGGAGCCAGGATGAAGAGGCTTAAGGACCGGTTTTTTTCGTAATTTTTTTTTGAGGACTAGGGATACAACCATTTGTCGACATACACTACCGTTCAAAAGTTTGGGGTCACATTGAAATGTCCTTATTTTTGAAGGAAAAGCACTGTACTTTTCACTGAAGATAACTTTAAACTAGTCTTAACTTTAAAGAAATACACTCTATACATTGCTAATGTGCAGGCATGTGATTTTTCCGTCTAAAGTCGGAATTCCGTCTTTTTTAATCTCGGGGGGAAAAAAAAAATTATCTCCCGTTTTTCCGGTTTTTTTTCCGACCCTAAATCAAGATTCGAGACGTAGTTTATATCACGCCGTAGTTGATTGGTCGATATGTTCCTTGTGACCAATCAGGACATCTGTTATGAATGATGACGTTAATAACGTCATCATTCATAATGGTTATTACCGCCATTTTCCATATGTAAACGATGTCGGTTCTCGAGAGAAAGGACGCTTTACGAGTAAAATAAATTGATAAACATGTCAAAAATAAGTTTCGATGGGACTGGATGGAAAGGGAAATCACTGATACTGTTGGGAAGAAGAAAGTTACGACTTTGTTCGGTGATTTTATTCGGAAAATCGATCGTCCCGGAAAGGTTTTGTGCACGTGGTGTCATGATAATATTGACTATGGATCACGAGGTTTCAAGGCTTTGGAAGTACATGCGAAACGCCAAAAACATATGAAACAACTTGAAGCAAGGAAAACTAACTTTTCACTAGCTGGTACTTTTGGATGTCAAGCGAAAGTGAGCAAACCTTACGGACTTCATCTTTTGTTTAAACTGCATAGACATGGAAAGGAAAGATCCACCCACTTCAGTTGCAGACAGGGTTGTTAATAATGAGGTAAGCTAAAAAATATTTGCTTGCGAAATACGCATGTTTGTTTGAAATATTAACCAATTATTGCTTTGCGAAATATAAATGGGTTTTTCTAAAAATAAAAAGCCACGTGAAAATATATTAGGAAATTACAGAAATTCAAAGAGTCGCATTATTGATTCCAGTTAACAATTTATTTGAAAAAAATTTGCTTATAATACTATTTTGTAATAATATGTTCTTTTGTAGTCTGTTGAAACTATTGTCAGTGGTGTAACAATCTTGAAGGTAAATATTGTCACACTTGTTTCATGCAATATGTCCGTGTCCTCACATTATTATTATTTCCTATTTTCAAATATGAGTAAACAATACTAAACATGTTCAATTATTTTCATAAATGTATATACTATTTTGGCGAAAAGAATGAAATTTTTACATTACATTACATGAACTGAAGTAATGTGGTAATACTGTAAATAAACTGTAGATAATATCACTGATCAATGTGACACCTGTGGATGTGAAATGAACACAAGATGTAAATATTAGTGACTAAATACTGTTGGGACTGAACCATACACAGTGATTCATTAGGATCATTGGGTTATGCATGTTCTATTAATGATGTTTTCATGTCTTTAAACACTAAAATATTTTCTTCAAATGGTGCTGTCTTTGTTCATTTTAGCATGTTAAATTGGTGAAAAACCAGGAGCTTCATCCCCCAGACCCCCGGAAATGTTTTTCATTGTGGTCAAATCACATGCCTGAATGTGGTAAATGACTATTCTAGCGGTTTTGGTGCAATATCTACATAGGTGTATAGAGGCCCATTTCCAGCAACTATCACTCCAGTGTTCTAATGGTACAATGTGTTTGCTCATTGGCTCAGAAGGCGAATTGATGATTACAAAACCCTTGTGCAATCATGTTCACACATCTGAAAACAGTTTAGCTCGTTACAGAAGCTACAAAACTGACCTTCCTTTGAGCAGATTGAGTTTCTGGAGCATCACATTTGTGGTGGGGTCAATTAAACGCTCCAAATGGCCAGAAAAAGAGAACTTTCATCTGAAACTCGACAGTCTATTCTTGTTCTTAGAAATGAAGGCTCTTCCACAAAATTGTTTGGGTGACCCCAAACTTTTGAACGGTAGTGTATTAGACAGTAAAATGTATTGCAAACAAATTAATTTGTTGATAATGCAACAACAGGAAGATAAAAATGACTGTGGTTGAAAACATGGAAAGTATGGAAACATTTCACCCTAAAGAGTCGGTTTGAAGGGCAAAAAAAAACGTCTTTTTTTTTTTAGCCACACAATTCCAAATCAGTCATGGGGAAGGAACCCTGCGGTGACTGTTGTTGACATTTCAGGTCACAGGCTAATACCTCGCAGGCGGCTGCAGCATCTGTGGAACGACAGTGTTTGGACGTGATTTATGCTGAAAAGCTATTTGCATCTTGTCAAATCTGCAAATGTGTCACGACGTCAGATGAGAGCCAATAAAACCTGAGCGTTATTATCGCAGTACAAGTGTGCTCCGTGTGCCTAATGAAGTGGACTATGTTTGACTGTTGAATCATCCCTGAGCGAGAGATAACAAGCAGCGGGTTTAATAGCGATCTGCCAATATCTGTACCAGCCTGGTACAATCTGCAGTCTCTGCCCGAGGACCTTATATCTGTAATAAGTGTGGCGAGCTTTAAGATACACAAAACGGATTATGTTTATTTATCTGCCGCTCTCTCGCTTCCTCATTTAAATGAGACCGATTATCATAAACACCTCCGCCTTTTCCTTTTTCTTTTTTCTTTTTTTTTTTCTAGCCGTGTTGTTCCTTGTAGCAAATTGAATTACAATGAGCCGAAAGTCACAATTGACTCTACTCAGAATGAGAGCTGGAGGGAATGGAGAGGGTGTGACAATGCAATGGAACTCGCTAGCACAGAATGGGTATGTGGCTTTTCTATTATTTAAAGCATGTGCTGTATGTACCAAATTTTAGAAGAAAAACCTATTTTTACATACAGCACAGGCCAAAAGTTTGCACACACCTTCTCATTTCAATGCGTTTTCTTTATTTTCATGACTATTTACATTGTAGATTGTCATTGAAGGCATCAAAACTATAAACCAAACAACCTTCCCTAGTCATGTTGCAGGAAAAGACCTGCTCACTGAACTTTGTGGATGTTATTAAAAAAAAAACATCCTATCACCATTAAAAAAATCAAAAATACACTATTTTAAATCCATACAAGGGATGATAGGAAAAATGCAAAACACTCTCTCCATCTTTAAGAAGGTCATCGCACAAGTAAACTAGGTAGGCGTTGAACTTTCACATTCTCTTAATAACCAATTATAAATTAATTATATATCCATTATATTATTATAATATGTACACATATACAGTACAGGCCAAAAGTTTGGACACACCTTCTCATTTCAATGCGTTTTCTTTATTTTCATGACTATTTACATTGTAGATTGTCGCTGAAGGCATCAAAACTATAAACCAAACAACCTTCCCTAGTCATGTTGCAGGGGGGGGGGGAAATGCAACCAGCACAAAAATTTGACGAACATGGTCACATATAACAACCTGCTCACTGAACTTTGTGGATATTATAAAAAATTTAAAAAACGTCCTATCACCATTAAAAAAAAAAAAAAATTCCCTATTTTAAATCCATACAAGGGATGATAGGAAAAATGCAAAACAATCTCCCCACAGTTGTCCATGTTTGGTGCTTTTTAGCCGCTTGATATTTCTGATTGATTATTAAACTTTAAGAAGGTAATCGCTCAAGTAAACTAGGTAGGCGTTGAACTTTCACATTCTCTTTATAACCAATTATTTAAATTAATTATATATCCATTATTATAATATGTACACATATACAGTACAGGCCAAAAGTTTGGACACACCTTCTCATTTCAATGCGTTTTCTTTATTTTCATGACTATTTACATTGTAGATTGTCACTGAAGGCATCAAAACTATAAACCAAACAACCTTCCCTAGTCATGTTGCAGGGGGGAAAAAAATGCAACCAGCACAAAAAATCGACAAACATGGTCACACATAACACAACCTGCTCACTGAACTTTGTGGATATTATAAAAATTTAAAAAACGTCCTATCACCATTAAAAAAAATCAAAAATACACTATTTTAAATCCACACAAGGGATGATAGGAAAAATGCAAAACACTCTCTACACAGTTGTCCATGTTTGTTGCATTTTAGCTGCTTTAAATTAATTATTATATCCATTTTATTATTTTAATATGTACACATATACAGTACAGGCCAAAAGTTTGGACACACCTTCTCATTTCAATGCGTTTTCTTTATTTTCATGACTATTTACATTGTAGATTGTCACTGAAGGCATCAAAACTATAAACCAAACAACCTTCCCTAGTCATGTTGCAGGGGAGAAAAAAATGTAACCAGCACAAAAATTTGACAAACATGGTCACACATAACACAACCTGCTCACTGAACTTTGTGGATATTATATATAAAAAAAACGTCCTATCACCTGTTGCGTCTGACCAGTCTATCTCTCAGGGAATTAAAGTCACTGGTCAATCCCAAATTCTTTCAGATGACATATATGCAGAGTAAGAAGGACCATCAAGACAGAATAGTAATATTATCAAAAGTTTTACTAAAGCTTTAGGAGACCAGCCCACATCAATGCAGTCATACCGTCATCTCGGGGTGGTCTCCTAAAGCTTTAGTAAAACTTGATAATATTCCTATTCTGTCTTGATGGTCCTTCTTACTCTGCATATATGTCATCTGAAAGAATTTGGGATCGACTAGTGACTTTAATTCCCTGAGAGGTAGACTGGTCAGACGCAACAATTTGGGGGCTCGGACACACCTTCTCATTTCAATGTGTTTTCTTTATTTTCATGACTAATTATATTGTACATTGTCACTGAAGGCATCAAAACTATAAACCAAACAACCTTCCCTAGTCATGTTGCAGGGAGAGAAAAAAATGCAACCAGCACAAAAATTCGACAAACATGGTCACACATAACACAACCTGCTCACTGAACTTTGTGGATATTATAACAATTTAAAAAACGTCCTATCACCATTAAAAAAAATCAAAAATACACTATTTTAAATCCATACAAGGGATGATAGGAAAAATGCAAAACACTCTCTACACAGTTGTCCATGTTTGGTGCATTTTAGCTGCTTGAAATTAATTATTATATCCATTCTATTATTATAATATGTACACACATACAGTACAGGCCAAAAGTTTGGACACACCTTCTCATTTCAATGCGTTTTCTTTATTTTCATGACTATTTACATTGTAGATTGTCACTGAAGGCATCAAAACGATAAACCAAACAACCTTCCCTAGTCATGTTGCAGGGGGGGGGGGGTGCAAACAGCACAAAAATTCGACAAACATGGTCACACATAACACAACCTGCTCACTGAACTTTGTGGATATTATATATAAAAAAAACGTCCTATCACCTGTTGCGTCTGACCAGTCTACCTCTCAGGGAATTAAAGTCACTGGTCAATCCCAAATCAGATGACATATATGCAGAGTAAGAAGGACCATCAAGACAGAATAGTAATATTATCAAAAGTTTTACTAAAGCTTTAGGAGACCAGCCCACATCAATGCAGTCATACCGTCATCTCGGGGTGGTCTCCTAAAGCTTTAGTAAAACTTGATAATATTCCTATTCTGTCTTGATGGTCCTTCTTACTCTGCATATATGTCATCTGAAAGAATTTGGGATTGACCAGTGACTTTAATTCCCTGAGAGGTAGACTGGTCAGACGCAACAATTTGGGGACTCGGACACACCTTCTCATTTGAATGTGTTTTCTTTATTTTCATGACTATTTACATTGTAGATTGTCACTGAAGGCATCAAAACTATAAACCAAACAACCTTCCCTAGTCATGTTGCAGGGGGGGAAAAATGCAACCAGCACAAAAATTTGACGAACATGGTCACATATAACAACCTGCTCACTGAACTTTGTGGAACTTTTATTCGCAAATGCTAACAGTGCTAGTTTGATTACTTTACAAAAGCCCGTACAAATATGCATGAAAACACTCCCTAGAGACATCACACACGGGATGGTTTAGTATGAATTGTTTTAGTTACACTGTAAAACTTACAAACGGTGCTTGGAGTGATAACGAAGAATCCTTTCGAGCGGAAACGCTATGGGCTGTTTTACTTCCGGTTCAAGGTATGAAACAGGAAATACATGTCGAATACGAACTCGTCCTAAAGATCTCGCCATAAAACAAACCATAAAACACCCTTTCAGTGCATCTATCGATATAATATGAAAAGTATTTGTAGAATACAAAACATTATGGTTGTTAGCGAAGAAAAATCTATAAATTAGCTGAACCATTTTATAAGCCGAGGGTTCAAAGCGTTGGAAAAAAGTAGCGGTGAATACGGAACTCCAATGCAATTGCAGTGATGATTTATCTTAACATTGATTTGGGAGTGATTGTGTTTCCCGCTGGCACTCATTGTTGGAGAACATAAACAGGATGGAGAAAAACATTCAAATCGTGTTTGTTGACTGAAGCGCATTTTTCTTCATCTCCGTCTTTTTTGTGTCTTTTGTGCAGAGTGCTCACGGAACTGGTGTCTAAGATGCGGGATATGCAGATGGATAAGACAGAACTGGGGTGCCTTCGAGCCATAGTCCTTTTCAACCCAGGTAACCATGACTGAGAGCTCTCTGCAGAGGATCTTTGAACAAACTGTAGATAATAACGTGCTTGACTGTCAACATACTGTATTCCTCATGCTTTTTCCTTTTGAAACCTGTTGGATGATGCAGCTGGGAACTAGAAAGGATTACAGACCATCTGTTTGCTCATTTGAGATCAGGGAAATTATTAGAAAAGCTCAAAACAATGTGACAGAAAAGTAAAAAACTATCGGGCAATACAGTAGTACCTCAATTTATGAGGTCGTCGTTTAATCTGCACAAGTTCTGTAGATGCATGTCATTGTAAAGGACATATTAGAGCACGGGTGTCAAACTCAAGGCCCAGGGACCAGGGGCCGTACTTATCAAGCTTCTTAGAATTACTCCTAAGAAGTCTGCTAAGAGTTGACTTAAGAGTAAATAAATTCTTCGCTGAAAGCTGCACTTAAAAGTTAGTTATCAAGCGTCTTACTCACACTTTCAGCGAAGTGTAGGACTGAATCTTAAGTGTCACACTCAGAGCTGAATTACGACATTACTATGTGCCGTAAACAGAATTTTAGGTGACGTCATTTCTGTGTCCATAGAAATGACCAATCACGGAAGGGAATCCGTTGTCTAAGAATAAAGAAATATCTTGGAAATATTTAAGTGGACAATGGGAGTGTATATTTTGACAATAAACTACAAAATAATACAAAACAAACTAGTCCCCGCCGGCACTCACGCTACCGCTCCCTCTCTTCTCTCGCCCACACACTCACTGACGTCACTCACCTCACGGCCACACACATACGCTACTGTCATAACATTTTCTTTCCAATTCATTAATTAGGCAACTAATTTGAAACTGGTGTGGGTGGCTCTATATATACTAGCCCACTGCAGACACATGCAGAAATCAACAAGGAATCGAAAAGTATTAAATCTGTGACAAAAATAATATCCGCTCTGTCTAAACGATACCGTTTGATCAGCTGCTCGTCATCAAAAAAAAAAAAAACATTGTTCCGTTCCCTGAACGTTCGCGCACGTCTCTCTCGCCTCAGTGCCATCCCCTGCTGGCAACTCCTAACCACTTAAGACACCTCTGAAGGTCTCTTAAATATCGTGGAGAGTAGGAGTGATTCTTAGACTTAAGAACGTTGATAAAAAGCTTTTATTCTTAAGTTTGAGAGTAGCACTAAATTTCGCAAATTCTCAGGACTTAAGTGTAAAATGGCACTCTAAGAAGCTTGATAAGTACGGCCCCAGGTCTATAAATGGCCCTTGAAGGCCTGGGGCCGTACTTATCAAGCTTCTTAGAGTGCCATTTTACACTTAAGTCCTGAGAATTTGCGAAATTTAGTGCTCAGGGAGGGGAACGATGTCCTGGATTTGTTTGATGACGAGCAGCTGATCAAACGGTATCGTTTAGACGGAGCGGATATTATTTTTGTCACAGATTTAATACTTTTCGATTCCTTGTTGATTTCTGCATGTGGCTGCAGTGGGCTAGTATATATAGAGCCACCCACACCAGTTTCAAATTAGTTGCCTAATTAATGAATTGGAAAGAAAATGTTATGACAGTAGCGTACGTGTGTGGCCGTGAGGTGAGTGACGTCAGTGAGTGTGTGGGCGAGAGAAGAGAGGGAGCGGTAGCGTGAGTGCCGGCGGGGACTAGTTTGTTTTGTATTATTTTGTAGTTTATTGTCAAAATATACACTCCCATTGTCCACTTAAATATTTCCAAGATATTTCTTTATTCTTAGACAACGGATTCCCTTCCGTGATTGGTCATTTCTATGGACACAGAAATGACGTCACCTAAAATTCCGTTTACGGCACATAGTAATGTCGTAATTCAGCTCTGAGTGTGACACTTAAGATTCAGTCCTACACTTCGCTGAAAGTGTGAGTAAGACGCTTGATAACTAACTTTTAAGTGCAGCTTTCAGCGAAGAATTTATTTACTCTTAAGTCAACTCTTAGCAGACTTCTTAGGAGTAGTTCTGAGAAGCTTGATAAGTACGGCCCCAGGTCTATATATGGCCCTTGAAGGCCTGGAAAATAGATGTGTCAATAAGGTACCGTATCTTTGCTTACTAAAAGTTTTTGTTCTTTCCGTTTCGACAGAAAAAAATTGTACGTACTGCATTAAAATTGCACATTTTTTCAACTTTAATATTAACCAATATTGCAGCAAATATTGTATCGTCAATCAATCGTCAATCAATCAATCAAAGTCATACTTTCCAAACAAGTTTTGGGGTTAAAGTTACAACAAATGCTGGAAATATCTGCTTGAACTATGATTTCAAAGCAAGTTCACTGTAGATTTTAGGGGTTAAATTTATGGTGGTTTTTTTTACAGCATATTAACTTTAAATTTAAAAAAAAAATTTTTTTTTATTAACCTTAAGGCCCAAGCTGTTTGTTTACATGCTTTTTTTTATTTCTCTTTGCTATTTGGGCTTATTGGACCCTAATTAGAATAAAAACTAAGAATCATCTTTTGATATGATGTACTTAGTCCATAAGTACACAAACGTGTACTTCATGTTTAGTGACATGCTAATTCTTATTTTTACACTTTTTTTTTTCCAAATTCCATTTTTATGTTATACTCTTCTGACACCACCAGATGGCAGTATAAGTGTCCACATAAGTGGCCATAAGACCCCAATTCAGTAGTGTACACCATTTTGGAAATAAGAGCTAAAAGGTGCTGTCCACGCATGTGGCCAACTAAGCTTTTTATAGTAAAATTCTGTCAACTGAGTGGGTTTTTTTCATGGTAAAATCTACGCTTGTTGTTTTTAAATGTTTGATTGATTGATTGATTGAAAGTTGTATTAGTAGATTGCACAGTACAGTACATATTCCGTACAATTGACCACTAAATGGTAACACCCCAATAAGTTTTTCAACTTGTTTAAGTCGGGGTACACGTTAATCAATTCATGGTAACATGAATTACTGTAAACGGAAAAAAGGCTCGCACATTTTTTGACGGTAAAAAATTGGCAGAATTTTAAAAAAATAACAGTGGGGACGTTTTTCCATTTACAGTAAGACGTTGTAAAACCACAGTACATTTTACAGTAAAATGTTGTAAAAAAAAAACACTTTTTACTGCAGTAAAATTCCAGTGAGTGAGTTGCCAGTTTTTACTGTAAAATATTTTTTTTTTAAATTACAGTGTGCATAAAAAATACTCATATATATTCAAATGTGTAGGCAAATTCATATATTATTCGCTGTGACAAGCCTAACTGCAATGTGGCCCTTGACGAAAAAAGTTTGACACCCCTGTGTTAGAGAGAGGAATAGCATGAGAGACGTAAAGTTAATAAAATATTTTTTTAAACGTCAAACCATTCTTCCATTCCGTCTCCAAAACAATAACCTAAGAACACGTTGTTAGATATTTGAAAGGCAGTCTCTAGAGGGGTCTGAATACTGGCTAACTTGGCAACTCTGGTCCTCCCTGCTACCTTTCCTTATTCTCTGGCAGACCAGGCGTGTATGGGGTGTGTTAAGAAGCTGAATGACGAAACATACCGCCACCTACTGTACGCTACATTCACGTACAGTGATGTGCTATTGCTACACTGCAAAAAGTCAGTGTTCAAAAACAAGGAAAAAAAATACAAAAAATGAGGGGTATTTTATTTGAACTAAGCAAAATAATCTGCCAATAGAACTAGAAAATGTGGCTTTCCAAAACAAGTAAAATTAGCTAACCTCAATGAACCCAAAAATACCTTAAAATAAGTATATTCTCAATTTCTCACTAATAACAAGTGCACTTTTCTTGGTAGAAAAAACAAATGTGGGACCTTTTTTCTCAATATGTTGAAAAATATTCTTAAATAAAGTAAATGCTAGTGCCATTATCTTGACATAATGATATGCGCTCGGCATTACATTTCTTGAAACCAGCAAATTTATACTAAAAACTAATTTATTGTTCTTAATGGAAAGGCAACAAGGCAACCGCTTGTTACTCTCGGGGTCTCCTAGCCGCTCAGGCAAATCATATTGTCTAAAAATGCATTTTTTCCATCGATAACATGACATCATCGCGCCAAGTGTGTGCTCTTTTAGTCAATTAGTGCGCGAGGAATATATACTGTACATATATCATACTTGCCAACCTTGAGACCTCCGATTCCGGGAGGAGGGGCGTGGGGTGCGGTGGGGCGTGGTCGGGGGTGGGGCGGGGGCATGTTTGGGGGCGTGGTTAAGAGGGGAGTAGTATATTTACAGCTAGAATTCACCAACTCGAGTATTTCATATACATTTCATATATATATATATATATATATATATGTATGAAATACTTGACTTTCAGTGAATTCTAGCTATATATATATATATATATATATATATATATATATATATATATATATATATATATATATATATATATATATATATATATATATATATATTTATTTTATTATACATATAAATAAAATAAATACTTGAATTTCAGTGTTCCGGAGGCTATCCAGTAGATGGCAGTATTGTCCTGTTTAAGAGTGTCACAACATTGCTGTTTACGGCAGACGGACTGCTTTACGGTAGACGAAAACGTGACTACTGCTGTTGTGTGTTGTTACCGCGCTGGGAGGACGTTAATGAAACTGCCTAACAATAAACCCACATAAGAAACCAAGAAGTCGCCCTCGATCATTCTGCAGTAATAACGTGATTGGGCAGGCACGCTGTTTATATCGTGGGGAAGCGGACATGAAAACAGACTGTCGCCGCTGTCCCCACTCAGGTCCGGCTGAATTCCGGGAGTTTATCGGGAGAAAATTTCTTCCGGGAGGTTATTGGGAGAGGCGCTGAATTCCGGGCGTCTCCCGGTAAAACCGGGAGGGTTGGCAAGTATGACATATGTAAATATATATATATATATATATATATATATATATATATATATATATATATATATATATATATATATATATATATATATATATATATATATATATATATATATATATATATATACACTACCGTTCAAAAGTTTGGGGTCACATTGAAATGTCCTTATTTTTGAAGGAAAAGCACTGTACTTTTCAATGAAGATAACTTTAAACTAGTTTTAACTTTAAAGAAATACACTCTATACATTGCTAATGTGGTAAATGACTATTCTAGCTGCAAATGTCTGGTTTTTGGTGCAATATCTACATAGGTGTATAGAGGCCCATTTCCAGCAACTATCACTCCAGTGTTCTAATGGTACAATGTGTTTGCTCATTGGCTCAGAAGGCTAATTGATGATTAGAAATCCTTGTGCAATCATGTTCACACATCTGAAAACAGTTTAGCTCGTTACAGAAGCTACAAAACTGACCTTCTTTTGAGCAGATTGAGTTTCTGGAGCATCACATTTGTGGGCTCAATTAAACGCTCAAAATGGCCAGAAAAAGAGAACTTTCATCTGAAACTCGACAGTCTATTCTTGTTCTTAGAAATGAAGGCTATTTCACAAAAATTTTTGGGTGACCCCAAACTTTTGAACGGTAGTGTATATATATATATATTTTTTTTTACAGCCCGGCCCCCAGCTATTTTTTTTTTTTATTGTAATTTTGAAGAATTTATCTGAATGTACATGAACTATTTCTGTTCAAAATTGTTTGAAATGTCAAATGTTTAAATATCAACTGTCAGTTTACTGTACTGTCCCAACTGTACTACTATAAGAGTACATCTTTTCCATTGTTTTATTGAAAATAAAACAGCAAAGTCCATTTGGCTGTCATCTGTTTTAATTATGAGACACAATTGTGTCGAAATCATGATTTTTTTGTTTCATGCTTGAAATAAGAAAAGATTACTTAAAAAAAGTAGTTTTATACTTGTGAGTGTTGATGACACAGCTTTGCAACAGTTGATATTCTAGTTTCAAGCATGTTTTACTCAATATTGGTCATCAAATCTCAGCAACAAGCTGTAATATCTTACTGAGATCATTTAAAACCCTTAAAACAAGTAAAACACTCTAACATAAAATCTGCTTAGTGAGAAGAATTATCTTATCAGACAGAAAATAAGCAAATATCACCCTTATTTGACATATTTCATCTTACTTAGATTTCAGTTTTTTGCAGTGCAAAGCTGCTAATCGTCAACCCCCGGTTTTAATAACGTGACATATTGGTGGCGGCGTGTTTCTGTGGTCTAACAAAGGCGGCCACGTAACTTGTCTGACCTGAGCTCCATGATACAAACTCCCAACATGCTGACGCTGCACCTCATCCACAAAGTAACCCATTAAAGCAAACCACCAACATGACCCAGTGTGGGACTCTGCGTCCGACATGGATGAGACCACATCCAGTCTCTTGTGTTGCACTTTTGTTCGTTGTTCGGGCCTCCATCGGACCGACGCGGCCTCGCTTCGCTTTCCTGCCCGAGTCCTTGTTAATTAGAGTTCAGCGGATTGTTCTGACGGAACCATTCTCGCTGCGTGTCATCTCGAGTTCAAGCATAATTGTTTTTTGTTCATGGCCAATGTTACGAAGTGACGTCATCTAAGAGGCGCGCTAATTGCACCAATCTAGACTGCGGTGTAGCACACAAGTCCTCAATGGGCCAGCGAGGTTAAAGCTCAACTCGTTTGTTATAAACTCCCGTCCTTCGTGGAGTATTCGCCTAAACGCAGTTTCCTTGCCTTGCCTTGGTACGGTGCCTGTAACTAGGGATGATGTTTGATAAGAAATTATCGAGTTCGAGCCTATTATCAAATCTTCTTATCGAACCGATTCCTTATCGATTCTCTTATCGAATCCAGATAGGTTGTTGTACATGGAAAAAAACACTATTTGGTTTAACAAAAGCTCACTTTTGTTTTATAAGAAAAAAATAAAATAAAATAAATATTGACTGTTGTTACCCAAAGTATATTAAGTGGGATTTTTCAGAAAAACAAATATATACACTAACACAAAAACAACCTGTCTCTGTGATCACTATAGGTGTATAAATAATAATATAGTGTTAAATAAAATCAGTCCCTTGGGCACAAAACTGATAATAATACAGCTCTCCAAAAAGTGCACTTCTGCTGCTATTGGAACATACTAACTACACACACAGGCAGACAGCTAACAAACAATGCAAGATGTCTAATAAAGTTCCAAAGCAGATTAATCCATTCAGGCTCTTTATTGTTGTTGGTCTTGCTTTGTCTTTTCCTATCTTTACTTTTGTCTTGCACTGGACTGTTATTTTTATTTTTTTTAAACTGAAATACACACAATGACAAATGTATAAGCTATGTGATTCAATTAACATACTGAAATGTAATACACAATATGTAAGTATTAGCTTCACACAAATATACAGTGCTATCATCAAACAAATACTTCTGAGTGTTGAAACTATTTCGATGGTGGCCATTTTAAGTCCTCAAAACATCCATTGAAACAGTGCACAAAAATAGTTTTTCAATAAACATCTTCGTTTTAAATTTAACCACTTTCCACCTTAATATTGAGTTCCATAAACAAGTTAAACAGTTTACTTACAGACTTATCTTTTCCAAGGCTTGTAAGAGCTAACACAACTTGTCTACTTCTCAATTTTCTCATGAACTGAACTGACGTCGCCAACCCGGAAGTGCCCAAACTAATGACGCGTAGTATTTTCATATCGCCACAAGGTGTCAGTAAGAGTCTACCATCAAATGGGCATAACATTGCCGTCCCACAGGGCATTTCCTGTGGGAAGGGATTCGTTCCCAGGGATTCGAATAAAGAACCGACTCTTTTTCTTTACTATAGTGGCCTCGTTAACGGGAACCGGTTCTCAAAAAGGGATTGGAGTCCATGGAATCGATTCTTTTCTTATCGAACAACCGGGAGAACCGGTTTCGAACATCATCCCTACCTGTAACCCCCGTTTAAGTGCATGTTGCCATCATTCCTGACTCTTGTCTGTTTGTGTGTGTTCCCAGACTCCAAGGGTCTGTCAAACCCAGGCGAGGTAGAAGCTCTGAGAGAGAAAGTCTACGCGTCTTTAGAAGCATACTGCAAACAGAAGTACCCTGAGCAGCCTGGCAGGTATGCAAACAAACCTCACCTTCCACCCAAATAGAATGAGCCTCGGTTAGTTCACTCCTTTTCTTCCCCTTTCCATCTCTTTGCCTGTGGTTTGAAGTAGAGTTACAAAAAAAGCAGCACTTTTTTGAGAGCCCTCTTCATCCATTATTGTGTAGAACAGTGGTCCCCAACCTTTTTGTAGCTGGGGACCGGTCAACGATTGAAAATTTGTCCCACGGACCGGGGGGGTGGGGGGTGGGGATTTTTTTATTTTTTTTCATAAAGAAATACAATCATGTGTGCTTACGGACTGTATCCCTGCAGACTGTATTGATCTATATCAGGAGTCACCAACCTTTTTGAAACCAAGAGCTACTTCTTGGGTAGTGATTAATGCGAAGGTCTACCAGTTTGATACACACTTCAATAAATTGCCAGAAACAGCCAATTTGCTCAATTTACCTTTAACTCTATGTTATTATTAATAATTAATGATATTTACACTTAATTGAACGGTTTAAAAGAGGAGAAAACACGAAAAAAATGACAATTAAATTTTTTGAAACATAGTTTATCTTCAATTTTGACTCTTTAAAATTCAAAATTCAACCGAAAAAAAGAAGAGAAAAACTAGCTAAATAGAATCTTTTTGAAAAAAATTAAAAAAAAAAATTATTGAACATCATTAGTAATTTTTCCTGATTAAGATTAATTTTAGAATTTTGATGATATGTTTTAAATAGGTTAAAATTCAATGTACAATTTTTTTAGAATATATAACAAATTGGACCAAGCTATATTTCTAACAAAGACAAATCATTATTTCTTCTAGATTTTTCAGAACAAAAATTTTAAACGAAATTCAAAAGACTTTGAAATAAGATTTAAATTTGATTCTACAGATTTTCTAGATTTGCCAGAATAATTTTTTTGAATTTTAATCATAATAAGTTTGAAGAAATATTTCACAAATATTCTTCGTCGAAAAAACAGAAGCTAAAATGAAGAATTAAATTAAAATGTATTTATTATTCTTTACAGTAAAAACAATAAATTTACTTGAACATTGATTTAAATTGTCAGGAAAGAAGAGGAAGGAATTAAAAAGGTAAAAAGGTATATGTGTGTAAAAATCCTAAAATCATTTTTAAGGTTGTATTTTTTTTTCTAAAATTGTTTTTCTGAAAGTTATAAGAAGCAAAGTAAAAAAATAAATGAATTTATTTAAACAAGTGAAGACCAAGTCTTTAAAATATTTTCTTGGATTTTCAAATTCTATTTGAGTTTTGTCTCTCTTAGAATTAAAAATGTCGGGCAAAGCGAGACCAGCTTGCTAGTAAATGAATACAATTAAAAAAATAGAGGCAGCTCACTGGTAAGTGCTGCTATTTGAGCTATTTTTAGAACAGGCCAGCGGGCTACTCATCTGGTCCTTACGGGCTTCCTGGTGCCCGCGGGCACCGCGTTGGTGACCCCTGCTATAGAGTGTATTTCTTTCAAGTTAAGACTAGTTTAAAGTTATCTTCATTGAAAATAAGGACATTTCAAGGTGACCCCAAACTTTTGAACGGTAGTGTAAGTCGCACCCGCGGCCAAACTATGAAAAAAAACTGCGACTTATAGTCGGAAAAATACGGTAGGTTGAAAAGGATTTGCAAATCGTTGTATTCTGTTGTTATTTACCATTCACACAACGTGCCGACTTCACTGGTTTCGGGGGGGTTTTTGTATTTATTTCTGTCCCTTTTTTACCCTCTGTGGAACTGATCCCTCTGTCCCTCGGCCACTTCCCCCCCCCACCCCCCCCTCGCCGCTGACAGATTCGCCAAGCTGCTGCTGAGGCTGCCGGCGCTGCGCTCCATCGGCCTCAAGTGTCTGGAGCACCTGTTCTTCTTCAAGCTCATCGGCGACACGCCCATCGACACCTTCCTCATGGAGATGCTAGAAGCGCCTCACCAAATGACATAACGAGCGCGGAGGAGGCTCCTCTTATCGAGTCCGTCGGTCCGAAGCACACATCCAGACTTTTCCCCCTGGCTTCATCATCGCCACCCCCCCCCCCCTAAAACATCAAGACCACGGGTGTGTTTTTATACCTTGTACAGTTCTATAAATAAGAAATATATATATATATATATACATATATATATATATGAGATGTGGTCGACGGAAGACAAACGCAATGTACTGAGCCAGCATCTCCACCACGCCATTCCCGCGCCCAGTCTGGGTGTGTGCAAACTCAGCGGGGGGGGGAGAGGGGGGGAGGGGGGTTTGAGGACACGTCTTGCACTAAAAAAAAAAAAGGCGTCGGCCCTCCGGAAGCGACTCGACAGGCGCGCTACGCCGAGACTGCAAGTGATGGGAGAACCTCAGGTGGTCCAGAAGCAATCCGAGCAGGTCTTACTGTATCAACACTGTGCAACCACGGCGGCGAGGGCGAGTCCACGAGTGCGCTCAATCAGGAAAAAAATGTGGGTAAGGTCAGGTTCGGTCTTGGGTCTTATTACGTAAGTACAATCTGCACACGGCTTGTGCACACAGGAGGAAGCCAGGCTGGCATTCCAACATTCTGCCTTTTTTTTTTCTTTCGAGGAACGTGGCGTCCGATCTGATGATGTCACCCCCCCCCCCCCCTGCCACGTGAACTCCGACCTCTCCGCGCCACCTCATGTCTTTCTTGGCAGGAAAGTTACAACCATCCACAGTATTTTGTCCCGTTTCAGAGCACCGTTACCTCAACACCGTGACCAGTATCCGGCGCGCTCGTCATTGTTTGTTCCTTGCTTACTTTGCACTTAACCTCGTGACGGAGCGCAATCAAACTCCCGGGTGGGGATTTTGGCCCAATCACTTTATTTTCCTCCAAGCTGGACAAACAATCACTCTCTCCGCACCAAGAATAATATGAAATACAGTGGACATACACTTGTAAAGAACATAATGTCATGGCTGGCTTGAGTTTCCAATCATTTCCACAACTCTTATTTTGTTGTGATGTAGTGATTGGAGCACATACTTGTTGGTCACAAAAAAAACATTCATGAAGTTTGGTTCTTTTATGAATTTATTATGGGTCATGTTGCGTCTGACCAGTCTCCCTTTCAGGGACTTTAAATCACCGGTCAATCCCAAGCTCTTTAGATGACATATATGCTGAGTAAGAAGGACCATCAAGACAGAATAGGAATGTTATCAAGTTTTACTAAAGCTTTAGGAGACCAGTCCACACCAATGCGGTCATACCGGCATCTCGAAATGGTCTAACATTCAAACGGGAAACCACACCAATGGCACCTTAAGTTCGTAAATCGAGGTCCAATTTTGGTATATTTCACTATACAAACTTTTCGGTTCGCGAACCGCCCCAAGGACACACTGAGTTCGCAAATCGATGTTGTGTTGTAAAAACACTGCTTCGCTTTACAAACTTTCCTGTTTGCTAACCGACCTAAGGACGGGTGAAGTTCGTAAATCGAGGTTCACTTTTGGTATATTTCACTATACAAACTTGTTGGTTCACGGGCCGCCCCAAGGACACACTGAGGTCGCAAATCGATGTTGTGTTGTAAAAACACTGCTTTGCTTTACAAACTTTCCTGTTTGCTAACCACCCCAAGGATGAATGAAGTTCGTAAATCAGGGTTCACTTTTTTTTGTATGTTTCACTATACAAACTTTTCGGTTCGCGGACACCCCAAGGACACACTAAGTTCGCAAATCGATGTTGTGTTGTAAAAACACTGCTTCGCTTTACAAACTTTCCTGTTTGCTAACCGCCCTAAGGACAGATGACGTTCGTAAATCGAGGTCCACTTTTTGGTATATTTCGCTATACAAACTTTTTGGTTCACGGGCCACCCAAAGGACACACTGAGTTTCGCAAATCGATGTTGTGTTGTAAAAACACTGCTTCGCTTTACAAACTTTCCTGTTTGCTAACCACCCCAAAGACGAATTAAGTTCGTAAATGAAGGTTCAGTTTTTGGTATGGTTCACTATACAAACTTTTCGGTTTGCAAACCACCCCAAGGACTCACTGAGTTTGTAAATCGATGTTGTACTGTAAAAACAAAAGTTTGCTTCGCTTTACAAACGTCTCGCTTTGCTAACCACCCCAAGGACGAATGAAGTTCGTAAATTGAGGTCCCATTTTTTGGTATGTTTCGCTATGCAAACCTTTCGGTTCGCAAACCACCCCAAGGACACATTGAGTTCGCAAATCGATGTTGTGTTGTGATAAAACAATTTGCTTCGCTTTACAAACTTTCCAGTTTGCTAACCACCCCAAAGACGAATGAAGTTCGTAAATCAGGGTTCACTTTTTTTGTATGTTTAACTATACAAACTTTTCGGTTCACGGGCCACCCCAAGAACACACTGAGTTCGCAAATCGATGTTGTGTTGTAAAAACACTGCTTCGCTTTACAAACTTTCCTGTTTGCTAACCGCCCTAAGGACGAATGAAGTTCGTAAATCAGGGTTCACTTTTTTTGTATGTTTCACTATCTGAACTTTTCGGTTCACGGGCCACCCCAAAGACACACTGAGTTCGCAAATCGATGTTGTGTTGTAAAAACAATTTGCTTCGCTTTACAAACTTTCCGGTTATGCTAACCACCCCAAGGACGAATAAAGTTCAAAAATTGAGGTTCCGTTTTTTTGTATATTTCACTATGCAAACTTTTCGGTTCGCAAACCACCCCAAGGACACACTGAGTTCGCAAATCGATGTTGTGTTGTAAAAACAATTTGCTTCGCTTTAAAAACTTTCCGGTTTGCAAACCATCCCAAGGACGAACAAAGTTCTTAAATCGAGGCTCAATTACAAAATTGTGTGTGTTTCACTATACAAACTTTTCAGCTTGTGAACCACCCCAAGGACACACTGAGTTTGCAAATCGATGTTGTGTTGTAAAAACAATTTGCTTCGCTTTAAAAACTTTCCGGTTTGCAAACCATCCCAAGGACGAATAAAGTTCATATATTCAGGCTCCACTGTGGGGGGAAAGTAAGCTTCGCTTTACAAACTTTTTGGCTTGCAAACCACCCAAAGGTCACACCAAGCCTCAAAGTTCGTAGAGCGAACACTGCATATATCCTGTGGAACCTCGATAAATCGAAACATAGTTTGCCTCACAGTGGACCCTCAATTTACGAACTGTATGCATCGTTGGTCGGTTTGCAGACCGAAAAGTTTGTCAAACGAAGCAAACTCTTTTTGTGGTGCAATTTCTCTTTTTGTGGTGCAATTTCACATTTGCTCACATTTTCAGTAGACCCATAATAAATTCATAAAAGAACCAAACTTCATGAATGTTTTTTTGGTGACCAACAAGTATGTGCTCCAATCACTCTATCACACAAAAATAAGAGTTGTAGAAATGATTGGAAACTCAAGACAGCCATGACATTATGTTCTTTACAACTTTTGACCACCATTTTATGTTGCTCATATTCTGCCTTTTTTTTTGGAGAACCGATGTTTTCAAACCATTTGTCAGATATTCGACACACAAAAAAAGCTTCATTATGCTACATTAGGTTAGTTCCGGAAAAAAAATCGACCCACGCGTCAACAGTGACCGCACACCTGTGATTGTTGGGCTTTTTTTAAGTGCGTCATTTCCCGTACATTAATTTATGTGTGCCAGCCCGCCACAAATACACTATAATGCCAAAAGTATTTGTCCACCCATCCAAATGATCAGAATCAGGTGTCCCTAATCCAGGGGTCACCAACCTTTTCTTGGGTACTGATTAATGCGAAGGGCTACCAGTTTGATACACACTTAAATAAATTGCCAGAAATAGCCAATTTGCTCAATTTACCTTTAACTCTATGTTATTATTAATAATTAATGATATTTACACTTAATTGAACGGTTTAAAAGAGGAGAAAACACGAAAAAAATGACAATTGAATTTTGAAACATAGTTTATCTTCAATTTCGACTCTTTAAAATTCAAAATTCAACCGAAAAAAAGAAGAGAAAAACTAGCAAATTCGAATCTTTTTGAAAAAATTTAAAAAATAATTTATAGCACATCATTAGTCATTTTTCCTGATTAAGATTAATTTTAGAATTTTGATGAAATGTTTTAAATAGGTTAAAATCCAATCTGCACTTTGTTAGAATATAAAACAAATTGGACCAAGCTATATTTCTAACAAAGAAAAATCATTATTTCTTCTAGATTTTCCAGAACAAAAATTTTAAAATAAATTCAAAAGACTTTGAAATAAGATTTAAATTTGATTCTACAGATTTTCTAGATTTTCCAGAATCATTTTTTTGAATTTTAATCATAATAAATTTGAAGAAATATTTCACAAATATTCTTCGTCAAAAAAACAGAAGCTAAAATGAAGAATTAAATTAAAATGTATTTATTATTCTTTACAATAAAAAAAATAAAAATTACTTGAACATTGATTTAAATTGTCAGGAAAGAAGAGGAAGGAATCCAAAAGGTAAAAAGGTATATGTGTTTAAAAATCCTAAAATCATTTTCAAGGTTGTATTTTTTCTCTAAAATTGTCTTTCTGAAAGTTATAAGAAGCAAAGTAAAAAAAATAATGAATTTATTTAAACAAGTGAAGACCAAGTCTTTAAAATATTTTTTTGGATTTTCAAATTCTATTTGAGTTTTGTCTCTCTTAGAATTAAAAATGTCGAGCAAAGCGAGACCAGCTTGCTAGTAAATAAATACAATTTAAAAAATAGAGGCAGCTCACTGGTAAGTGCTGCTATTTGAGCTATTTTTAGAAGACATGGATGACATAGTCTGGTGTGGGTGAACTTGACTGGCCTGCACAGAGTCCTGACCTGAACCCGATAGAACACATTTTGGGATGAATTAGAACGGAGACTGACCAACATCAGTGTGTGATCTCACCAATGCGCTTTTGGAAGAATGGTGGAAAATTCCTATAAACACACTCCGCAACCTTGTGGACAGCCTTCCCGGAAGACTTGAAGCTGTAATAGCTGCAAAAGGTCATATTGAACCCTATGGGTTAGGACTGGGATGGCACTTCGAGTTCATATGTGAGTCAAGGCGGGTGGCCGAATACTTTTGGCAATATAGTGTACATGTGGTGAGATAGGCGTTCGTAAACCGAGCAAGCGATCGTGAAAGACACATTTTTGCCGCGGTTGCAAAGATCCAGACATGCAGGACACCTCCACAAGCCCAGGGAGTGTGCGTTGCCACCAGGGATGGGTACCAAAATTCGGTACTTTTTATCGGTACCGGCCTGAAGTCCGTCAGTACACTTACCGGGTACCGTCGCTTGTTACTTCATGTCTGTTTGCAGACTCTGCACCGCCTCAAGCACTTGACAGGGGAACAAGCACTGAAAGCAGATTCTACGCTATGTTACAATTTTCCCTGACAACAAAGCAAGGAGAAGAATGCTCAAAAGTACAGTGCCGTTTTCAAAATGCGCTAGCTCGATGCTAATTTCCATTGGATTTGCTACTGATTAGCATTAGCGATTTTTACATGATCTCCAAATTTGGTCAATTGCAATACTTACAGTAGAAACACTTTGTAGGACTCAACAAAAGACATTCAACTTAATGGCAAAGACTGTTTCCTGGCTAAGACAACAAACTGTACTCTATACACTGCTTTATAGTACAGTATAGCAGTGGTCCCCAACCTTTTTGTAGCTGCGGACCGGTCAACGCTTGAACATTTGTCCCACGGACCGGTGGGGGGGGGGTGTATTAAAAAAAAAAAAAAAAAAAAAAAAAAATTCCCATAAAGAAATACAATCATGTGGGCTTACGGACTGTATACCTGCAGACTGTATTGATCTATAATTGATATATAGTGTATATATTGTGTTTTTTATGTTGATTTAATTTAAAAAAAAAAAAAAAAAAATGTTTTTTTTTTAATTTCTTGTGCGGCCCGGTACCAATGGCTGCGGCCCGGTGGTTGGGGACCACTGCAGTATAGTACCTGCAAATGAGACACAGAAGTGTGAGAAAACCAAAAAAAAAAAAGAATTTTGCTAAAAACAATATTTTTTAACACATTTAAACACACAAAAGTACAGACAATTAGTGTCGGTATCAGTTCCCAAGTACCGGCATTTGGTGTTGCGTGGATTCCAATGTGAAAGGTACCCATCCTTGGTGTGAACCACCGGGAAAAAGCCAGGCGTGGAAGCATGCAGGGCACCTCCACAAGCGTGCAGGAGTCACGATTGGCGACAGTGTTTTGGTAGCACTTTTGCCCGCCTCCTCCAAAGTTTGGTCCATTTTTATTAGGCCTGTGGCACATTTTAGAAATAACAAAGAACTAACTCGTCAAAGAACCGCAAGTCGATCAAGACGCCATAAGAAGGGGCGGCGTAGGCGACACGCCGTAGCATAACGTAGCTTTTAGTCTCCTGACCTCCCAGAATTCATCAGTAGCTTTACTTCGGAAGCAATCATATTTTGTTTACCCTCATTTGTATATAGACGACAGAAAAGTGACAAAATAACTACAAAAAAAGAACAGAACAGGGTTAGAATGTCATGAATTTTAAGTATTTTTGAGATGTTTGCCATTCTTTCCCAAGCACTTTGATGCAGTCAGGACCTGAGCACTGTGTTGAGTTCCTAAGGACGTGTCGACTAGTCACACTGATGTCTACTCACTAACTGGACTTGGTCTTGTTTCGCTTCTCAGTCAGCAGGCTTCATCAGTCTCTAGTCCGAGGGGATGGTGCAGGATGCCAGTATTTATCCTCTAACAAGGTTGAAAAAAAAACATGTTTTAGCATCAAGATGCACAACACGACCTTTGTCGGATGATTTTTTTTCATATCTTCGTCAAGCACTTTTGGTTTCCGGGTGTTTCCGTGGTCTTTGGCTGCGTTTAAAGTGCACACAAAATCTGATGTTTGGGCCACATCGGGAAGTAGTCTGAATCCCATCGGAATCTGATCTTTTCAAAGTGGGACTTCGGTCCAAACGGCAATGCGACCTGTTTGCGACTTTTACCTCGTCTTTGGGTGAGCTACGTCATGGTGTGCGCAGGGAAATAAGTTTCCCTCCAGCGAGTACTCGTCATCTTAACATCTGGTTTGGGCAGCACTCTTTCAAAGTAGTTTTTTTTCAGCGGTCAAATGTTCGGACTATAAGGCGCACTAAAAATCCTTAATTTTTTTCGAAAATCAACAGTGGGCCTTATAACCCGGTGCGCCTAATGTACGTTTGGGCAGCGCTCTTTCAAAAAAAAAATTGGTGCATCACGAGTCAATAGCACGCAAATAATAAGCTTTATGGAATACATACCATATTTTTGGACTATAAGGCGCACTAAAAATCCTTTCATTTTTTCTAAAATCGACAGTGCGCCTTATAACCCGGTGCGCCTAATGTATGTTTGGGTAGCGCTCTCTCAAAGTTTTTTTTTTCAGCGGTCAAATTTTCGGACTATGAGGCGCACTAAAAATCCTTTCATTTTTTATAAAATCGACAGTGCGCCTTATAACCCGGTGCGCCTAATGTATGTTTGGGTAGCGCTCTCTCAAATTTTTTTTTTTCAGTGGCCAAATTTTCGGACTATAAGGCGCACTAAAAATCCTTTCATTTTTTCTAAAATCGACAGTGCGCCTTATAACCCGGTGCGCCTAATGTATGTTTGGATAGCGCTCTCTCAAAGTTGTTTTTTTCAGCTGTCAAATGTTCGGACTATAAGGCGCACTAAAAATCCTTTCATTTTTTCTAAAATCGACAGTGCACCTTATAACCTGGTGCGCCTAATGTATGTTTGGGTAGCGCTCTCTCAAAGTTTTTTGTTTCAGCGGTCAAATTTTCGGACTATAAGGCGCACTAAAAATCCTTAATTTTTTTTCTAAAATCGACAGTGCGCCTTATAACCCGGTGCGCCTAATGTATGTTTGGGTAGCGCTCTCTCAAAGTTTTTTTTTTCAGCGGTCAAATTTTCAGACTATGAGGCGCACTAAAAATCCTTTAATTTTTTCTAAAATCGACAGTGCGCCTTATAACCCGGTGCGCCTAATGTATGTGTGGGTAGCGCTCTTTCAAAGTTTTTTTTCAGCTGTCTAATTTTCGGACTATAAGGCGCACTAAAAATCCTTTCATTTTTTCTAAAATCGACAGTGCGCCTTATAACCCGGTGCGCCTAATGTATGTTTGGGTAGCACTCTTTCAAAGTTTTTTTTTCAGCGGTCAAATTTTCTGACTTTAAGGCGCACTAAAAATCCTTTAATTTTCTCTAAATCTGTGGATCAAGAGTTAATAGTACGGAAATAATAGGCTGTATGTAATATATACCGTATTTTTCGGACTATATGGCGCACTAAAAATCCTTAATTTTTTTCGAAAATCAACAGTGGGCCTTATAACCCGGTGCGCCTAATGTACATTTGGGCAGCGATCTTTCAAGGTTTTTTTTTCAGGTGCATCACAAGTCAATAACATGCAAATAATAAATTTTTCGGACTATAAGGCGCACTTAAAATCCTTTAATTTTCTCTAAAATCAACTGTGCGCCTTATAACCTGCGCCTAATGTACGTTTGGGTAGCGCTCTTTCAAAGTTTTTTTTTTTCAGCGGCCACATTTTCCGTGCATCACGAGTTAAAAGTACGCAAATAATAGGCTGTATGTAATATATACCGTATTTTTAAGACTATAAGGCGCAATTAAAATCCTTTCATTTTCTCTAAAATCGACGGTGCGCCTTATAACCCGGTGCGCCTAATGTACGTTTGGGCAGCGATCTTTCAACGTTTTTTTTTCCCCGGTGCATCACGAGTTAATAGCACGCAAATAATACATTTTTCGGACTATAAGGCGCACTTAAAATCCTTTCATTTTCTCTAAAATCGACAGTGCGCCTTATAACCCGGTGCACCTAATGTACGTTTGAGTAGCGCTCTTTCAACGCTTTTTTTCAGCGGCCAAATTTTCGGTGCATCACGCAAATAATAAGCTATATGTAATCGCTGTTGCCATTTCTAATATAAAGTAGTGTAAAGTTCTTACTTTAATCTCTCAGTAAACTCGCTATGGAAGCGCTAAAAACTACCGGTGTAGTGAGTTTAAATTATTCCCCCAAAGAACTTTAGTTATTAGAGAATTCCGGTCCGACGGGACACATTTCGGGCGTTGTTGTTGCACTAGTGCGCCACGGATAAGGAGATGCTGCTCCGTTATTGACTGAAGTAAAGTCTGAATGTCATTAAAACAGTTAGCGCCATCTTTTGACACTTCTTCCACTCCCGTCCTTGCATGCTACACCGCTACAACAAAGATGACGGGGAGAAGACGCTGTCGAAGGTGAGCCACGTAAATAATAATCTATGCAACATTTTGACCAAAGAACCGCCGTTACATGTTATGTAGACCACAAGGAAATTTCGGAAAATAATCATAATATGACTCCTTTAATGCGCCTTATAATCCGGTGCGCCCTATGGTCCGAAAAATGCGGTGTGTATATATACTTTGACTCTTAAGGGATAGCGATAGTTGAAGGACTGAAAATTGCGTATTTGCTTTACATGTTATGCCATACTTGCCAACCCTCCCGGAATTCAGCGCCTCTCCCGATAACCTCCCGGAAGAAATTTTCTCCCGATAAACTCCCGGAAGAAATTTTCTCCCGATAAACTCCCGGAATTCACCTGGAGCTGGAGGCCACGCCCCCTCCAGCTCAATGCGGACCTGAGTGGGGACAGTGGCGACAGTCTGTTTTCACGTCCGCTTTCCCACGATATAAACAGCGTGCCTGCCCAATGACGTTATAACTGTAGAATGATCGAGGGCAAGTTCTTGGTTTCTTATGTGGGTTCATTGTTAGGCAGTTTCATTAACGTCCTCCCAGCGCGGTAACAACACACGTCACGTTTTCGTCTACCGTAAAGCAGTTCGTCTGCCGTAAACAGCAATGTTGTGACACTCTTAAACAGGACAATACTGCCATCTACTGGATAGCCTCCAGAACACTGAAATTCAAGTATTTTTTTTATTTATATGTATATATATATATATATATATATATATATATATATATATATATATATATATATATATATATATATATATATATATAACTAGAATTCACTGAAAGTCAAGTATTTCATACATATATATATATATATGAAATATATATGAAATACTCGAGTTGGTGAATTCTAGCTGTAAATATACTCCTCCCCCCACGCCGCCAACCACGCCCCCGACCACGCCCCACCTCCCAGAATCGGAGGTCTCAAGGTTGGCAAGTATGTGTTATGCACATTGCGGGAGGGTTTTTTTACGTAAGTAAGTTAAAAAATAACGCTAGCGTAGATCCTCTTCTTAACAGCCACGAAAAGAGGTTGGTAAATGAGATGAAATCTAAAGGTAAAATGTGTAGAAATGCACACAATTGCAGGAAATGTTGATGCAAAATGTTCTTTTGGGGGCTTGCACGGGTCAACGCTCGGCGTCAATAGAAATGTTCCACTGCCTGAAAAGTGTATTTTGGTTTTGTTTGGAGGGGCTGACTCTATGTTAGGATAAATACTTGGATCCTGTACCATCCCCAGACTAAACCTGCTGAGATCAGAGGCGACACAAACTTATTCCAGTTGCAATCACTTCAATGCCCCCGAGAATACAAGAAGCGACTCAAAAGGTGTTTTTTTTTTTTAGGTTCGTTCTAAAAAGGCTCAACTGCACTGAAAAGTGGCCACACTTGAGGAAATTAATATTAATTACTGAATATTCGGGTCCGCTTTCACAGAAGGCCTTGGTTGAGCACATCTGGAGGTTTTTTTCCCCCCAACCCTCCAACAAGTAAACAGCTGTCATGGTGTTAAACAAGAAGTGATGCACCAGCTCCCTCTAGTGGAGGTGACTCGGCACTGCAACGCCATTTTAACATGCTTTTTCTGCATGTGTTTTTGAAAGAAAAGGCACTTTTTCATTTATTTTTTTTAATTCAAACTCCCAAACTGTGCTTTGTGTTGCCAAACAAGAGAAATAGCAATAATTATTCATGACTTATTGGCCTGTGTGATTATAATTCCTAATACAAACTATCCAGGTGACAGTATTGACTGTGTGAGCTCAGTTTACAGTATTTATATGATAAAAAGTGCATATAAAAAAAGGGTCATTTGTAGTTCAAACTTGAAATTTTAAACTTGTTTTTTTTTCTTTCTCTGAAATCATATCTAAAGAGAAAAAAAATGCAATTTGTTCTTGTTGACTGTCATCGGGTGTTTGAAGCCATAAAATGTGGATGATGTTTGAGCTCAGATTTAAAAAAAACAACAACAGAATGATAAAACTTCATGGATGCTTTAGAAAGTAAAGCTATATTTTGTTAATATGTATATGTGTATATATTTCTAAATAAATATATGGGAAAATGTGTTTCTTTGAGTATTTGGAAGGAGGAGTTTTATGGGGTCTTTACACAATTATTAAAAAGGTTTTATGCTTTTCTCAAAAAGTATTAAACGAGAAAGAAAAAAAAGGAACCAACCAGCATAATCCCAGTAGCTCTAAATGTGCAGGAAGCAGCTTTTTTTCAGCAGTTTATGGGACCTCGGAAAATAAATGTGTGTGAAAGAGAGAGAAATAAGATGTTTGCTTAACTTGGCAATTGTTAAAAAATAAAATGTAATCAGGAGAAAAGCTACGCTTGTGACACAATCACTGCTTTTTGTTTTGTTGCATAGACAGTAAAATATTCAAGTAAAAATGTTGAAAAAAGATCTATTTTTGTACAAAAGTAATTCCCTGGCTTATGGATTTGTTTCTTGTTGTTGGAGAATGTCAACAAGGAGTGTTGGCACTTTTTTTTTTGTTAAAAATGTCCATTTTACTTTGCGCCTCTGTCGTGTCTACTTTCTAAGTGGGTGGAATTGTTGGTCATCTGTTCTCTGTGCGTTGTCCTCTGATGTTCTTTGTGGGGCACACTTAAAAAAAAAACGTATTAAAAAAATAACAAACAAAGTGAACATGACTTGTGTGTAATGTTAAAAAAGTGTAATAACTTTATTCAGGAAAAATCATGAGGTGTTTCTTAATTCGGTGAAGGAAGTTGCGCTTTTATTTTGACACGCAGCGGAAACGGGTGGTGTGAGTAAACGACACCAACTTCACTCACTGTGCCAACGGGTAACTGGCAAACACATGAACTAAATTGAAATACATAAATGTGTCAGTAAACTAATGCAAAATTGTATTTAATCACGGAATTATTTATTTAATTAGTTAATCTAATTAATTCACAATGTATGTAATTATTTAAATATATATTCGTTTAGTGTCCTTCATGAATTCATTCGATCTGCCGAACTCACCCGTCAATGTCAGTGGGCGGGGCTACATGAATCTAGTCCAATCAAGTTAAAGTCCCGGGGAACCAATCAGATGTTAGTCCCGCCCACTGCCTTTGACTGTGAATTAATGGAGCTCTGAAAGGACCAAAATTAAGAAAATCTTTACTTAAATGCGTCATTAATTAAAACAAACAAACTAAGAAATATTGTATTCGGTATTTCACTTGTGGAATAATTTAATACTAAATAATTAAATGTATTTTTCCATTAAATAATTAAATGTATTTTTTCATTAAATAAATTACATGTATTTGATTCCATCCATCCATTCATTTTCTACCGCTTGTCCAATTATAACTAATTAATGACACATAAGTGACTATCCAAAATGTATTTAATTATGTCCCGTTTGGCCCTACAGGTTCATAAAATAAGTATTTCAATCATTTAAAAAAATAAGTAATGAAATAAAACTCAGTCCTTTAAAACACTCATAATTAACGGCTATATAAATAAATGTTGATCAATTGGTGAAATCAGTAATTACATGATTAAATAATTATTTAAATCATTAATGAAATGTAGTTTTACATTAGATTACACATTGATGTATTTAAAAAACAATCAATATTAATGACACATTGAAATATTTAGTGATTTATTTATCTGTGTTCCATTTGAACCTCCAAATAGTGGGTGGATAATAAATAAGGCTAATAATTACCATGTGAGTCAACAACCATTTACACCATGTCGCAAGGCATGCTGGGAAGACCAGCGTCAACTCCCGCCAACGTTACTGTATATAAAAATATGAAATATCACCACAATATTAACAATCTGTCTAAGTACAATATCCAATAACGGTCTTCTTGGGTGTGGAGCAGGATCTGTCAAGCACTGTGTTGCCTTTACTGTCTACGTGATGAGGCGTTCAAGTGCACCACGTAACCCCAAGAGCATAAATAAGCTGCCGATGAAACTTATGAGTACCAGCAATTAGAAAAAGGTGAGAAACACTTTTGAATCCAACAAATAACTCACAGCAAAGTAAAAAAGTGACATCTGTGAACTCTTCCTTGGCCAACAAGTCTTCAATAAAAAATGTTTAAGAAATGATTCTACAGTAAACAAAAGGCCAAGAAGGTTCCATTGATACCTTGTTTAATAAAAAAAACAAAACAAGCTTGACATCATTTGGACATGACTACACATTCACAGACATAAACAGGCAAAAGTGACCTTTTATTTTTTTGTACAAGACCATATTTGAACTTCCGGGTGACGATGACGCATGAAGCACTAAAACCAGGTCGTGATGACCCACAATACCGAGGATTGAACGTGTCAGGGTGAAGATCTGAATTGATTTTATTCCGTCCGACACAAAACTGGTCCAAAAAAAAAAAAAAAGAAAGTCATTTTTGTTTTATACAAAATAGAAAACAAGTTCAAAAAAATGATAAAAGTCAGGGGTTTTTTTAGCAATCGCTTTTCCAAAGTTTGATAGTTTTGTCGTTTTCTAGCGCCGCAGAAGCGATGATGTTCTCTGTCGGGTGGCAGGCGGTCGAAATGACCACGTCTGGAATAGGAATTGGAGAAAAACAAACAATAGTTCTTATATTCCAATATGGATTTATAAGCACAAACGTGATGATAATCTGGGCTCTCCTACGACTTCAGGGTCTCTGCAGGTTTAACAAGTCAAATTGATGACTTTTTAATACTTTCTTAAGACCATAATGAATAGAATTTAAGACCGTTTCACATCCGTACGGACGATAAAGTACAAAGATATAAAGGAAAATCAGAATGAATTGTAAGTATATGAATTATTCACTGCTCTTTCACATTGGCAAACAAAATGGTTAAACTAAGTAAATGCTAGGGGTGTAAAGTACACATACATTTCGGTTCGGTACGTACCTCGGTTTAGAGGTCACGGTTCAGTTCATTTTCGGTACAGTAAGAAAACAACAAAATATAAATGTTTTGGTTATTTATTTACCAAATTTGCAAACCCTTCCACCAAAAATATTTTTCTTAGTGGAATATTTGATGTGAAGTAATGGGAACCTTGGATAGGTCAATAATTCATAATAACATTGATTTTGATTCAATATTATGTTTTGAGCAATGACAGTTTGAAAGAAAAAAAAAACAGCTTTGTTTTATTAGTCAACATTGCAACTTTTTCTAAATAACATTTAACCTTTTTTATTTCACTTTTGTTATGTTTTTGCTTATTTTAATAGTATTTTTAGAATGCTGCTGCACGCACAATTTGTTTTGTTTTTAACCCCTTCTTAACCCTGAACGTACATTGAAAATACACGCGACACTAACTCAAAATGCCGGACATTTGAGGCATTTAAGAAACTCCGCCCTGACAGCTCCGCAAAAGAGAACATGTCCGGTGAAAAGAGGACGTATGGTCAGTGTATCGTAGCCCGTTAGCTGCTAGCATGCCGTGTGTTGTGCATTGTTTACACGACATGCGTTACGCTACTTAAAGGCCTACTGAAAGCCACTACTACCGACCACGCAGTCTGATAGTTTATATATCAATGATGAAATCTTAACATTGCAACACATGCCAATACGGCCGGGTTAACTTATAAAGTGACATTTTAAAATTCCCGCCACACTTCCGGTTGAAAAACTCCTTTGGATATGATTTATGCGCGTGACATCACAAAATCCACGGAAGTGGTTGGACCCCATCGGACCCGATATAAAAACCTCTTGTTTTCTTCGACAAAATTCCACAGTATTCTGGACATCTGTGTTGGTGAATCTTTTGCAATTTGTTTAATGAACAATGGAGGCTGCAAAGAAGAACGTTGTAGGTGGGATCGATCGGTGTATTAGCGGCTAAGTACAATACTTACAGCAACACAACAAGGACTACTTACTACGCCTAGCCGATGCTTGCCGCCAAACCCACAGATGAAGTCCTTCGTCGCGGCGTCGATCGCTGGAATGCAGGTGAGCACGGCTGTTGATGGGAAGATGAGGGCTGGCTGGCGTAGGTGGAGCTCTAATGTTTTTATCATAGTTCTGTGAGGTTCGGTTGCTAAGTTGCTAAATTAGCCTTAGCGTCGTTAGCAACAGCATTGTTAAGCCTTACCAGGCTGAGAATTTTTAACCGTGTAGTTACATGTACATGGTTTAATAGTATTGTTGATCTTCTGTCTATCCTTCCAGTCAGGGGTTTATTTATTTTGTTTCTATCTTCATTTGAGAACGATGCTATCACGTTAGCTCAGTAGCTAAGTGTGTCACCGATGTATTGTCGTGGAGATAAAAGTCACTTTAAATGTCCATTTCGCGTGCTCGACTCTCATTTTCAAGAGGATATAGTATCCCAGGTGGTTTAAAATACAAATCCGTGATCCACAATACAAAAAGGAGAGAGTGTGGAATCCAATGAGCCAGCTTGTACCTAAGTTACGGTCAGAGCGAAAAAAGATACGTCCATCACTGCCTCTCCAGTCCTTCACTGTAACGTTCCTCATCTACGAATCTCTCATCCTCGCTCAAATTAATGGGGTAATCGTCGCTTTGTCGCTCCGAATCTCTCTCTCCATTGTAAACAACGGGGAATTGTGAGGAATACTAGCTCCTGTGACATCACGCTACTTCCGGTACAGGCAAGGCTTTTTTTTATCAGCGAGCAAAAGTTGCGAACTTTATCGTCGATGTTCTCTACTAAATCCTTTCAGCAAAAATATGGCAGTATCGCGAAATGATCAAGCACGACACATAGAATGGATCTGCTATTCCCGTTTAAATTTTAAAAAATCATTTCAGTAGGCCTTTAATATGTCCGTGTGGAAACTCGTTCGGTACACCTCCGAACCGAACCGGAACCCCGTACTGAAACGGTTCAATACAAATACACGTACCGTTACACCCCTATGAAACACACAATTAAACATATAAAGTCATGTAGTTTTTTTCACTCTACTGGTACTTTAATTTAAATAGTGGGAGTTAAGACTTTTTAAGACCCTGTGGTTACTTCTACTTTGAATAAACTCCTGTGGGATGCACGGGAGGTGTCATACCTGTGTGGCCCTGCAGTTTCTGCACAATCTCCTTTGTCTGCAGGTTCCAGATGTACACCATGTTGTCCTCAGAGCCCGACACGATCCACTGCAAGAAGGCATTTTTTTTTTTTTTACACAAACAAAAAACACCTATATATGACCTCGCTTTAACTTACCTTCCCACCCGTGACTGAGAAGTTGGCAAATATGCAGTACTTCTCGTTTTTATGGCCCGTGTACGTCTTCAAGCACTGCAGTGTTGGAGAAACGAGGAGGATGATGAGAGAGTTCAAAAGTTGGTAGAGGAAGAATTAAAAATCAGTCTCACCTTTCCCTTGCTGTAGTCCCACAGCTTCAGAGTGCTGAGGAGCAAAAATGCAACAAATGTTAAACTTGAGTACACAATCTGCCAAAAAATTGATTTCTACTGGTGTGTGCCGCCCTCTGCTGGTCATTATGGACAACAGCCTGGCATGACTTTCCCATTAAGTCTGAGGGACTTCACTTTTTGGAATTATTTAGGGCCACAACCACTGGGAGGGCACATGACCACGATTTGGGGTTTTGTCTGGATTTTTTTCTTTCATTTAAAATCTGTCATGTATAAAATAAGACGTCATAAAAGTTAAAGTAACATTTTATTTGTATTTTGCCGTCAAAGATTGAATGAAAAGGTTGTTTGATTGTTCGGTGGCCATGGATGAAGTGCTGGCTGTCCAAAGTCAGGACCCGGGGTGGACCGCTCGCCTGTGCATCGGTTGGGGACATCTCTGCGCTGCTGACGTGTCTCTGCTCGGGATGGTCTCCTGCTGGCCCCACTGTGGACTGGACTCTCACTATTATGTTAGATCCACTATGGACTGGACTTTCACTATTATGTTAGATCCACTATGGACTGGACTCTCACTATTATGTTAGATCCACTATGGACTGGACTCTCACTATTATGTTAGATCCACTATGGACTGGACTTTCACTATTATGTTAGATCCACTATGGACTGGACTCTCACTATTATGTTAGATCCACTGTGGACTGGACTTTCACTATTATGTTAGATCCACTATGGACTGGTCTCTCACTATTATGTTAGATCCACTATGGACTGGACTCTCACTATTATGTTAGATCCACTATGGACTGGACTTTCACTATTATGTTAGATCCACTATGGACTGGTCTCTCACTATTAGGTTAGATCCACTATGGACTGGACTTTCACTATTATGTTAGATCCACTGTGGACTGGACTCTCACTATTATGTTAGATCCACTGTGGACCGGACTCTCACTATTATGTTAGATCCACTATGGACTGGACTTTCACTATTATGTTAGATCCACTATGGACTGGACTCTCACTATTATGTTAGATCCACTATGGACTGGACTCTCACTATTATGTTAGATCCACTATGGACTGGACTCTCACTATTATGTTAGATCCACTGTGGACCGGACTCTCACTATTATGTTAGATCCACTATGGACTGGTCTCTCACTATTAGGTTAGATCCACTATGGACTGATCTCTCACTATTAGGTTAGATCCACTATGGACTGGACTCTCACTATTATGTTAGATCCACTGTGGACCGGACTCTCACTATTATGTTAGATCCACTATGGACTGGACTTTCACTATTATGTTAGATCCACTATGGACTGGACTCTCACTATTATGTTAGATCCACTATGGACTGGACTCTCACACTATTATGTTAGATCCACTATGGACTGGACTCTCACACTATTATGTTAGATCCACTGTGGACTGGACTCTCACAATATTATGCTTGATCCACTATGGACTGGACTCTCACACTATTATGTTAGATCCACTATGGACTGGACTCTCACTATTATGTTAGATCCACTATGGACTGGACTCTCACACTATTATGTTAGATCCACTATGGACTGGACTCTCACTATTATGTTAGATCCACTGTGGACTGGACTCTCACAATATTATGCTTGATCCACTATGGACTGGACTCTCACACTATTATGTTAGATCCACTATTGACTGGACGCTCACTATTATGTTAGATCCACTATGGACTGGACTCTCACTATTATGTTAGATCCACTATGGACTGGACTCTCACACTACTATGTTAGATCCACTATGGACTGGACTCTCACAGTATTATCTTAGATCCACTATGGACTGGACTCTCACTATTATGTTAGATCCACTATGGACTGGTCTCTCTCACTATTATGTTAGATCCACAATGGACTGGACTCTCCCAGTATTATGTTAGATCCATTATGGACTGGACTCTCACTATTATGTTAGATCCACTATGGACTGGACTCTCACTATTATGTTAGATCCACTATGGACTGGACTCTCACACTATTATGTTAGATCCACTATGGACTGGACTCTCACAGTATTATGTTAGATCCACTATGGACTGGACTCTCACTATTATGTTGGATCCACTATGGACTGGACTCTCACTATTATGTTAGATCCACTATGGACTGGACTCTCACTATTATGTTAGATCCACTATGGACTGGACTCTCACAGTATTATGTTAGATCCACTATGGACGCAAGGCCCTAACCACGACCCATCAGGAGCAAGGGTGAAGTGTCTTGCTCAAGGACACAACGGACATGACGAAGTTGGTAGAAGGTTGGGATTGAACCAGGAACCCTCAGGTTGCTGGCACGGCCACTCTACCAACTACGCCACGCCGTCCCCCCAATGATCTCATCTTAATATTTACTTATTAGTTTCTTTTTAAAACGGTAGGGAGTTTTCCAATCTGAAAAACGTAAATACAATTGTTTAATGGAAAAAATAGGAAATCTTATTTTCAGGCCATATCAATCGGCTTGATTCGACACTTTGCTTAAACAAGTGGCCCTTTTAGTCTGCTTAAGATCAGTAACCAACGACGTTGGGAGGCTGCTGAGTCAGCAGTCACACTTCTCAAACTCAGAATGGAAGTCGTTTGGTTACTTACTTGTCGAGCGTCGCAGCCAGGATGTATTTTCCGTTGGGGGAAAACTTGACAAACGACACAGGCGGGTTGTCATCGTCTGCCATATACAAAATACAAGTTAGACTTTTTTTTTTTTGCTCGCCACAATGACAAATTCGCTGCAAATGTCACTAAATTAACCACCGTCTACGATAGTCGACAAAAACTGGGTTTAAAAACTAACAGCTGTAAGCATCCTCATTGATGAACTAACTCCCCAAGATGGAAGCACCTTTATCTAACTCTGCCGTTGGTATGAAGTCCATGTTTTATGCCAGGAGTCACCAACCTTTTTGAAACCAAGAGCTACTTCTTGGGTACTGATTAATGCGAAGGGCTACCAGTTTGATACACACTTAAATAAATTGCCAGAAATAGCCAATTTGCTCCATTTACCTTTAACTCTATGTTATTATTAATAATTAATGATATTTACACTTAATTGAACGGTTTAAAAGAGGAGAAAACACGAAAAAAATGACAATTAAATTTTGAAACATAGTTTATCTTCAATTTCGACTCTTTAAAATTCAAAATTCAACCGAAAAAAAGAAGAGAAAAACTAGCTAATTCGAATCTTTTTGAAAAAATTAAAAAAAGAATTTATGGAACATCATTAGTAATTTTTCCTGATTAAGATTAATTTTAGAATTTTGATGACATGTTTTAAATAGGTTAAAATCCAATCTACAATTTTTTTTAGAATATATAACAAATTGGACCAAGCTATATTTCTAACAAAGACAAATCATTATTTCTTCTAGATTTTTCAGAACAAACATTTTAAAAGAAATTCAAAAGACTTTGAAATAAGATTTAAATTTGATTCTACAGATTTTCTAGATTTGCCAGAATAATTTTTTTGAATTTTAATCATAAGTTTGAAGAAATATTTCACAAATATTCTTCGTCGAAAAAACAGAAGCTAAAATGAAGAATTAAATTAAAATTTATTTATTATTCTTTACAATAAAAAAAATAAATTTACTTGAACATTGATTTAAATTGTCAGGAAAGAACAGGAAGGAATTTAAAAGGTAAAAAGGTATATGTGTTTAAAAATCCTAAAATCATTTTTAAGGTTGTATTTTTTCTCTAAAATTGTCTTTCTGAAAGTTATAAGAAGCAAAGTAAAAAAAAATAATGAATTTATTTAAAGAAGTTAAGACCAAGTCTTTAAAATATTTTCTTGGATTTTCAAATTCTATTTGAGTTTTGTCTCTCTTAGAATTAAAAATGTCGGGCAAAGCGAGACTAGCTTGCTAGTAAATAAATACAATTTAAAAAATAGAGGCAGCTCACTGGTAAGTGCTGCTATTTGAGCTATTTTTAGAACAGGCCAGCGGGCTACTCATCTGGTCCTTACGGGCTACCTGGTGCCCGCGGGCACCGCGTTGGTGACCCCTGCTTTATGCCATACTGCTGTTTACAATGAACTCATTGCCACCATTAATGTTGACTGAGAAGTTTGCGCCTACATGTTATGTCGCTGCTGTGCTGTACGATATACTTTCACCTTTCCACATTCCCACACACCTCAAATCAGCATTTAAGTGAAACAATTAAGCTGTCATATTATTACCACCTGCTTCCATTTAACTCCTCGTCCTCTTTGCTGTGTAGCTACACCCAGACTATAATTAAAGCATTTATGCTGACATCTCCCGATCACTTCAGAAACACTGAAATAATTGTGTACCTATGAGTGTTTTTAAGCACTGCCCAGATGCTGTGTCCCAAATTCGGCTGGTGAAGAAAAAAAAAAAGTTATTAGTTCCGAAGCAAATGTGACAAATGTGCAATAATAATTTACACATTGTGTGCAAAAATCAGGTTGTTACCAAAGTCCGTCGTAGCTGCTGGACACAATCAGTGAGCCGTCTCTGTTGAAGTGGACCTAGAGTAGAAACACATGGTCCAACGCTTATTTCCCACTCTTGGCTCAATATCCAAAGTTGCACAAATTACAACAGGATCACACACAAATAGAGATGTCCGATAATATCGGCATCGGCCGATAAATGCTTTCAGATTATTATTATTATAGAGGTTTATTTGAAATAGGGACAGACACAAAAACATAGACATCTGAAACAGTTATCCGATGCATGCATCACAGTGTTTGTAGCCAAAGCTAATTTACAACACTTGTCCCCAACAACAACAACAACAACACAGATCCAACATCATTAAAATAGGAAAATAAAAAATAGAATGAGTTGATAATAATGATAATAGTAATAATACAGACAAAGGGCAAACTAGATAAAAGCCAATAATAATAATAACACAGACAAAGTGGAGACTAGATAAAAACCAATTAGTAAAAATGAGTAAAAACTAAACATGGGAACACGATTGTTGCTCAACTAGCCATAATTTTGTTTGTTTTTTGAAAGTGACAAGTGCAGGTATACTTTTCAAAGTGTCCGATAAAGAGTTCCATAGTTGTGGTCCTTTTATTGAAAAGGCAAATGTAATATCGAAAATTATCGGTATGGGTTTCAAAAAGTAAAATTAATAACTTTTTAAAACGCCGCTGTGTACACGGACGTAGGGAGAAGTACAGAGCGCCAATAAACCTTAAAGGCACTGCCTTTGCGTGCCGGCCCAATCATATAATATCTACGGCTTTTCACACACACAAGTGAATGCAAGGCATAATTGGTCAACAGCCATACAGGTCACACTGAGGGTGACCGTATAAACAACTTTAACACTGTTACAAATATGCGCCACACTGTGAACCCACACCAAACAAGAATGATTCATAGTTTTGATGCTTTCAGTGACAATCTACAATGTAAATAGAAAATAAAGAAAACGCATTGAATGAGAAGGTATGTCCAAACTTGTGGCCTGTACTGTATGTTCCTTTCTTGGGGACGGCGTGGCGAAGTTGGTAGAGTGGCTGTGCCAGCAATCGGAGTGTTGCTGGTTACTGGGGTTCAATTCCCACCTTCTACCTTCCTAGTCACGTCCGTTGTGTCCTTGGGCAAGACACTTCACCCTTTGCCTCTGATGGCTGCTGGTAGCGCCTTGCATGGCAGCTCCCGCCATCAGTGTGTGAATGTGTGTGTGAATGGGTAAATGTGGAAATACTGTCAAAAGCGCTTTGAGTACCTTGAAGGTAGAAAAGCGCTATACAAGTACAACCCATTTATCATTTATCATTTGTTTACTTTACTTACAGCAGAGACAGGGTCTGAATGGGCTGGCAATGTTTTCAAACACTTCCCGGTCTTTACATCCCATATTCGGACACTCTCATCAAACTAGGAGGAAGAAAAAAATGCATTAACAACAAATAAATACATCAACATGCTTTAAATGACGATTTCTATTGTTTGTAAGCCACAACAAGCTCACCGATCCTGAAACGATCAGATTGGACTGCGGGTTGAAGTTGCAGCAGAAGACGTAGTTGCTATGACCTTTTAGGGTCTTCAGGCATTTTCCCTGCATACATGAAGAAGGAAGGGTATTATGTATTAATATTCTCTCATGCTAGATGGATACACCACACCTTGGATCAAAGTATGTGAGAAACAGAAATAAAGGTGGAGATGTCCAACTGACATTCCTCATTCAGCAGAGTGATATCAAGCGAAGCCACAGCAGTAAAATAAGTGCTTTAGTGTACAAAATATTGTCAAGACAACACTTTCAAACTAATAAAGATCAGTGTGATTCCAAACACTAGATATCTGTACTCTACAGTTATGTGTTAATGTCTGTTGTTGTTTTTGTTTAACCAATACATAGAATACAGGGGTAAGTATGTAAAGTACTGTTTAACGAGGGGTGGGTATCTCTAGCCACTTACAATTCCATTCGCTTTGATTCAATAAGCGATTATCATTGCAGATGCATAACTTTAAGGAGCAGATTCTTTGTAGTACCCTGAATTAAGTTTAAAATTATCCTAGGTCTCGGTCAACCATAATTGAAACATTCCAAAGGAGAGTTACCGTATTTTTCGTACTATAAGTCGCCGTTTTTTTCATAGTTTGGCCGGGGGTGCGACTTATACTCAGGAGCGACTTATGTGTGAAATTATTAACACATTAGCGTAAAATATCAAATAATATTATTGATCTCATTCACGTAAGAGACTAGACGTATAAGATTTCATGGGATTTAGCGATTAGGAGTGACAGATTGTTTGGTAAACGTATAGCATGTTCTATATGTTATAGTTATTTGAATGACTCTTACCATAATATGTTACGTTAACATACCAGGCACGTTCTCAGTTGGTTATTTATGCCTCATATAACGTACACTTATTCAGCCTGTTGTTCACTATTCTTTATTTATTTTAAATTGCCTTTCAAATGTCTATTCTTGGTGTTGGCTTTTATCAAATAAATTTCCCCAAAAAATGCGACTTATACTCCAGTGCGACTTATACATACTTGCCAACCTTGAGACCTCCAATATCGGGAGGTGGGGGGTAGGGGCGGGGGTGGTTGGGGCGGGGGGGGTGGTTATTTACAGCTAGAATTCACCAACTCGAGTATTTCATATATATATATATATATATATATATATATATATATATATATATATATATGTATTTCATATATATATATATATATATATATATATATATATATATATATATATATATATATATATATATATATATATATATATATATGTATGAAATACTTGATTTTCAGTGAATTCTAGCTATATATATATATATATATATATATATATATATATATATATATATATATATATATATATATATATATATATTTATTTACATAGGAAAAAAAAATATATACTTGGTGGCTATTCATTAGATGGCAGTATTGTCCTGTTTAACTTCTCCGTTCATGATGAGTATATCATTTCGGCCACCGTGTTCAATGGAGAAGTCTGTTCTACAAAATTTACAGGCAACATACACCTTCCCCTTCGAACTGTCCTGGATGAACTGAAATTCTTGTTTACATTCGTTTTGAAACTTGCAAGCGTATTTCTTCATCTTGCTCGTCGACGGCGTGGCCATGTCTGTAATTTCCTCGTTCTTCTGCTTCGTCTCCTTGTTGTGTGCGCAGTTGTGCACTCTACTCTCTAAAAGCCCTAGATGTTATGACGTCATTGGGCAGGCAAGCTGTTTATATTGTGGGAAAGCGGACGTGAGAACAGGCTGTCCCCACTCAGTCTCAGGTCCGCATTGAGCTGGAGGGGGCGTGGCCTCCAGCTCCGGCTGAAAACCGGGAGTTTGTCGGGAGAAATCTCTGCCGGGAGGTTGTCGGGAGAGGCGCTGAATACCGGGATTCTCCCGCTAAAAACGGGAGGGTTGGCAAGTACGGACTTATATGTTTTTTTCCTTCTTTATTATGCATTTTCGGCCGGTGCGACTTATACTCCGGACCGACTTATACTCCGGAGCGACTTATACTCCGAAAAATACGTTAACTTCGAAGCATTTTGTGATTGTATCAGTTTCTCTGAATTAAATCAATTATAAACGTTTCACATTTTGGACATTTTTAGAAGATGCGCAATTAAAAAAACATGCATAACAAATAAATTGTTGCCTGTTAAAACTGATGTTCAGATTAATTGAACTGTTCCAACTTCAGCGGTAACACTTGAGCTTCGATTTTTTTTTAAAATACAGAACTAGAAACAGTTTTTTTAAGCACCATTGCCATTTTAAAAAATGCAACTTCTCTACAAGGTTGTTGTTCTTGTTCTTCCAAAGTGTAACTTGCAAGAATGTTTTACCCTTAAAACAGGGGTCTGCGACCTTTACTACAAAAAGAGCTACCGTATTTTTCGGATTATAAATCGCTCCGGAGTATAAATCGCACCGGCCGAAAATGCATAATAAAGAAGGAATAAAACATAAGTCCCACTAGAGTATAAATCGCATTTTTTGGGGATATTTTTCGCCTTTCTCTTACAAGTTTCTCGCTTACTCCAAACTTTCTTTCTGCTGCTCGATTGCCGTTTTCTGCTGCATATTTCACTACTTCCAGCTTGTAACCTGCAGTATATGATTTCCTTTTCGGTGACATTATTGTTCAGCCCTTCTCAGTTTTTATAAATTACCGCCAATGTTGAAATGATCAATTTTCATAGGTACGGAAGTAGTAGCAGGTAGCATCTTTTTTTTTTCACAATGCACTTCGGCCATGACCCGCCCCCGCCTAATTTTTATTGGTTGACGTGTGTGTGTGTGACGATTGTGGATATTTTTTTTTACGTGAATGAGATAAATAATATTAATTTATATTTTACGGTAATGTGTTAATAATTTCACACATAAGTCGCTCCTGAGTATAAGTCGCAACTATGAAAAAAACTGTGATTTATAATCCGAAAAATACGGTAGTTTGCCCCCTCTCCCATTTAGACTTAATCTAAGTGGAATTTTTTTGAAGACTTTTTCGTTTTTGGGATGTATTTGCAAATTAGTTTACCTACCCAATAAGCCAGGGGTGCCCACACTTTTTCTGCAGGCGAGCTACTTTTCAATTGATCAAGTGGAAGGGATCTACATCATTCATGTATATAATTTATATTGATTTATTTATGAAAGAGACGTTTTTTGTTAACAAGTTAAAAGGCGTTTAATGATAATACAAGCATGTTTGGGTTCCCTCCGGGTACTCCGGCTTCCTCCCACCTCCAAAGACATGCACCTGGGGATAGGTTGATTGGCAACACTAAATTGGCCCCAGTGTGTGAATGTGAGTGTGGATGTTGTCTGTCTATCTGTGTTGGCTCTGTGATGAGGTGGCGACTTGAAAATGGATGGATGGATGGATGTTTAACATCCCTTTCTTTCATGAAGACAAGAATATAAGTTGGTGTATTACCTCATTCTGATGACTTGCATTGATTGGAATCAAACAGTAGTGATGATAACGTCCACATTTTCTAATGGAGGAGAAAAAAAAGTCCTCCTTTCCGTCCAATACCACATGAAAGTGGTTGGTTTTTGGCATCTTAATTGTCCAACTTCCATACTTGTTTTATACACTTTACAAGAAGTACATTGGCGGCAAACTCCGTAGCTTCCTGAGACTCTTATTTTGTTAGCGCAGGCAGGATGAAGCAGCACTTTTATTGTGAAGATAGGAACTGTGCAGTCCGTCTTTAGAGTTTTGACGGCAGGTAGAGAGTCTGTTGAAATAAAAAGTGTTTCTCGCCTTCCTGTCGGTCATTTTTTCCTAAAAATGATCTGGCAGCAGCCAGCGTCATCTCACGAGAACCTCGGGTGCCGTGAATGTCAATCAAGTGACGTCTTAGTGAAGATTGATGATCGCTAATTTTTAGGTCTATTTTTTTTAATGCCTGGCTGGCGATCGACTGACACACCGTCCGCCATCGACCGGTAGCTCGCGATCGACGTAATGGGCACCCCTGCAATAAGCCAGTTCAAGACACATTCACGGCCTCACAGACAGTCGGAAATTACAGACGTTTTTAAAAATGCATATTTCTCCAATGCCGGTGTTCTAAAAAAAAGCGACATCAACGAGGCTGAAGAGCCGTATGTAGTAGGGATGTCAGATAACATCGGACTGCCGATATTATCAGCCGATAAATGCTTTAAAAATTTAATATCGGAAATGATCGGTTTCAAAATTATCAGTATCGGTTTCAAAAAGTAAAATTTCTGACTTTTTAAAACGCAGCTGTGTACACGGACGTAGGGAGAAGTACAGAGCGCCAATAAACCTTAAAGGCATTGCCTTTGCGTGCCGGCCCAGTCAAATAATATCTACGGCTTTTCACACACACAAGTGAATGCAAGGCATACTTGGTCAACAGCCATACAGGTCACACTGAGGGTAGCCGTAGAAACAACTTTAACACTGTTACAAATATGCGCCACACTGTGAACCCACACCAAACAAGAATGACAAACACATTTCGGGAGAACATCCGCACCGTAACACAACATAAACGCAACAGAACAAATACCCAGAACCCCTTGCAGCACTAACTCTTCCGGGACGCTACAATATACACCCCCCCCCCCCGCTACCCCCTACCCTCCCACCACCTCAACCCCGCCCACCTCAACCTCCTCCATGTCCCAAATTCCAAGCTGCTGTTTTGAGGCATGTTTAAAAAAATTATGCACTTTGTGACTTCAATAATAAATATGGCAGTGCCATGTTGGCATTTTTTTCCATAACTTGAGTTGATTTATTTTGGAAAACCTCAGTGTTTCCCCACACATTAATTTATTTGTGGCGGCCCGCCACGAAAGAATTACATCCGCCACAAATAAAAAAAATTTAAAAAATTATAATTTTTTGGTTTTGTTTTTGTCCTGTCCATCTTCTCAGGCAAATCATATAGTTGATGTAGATGCCCATATAGGCTGTTCAGATTTACTTTACAAAATAGAAGTGTAGGATACTTCTCTTGTTGCCTTATTTGTATTTGACCACTACTGTTTTCTGTTTATTTGTTACTGACTGTGGCAGGACACCTCTGCCTCTGTTTCACTTTATGTTGCTGGTAAATAATATGGTTGTAGTAGTAGGCTAAAGTTAAATTATTTAGTATGCACTAATTAAAGGGGCAGAGCTTTAAGAGACATTTTAGCTTTTATATTTTATAAAGATATATTTTTTGTAAGAATCACAATTAATAAATATATTTCAGTGAATAACTTATTGATCAAATCTGTATATAAATATGTACATAAAGTGTTGTAATTATATTGTAAAATGGATGGATGGATGGACGTTTAAAACAAAACTGTTATCATTAATTAGTAAGTATACATTTTTTGAGCCTTTTTAGCGAAAATCATATCATTGTAGTAAATTATGCAAATTACTCAATGATGTCATGGTGACCACGGCCATATCCACGCCCCCACCGCCACAGGTATCTTGGCAGTTTATGGGAAACACTGCAAGGTCACACACACGCACACACACACACACACACACACACCAGAAGTTGAGTAATTTACCGAGCTGACGTCCCAGATCTTCAAAGTCTTATCGTCAGACGCAGACACCAGGAGGTTGGAGTCAGACGACCACGCCACGTCAGATATGCCCTGCAGATTTGTAGGAAATTAAAGAAAGAAGCACACTGTACTCACAATAAAACATCTCTGAGTATGAAGCCATGCAGTTCTACACAACTGCAAACACATTTAGAAACAACTCTTATATCGAACCTCATTATGCCAAACTGGATTATCGAATGTCGCCTTTTGTTTTGTTTTTTTAAAAAAATCCACATACGGGGGAAACTAACAATTTTTGTACTGAACAGAAATATCTTGACGTCTCAACTTACAAGTTTGTGTCCGGAAATGGTTTTCTCAAACTTGCCGTCGTATGCTCCCCAGATTTTAATGAGTTTATCAGCAGCTGCGGAGAGAAATTACATGAACATCCATCCAAACAAAATTTAAAAAAAATGGATGGATGAGGAACTTACAGGAGCTGGCGAGCCACTCTCCACTGGGACTGAACTTGACAGAGGACACGGCTTTAGTGTGGCCCGCTAGTGTGAACTTCAGGCTGTAGTTGGGCTTGGCAGGAGCGGACTGGAAGAGGAAGTGCAACAAATGTTAATAAAACAGGCAGTGATTGGATTATTCAATACATAGATGTTAAAATTAAACAACCTCTACTTACATTCACCCCTTCCCCATTACTACTAACATACAATATTACTTCTAAATTGACATTTTATCTTAAATATTACTTAACGAACTGTGTCATAAACAAATGCTTCCATTTTACTAGGGGTGTAACGGTACGTGTATATGTATTGAATCGTTTCAGTACGGGGGTTCCGGTTCGGTTCGGAGGTGTACCGAACGGGTTTCCACACAAACATATTAAGTAGCGTAACGCACGTTGTGTAAACAATGCACACCGAGGCACAACACACGCCATGCTAGCAGCTAACGGGCTACGATAGACTGACCATACGTCCTCTTTTCACCGGACATGTCCTCTTTGCGGAGCTGTCAGGGCGGAGTTTCTTAAATGCCTCAAATGTCCGGCATTTTGAGTTAGGGTTGCGTGTATTTTCAATGTACGTTCAGGGTTAAGAAGGGGTTAAAAACAAAACAAATTGTGCGTGCAGCAGCATTGGTGAGGGAGGGGCAGAGACAGAGACAGAGTTATGTTAAACGTGCATGCGTTGTCAGGCTCTGCTTTTTATCCATAGATTTATCAGATTTTATTTTTTATTATCTATAGCAGGGGTGTCAAAAGTGTGCCCCGGAGGCCATTTGCGGCCCACAGCTAATGTTTTAAAGGCCCACGGCACATTCTAAAAATACTATTAAAATAAACAAAAACATAACAAAAGTGAAATAAAAAAGCTTAAAGGTTAAATGTAATTTAGAAAAAGTTGCAATGTTGACTAATAAAACAAAGCTGTTTTTTTTTCTTTCAAACTATCATTGATCAAAACACAATATTGAATCAAAATCAATGTTATTATGAATTATTGACCTAGCCAAGGTTCCCATTACTTCACATCAAATATTACACTAAGAAAAATATTTTTGGTGGAAGATTTTGCAATTTTGGTAAATAAATAACCCAAAATTTTATATTTTGTTGTTTTCTTACTGTACCGAAAATGAACCGAACCGTGACCTCTAAACCGAGGTACATACCGAACCGAAATTTCTGTGTACCGTTACACCCCTAATATTAAGACTTCCTTTGAAAAGGAGTAGGATGAAGCAGAGTTTATTTAATCCTACCCCTTTTCTTTTTACATAACAGTTGCTAAAACTTTTGTTCACTTCCTGTTCTCAATTTATTCACAATATACTCCATAAGTAATCACAATAAGAATAAATAAATAATACTCTGTGAAATAAGTTACATTTCATATGGTGAGATGAGTAAGATTATTTTGACAATGAATGGATGGATGAAATAAATTCAGAATGTTTATCATGGTTCTTCTTCTTTGTACTTTGTAAACACTTTAAGTTTGAAGAGTTTCTTGAAGTGGATCATATTAGTACATTGTTTGATTGCTTTGCTTAATCCATTCCATAATGTAATTCCACATACTGATATACTGAAGGTCTTAAGTGTTGTACGTGCATACAAATGTTTTAATGTACATTTTTCTGTAAGATAATATTTCTCCTCTTTTTTTGAGAAGAATTGTTGTATATTCTTGGGTAGCAGATTATAGTCTGCTTTGTGTATAATTTTAGATGTTTGCAAATTCACTATGTCGTGGAATTTCAGTAAATAAAGGGTTTGTATGTTCTCTATATCCAACATTATGTATTATTCTAACTGGTCTTTTTTGTAACACGGTTAATGAATGAAGTGTACTTTTGTAGTTATTTCCCCATATTTCTACACAATAACTCAGATATGGTAACACTAGCGAGCAGTAGAGATTATGAAGTGATTGTTGGTCTAGAACATGTTCTGCTTTATTCATTATTGACGTGTTTCTTGCTACTTTATGTTGTATATTTTTTTACATGAGATTTCCAGGCTGCGGACTATGAATAACAGTTCCGAAAAAGCACATACCGTATTTTTCGGAGTATAAGTCGCTCCGGAGTATAAGTCGCACCGGTCGAAAATGCATACCGTATTTTCCGCACCATAAGCCGCACCTAAAAACCACAATTTTTCTCAAAAGCTGACAGTGCGGTTAATAACCCGGTGCGCCTTATATATGGATTAATATTAATATTTATTTTCATAAAGTTTAGGTCTCGCAACTACGGTAAACAGCCGCCATCTTTTTTCCCCGTAGAAGAGGAAGCGCTTCTTCTTCTACGGTAAGCAACAGCCCCATAGAAGAGGAAGCGCTTCTTCTTCTACTGTAAGCAACCGCACCCGCCCCCGTAGAAGAAGAAGCGCGCGGATATTACGTTTCATTTCATCTGTGTGTTTCTGTAAAGACCACAAAATGTCTCCTACTAAGAGACACGCGTACAAGGTTCCACTGACTTTTGATATTCATGTGAACCGCACTGTGGATACAACGGGAGCACGTACGGTGAATATTCGCACCACAGGGAATGAGAAGTCGTCCTACTGTGGTTCTAGCTTGCCATGCTAACGGCCAGAAACTTCCACCCACGGTGATATTCAAAAGGAAGACCTTGCCAAAAGAGAACTTTCCAGCCGGCGTCATCATAAAAGCTAACTCGAAGGGATGGATGGATGAAGAAAAAATGAGCGAAGACACCGTGTGACTTTTTTCACGCAGCTCCGTCCCTGTTGATCTATGACATCACAGATGGTGTCAAAAAACAAGTGAAGCACACCGAAGAAGAATAATTCGATGGATTTGTGGATGAGTAATAACTTCAGAAAGTGAGCTTTAAATGTTTATTTTGTGTGTTGTGTGACACTAACGTTCCAGCAACGTTGAGTTATTGATGTTGCTATTTCTCTGCACTATTTTGAGTGTTACTATTTTTGTGATTGCACATTTGCACATTACATTTTGGGAGTGAACAGAGTTGTTAGAACGCTGGTTTGTGATATATTATTAAAGTTCGACTGACCTATCTGACTGTTTTGTTGACATTCCCTTTAGCGTAGCGTAGGTGCGGCTAATAGCACGGGGCGGCTAATAGGTAAACAAAGTTTTGAAATCTGCCGTTCATTGAACGTGCGGCTTACAACACGGGGCGGCTTATGGTGCGGAAAATACGGTAATAAAGAAAGTAAAAAACATATATAAGTCGCACTGGAGTATAAGTCGCATTTTTTGGGGAAATGTATTTGATAAAAGCCAACACCAAGAATAGACATTTGAAAGGCAATTTAAAATAAATAAAGAATAGTGAACAACAGGCTGAATAAGTGTACGTTATATGAGGCATAAATAACCATCTGAGAAGGTGCCTGGTATGTTAACGTAACATATTATGGTAAGAGTCATTCAAATAACTATAACATATAGAACATACTATACGTTTACCAAACAATCTGTCACTGCTAATCACTAAATCCCATGAAATCTTATACGTCTAGTCTCTTAATGTGAATGAGATAAATAATATTATTTGATATTTTACGGCAATGTGTTAATTTCACACATAAGTCGCACCCCCAGCCAAACTATGAAAAAAACTGCGACTCATAGTCCAAAAAATACAGTATTTATATACATTTTTAAAAAGGCAGTCTACAGTTTACGAGTATGGCCAACCTTGCTCTGACTGGCGGATGCTGACGACGCCACTGGAGGTTTCGTGTCCGTCTCTGGTTTCTTGTCTTCTGTTGCCATGGCGATGAAGTGAGCATCAACTGGACACTGCCAACAAGTGTTCAATAGTTAATACAATTCATTGAAATCAATGTTTTGGCATGTCTCTAAATTCTTGCAAAACTGACGCTGATGGTCGACCACTTGGAAATTGGACAATCACAGTACAATATGAAAAAGTACTAATCAAATTGAAAAAAATGTACACAAAAAAAAACGTTGCCACCAAACCAGATGGCCAAGATCTTCAGCGCTCACTGGATCGGTTCGCAGCCGAGTGTGAAGCGACTGGGATGGGGAATCGGCACCTTCAAGTCCGAGTCCATGGTTCTCGCTGGGGAGGAGATCTTGCCCCGAGTGGAGGAGTTCAAATACCTCGGAGTCTTGTTGACGGGTGAGGGAAGAGTGGATCGTGAGATCGACAGGCGGATCGGTGCGGCGTCTTCAGTAATGCGGACGCCGTATCGATCCGTTGTGGTGAAGAAGGAGCTGAGCCGGAAGGCAAAGCTCTCAATTTACCGGTCGATCTACGTTCCCATCACTCACCTACGGTCATGAGCTTTGGGTTATGACCGAAAAGGACAAGATCACGGGTACATGCGGCCGAAATGAGCTTCCTCCGCCCTTAAGAGATAGGGTGAGAAGCTCTGCCATCCGGGAGGAGCTCAAAGTAAAGCCGCTGCCATCCGGGAGGAGCTCAAAGTAAAGCCGCTGCCGGAGCCAGATGAGGTGGTTCGGGCATCTGGTCAGGATGCCACCCGAACGCCTCCCTAGGGAGGTGTTTCGGGCACGTCCGACCGGTAGGAGGCCACGGGAGAAGACCCAGGACACGTTGGGAAGACCATCTCTCCCGGCTGGAACTGGGAACGCCTCGGGATCCCCCGGGAGGATTTGGACGGAGTGGCCGGGGAAAGGGAAGTCTGTGCTTCCCTACTTAGGCTGCTGCCCCCGCGACCCGACCTCGGATAAGCTGTGTAATGACGTTTAGCCTGTCTTACGTTAGCTAACGAGCTAGCACCACCCAAAGCTCAAGCTGGCTATATAATTCCCAGTATTTGGTCAGTAAAAATGCGGAATATACATCTTAAAGGCTATTAAGTGACATCAAAGGTGTGTTGATGTTAACGGTGTTGACAAAATTGCGTTGGCAGCGACAGGGCGGCCTTCCATTCACACAATGAGGTGTCGCTCACAAGTCGATACTCACGGGAGATTCAATTGAGTTTCGAAGCGTTCTCGTTGCTCCTCATAAATACCGTTGAAAGCCGTTCATTTGTGATTTAGTCGGCGGGTTACGGAGGCTTGCTCTTTAGTACTTGCTGTGAAGGTCTGCGAGGAAAAGCGGGGAATGTGGCGCAGTGACGTCCAACGCGCATGCGCGATTTCCACATTCGGTACGGAAAGAGAGGAGGGATAAAAAAAAAAGCGAGACTTGTTTTTTGTCTGCTAAAAAGTAGTCTTACACTAATAAAAAAATTTAAAATTATAAACACACGCAGTTAGTGTAACCGAGAATCCAGTGAGAAGGTGTGTAGGCGCAAAAGAACGGAGGGCAGGGACTTGAGGCACGTCTTTTATTTGCGACGGACTCGTCGTTTTCTCATGAAAACTAGGTTACACACTTCCGCCCTTCACAATAAGAGCGCACACGTCACATTCGGTCCAAATCCAATAAACGTTGCCCTGTGAAAAAATATTTTATAAAAGGAAAAAATAATACTAGCCCAAAAGGGATCATTAATGCCTGTAAAAAGAAAAACAACCTATACAAATTTTTCATCGAAATAAAAACAAAAGAAGTCGAACAACGATACAGGAAGTACAAAAATAAATTTACTGATATTATAAGAACAAGCAAATGGTTATATTATCAAAATAATAATAATAATAATAATAACAATTGCGCTAACGCAGGGGTCTCAAAATGTTGAAAGAGCCATATTGGACCAAAAAATTAAAAAAATAAAAATCTAGGGGCCGCAAAAAAGTAAAAGCCTTATATAAGTGTTATAATGAAGGCAACACGTGATGTAAGTGTCTATATTTGCCTATAAATTATATGTGTCAATAAAGTACTTAACATTTTCTCACTAAATGTAATGGCGTACTCCACATTTTTTATGCGTTATATTACTTCATTCAGGTCAATAATGTTGTGATTATTTCTACAAAAAAAAAACAACAATCCCTACAAACTTTTCATCAAAATAAAAACAAATGAAGTCGAACAACGATACAGGAAGTACAAAAATAAATTTACTGATATTATAAGAACAAGCAAACGGTTATATCATCAAAAAAATAAAAAATAAAAAAAATAATAATAATAATTGCGCTAACGCAGGGGTCTCAAAATGTTGAAAGAGCCATATTGGTGCAAAAATACAACAAAAAAAATAACAAATCTGGAGCCGCAAAAAATTAAAAGCCTTATATAAGTGTTATAATGAAGGCAACACGTGATGTAAGTGTCTATATTAGCCTATAAATTATATGTGTCAATAAAGTACTTAACATTTTCTCACTAAATGTAATGGCGTACACCACATTTTTTATGCGTGATATTACTTCATTCAGGTCAATAATGTTGTGATTATTTATTTCTAAAAAAACCAAAAAAACAATCTCTACAAACTTTTCAACAAAATAAAAACAAATGAAGTCGAACAATGATACAAGAAGTACAAAAATAAATTAACTGATATTATAAGAACAAGCAAACGGTTATATTATCAAAAATATATATAACAATAATAATAATAATTGCGCTAACGCAGGGGTCTCAAAATGTTGAAAGAGCCATATTGGAGCAAAAAATAAATAAATAAAAAATCTGGAGCCGCAAAAAATTAAAAGCCTTTATATAAGTGTTATAATGAAGGCAACACGTGATGTAAGTGTCTATATTAGCCAAAAGATTATATGTGTCAATAAAGTACTTAATATTTTCTCACTAAATGTAATGGTGTACACCACATTTTTTATGCGTGATATTACTTAATTCAGGTCAATAATGTTGTGATTATTTCTAAAAAAAAAAAAAACAATCTCTACAAACTTTTCATCAAAATAAAAACAAAATAATTCGAACAACGATACAAGAAGTACAAAAATAAATTAACAGATATTATAAGAACAAGCAAACGGTTATATTATCAAAAATATATATAATAATAATAATAATAATAATAATTGCGCTAACGCAGGGGTCTCAAAATGTTGAAAGAGCCATATTGGTGCAAAAATACAACAAAAAAAATAAAAAATCTGGAGCCGCAAAAAATTAAAAGCCTTATATAAGTGTTATAATGAAGGCAACACGTGATGTAAGTGTCTATATTAGCCTATAAATTATATGTGTCAATAAAGTACTTATTTTTGCACTAAATGTAATGGCGTACACCACATTTTTTATGCGTGATATTACTTCATTCAGGTCAATAATGTTGTGATTATTTATTTCTAAAAAAAACAAAAAAACAATCTCTACAAACTTTTCAACAAAATAAAAACAAAAGAAGTCGAACAACGATACAAGAAGTACAAAAATAAATTAACAGATATTATAAGAACAAGCAAACGGTTATATTATCAAAAAAAAATATAATAATAATAATAATAATTGCGCTAGCAGGGGTCTCAAAATGTTGAAAGAGCCATATTGGAGCAAAAATACAAACAAAAACAAAAAAAATCTGGAGCCGCAAAAAAGGAAAAGCCTTATATAAGTGTTATAATGAAGGCAACACGTGATGTAAGTGTCTATATTTGCCTAGAAATTATATGTGTCAATAAAGTACTTAACATTTTCTCACTAAATGTAATGGCGTACACCACATTTTTTATGTCAATAATGTTGTGATTATTTCTACAAAAAAACAAAACAATCTCTACAAACTTTTCATCAAAATAAAAACAAAAGAAGTCGAACAACGATACAAGAAGTACAAAAATAAATGGACTGATATTCTAAGAAAAGCAAACGGTTATATTATTTAAAAAAAATAAAAAATAATAATAATAATAATAATTGCGCTAACGCAGAGGTCTCAAAATGTTGAAAGAGCCATATTGGAGAAAAACAATAAAAAATAAAATAAAAATCTGGAGCCGCAAAAAATTAAAAGCCTTTTACATTTATTATAACAATAATATATAATATTATTGTTAAAATAAATAATATATATATGAATTATAAATTAATAAAATAAATAATAATTAAATAAATAAATAAAATAAATAAAATAATATAATATTATTTATTATAACATCACGTGTTATAATGAAGGCAACACGTGATGTAAGTGTCTATATTTGCCTATAAATTATATGTGTCAATAAACTACTTAACATTTTCTCACTAAATGTAATGGCGTACACCCCGTTTTTTATGCTTGATATTAGGGATGTCCAATAATGGCCTTTTGCCGATATCCGATATTCCGATATTGTCCAACTCTTAATTACCGATACCGATATCAACCGATACCGATATATACAGTGGTGGAATTAACACATTATTATGCCTAATTTGGACAACCAGGTATGGTGATGATAAGGTCCTTTTTTTTTTAATTAATAAAATAAAATAAGATAAATAAATTAAAAACATTTTATTGAATAAAAAAGAAACTAAAACAATATAAAAACAGTTACATAGAAACTAGTAATTCATGAAAATTAGTAAAATTAACTGTTAAAGGTTAGTACTATTAGTGGACCGGCAGCACGCACAATCATGTGTGCTTACGGACTGTATCCCTTGCAGACTGTATTGATATATATTGATATATAATGTAGGAACCAGAATATTAATAACAGAAAGAAACAACTCTTTTGTGTGAATGAGTGTAAATGGGGGAGGGAGGTTTTTTGGGTTGGTGCACTAATTGTAAGTGTATCTTGTTTTTTCATGTTGATTTAATAAAAAAAACAAAAAAACAAACAAAAAACGCGATACCGATAATAAAAAAACGATACCGATAATTTCCGATATTCCATTTTAAAGCATTTATCGGCCGATATTATCGGACATCCCTAATTATAATGAAGGCAACACGTGATGTGTCTATATTTGCCTATAAATTATATGTGTCAATAAAGTAATTAATATTTTCTCACTAAATTTAATGGCGTACACCACATTTTTTATGCGTGGTATTACTTAATTCAGGTCAATAATGTTGTGAAGATTTGTAAAAAATAAAAATAAAAAATAAATAAAAACGATGTGCAGTATCTCAAGTGTGATGTGGCTGAAGCCTAACAATCTGACAGTATTGGGTTAAATATGTGATATATGGCCTTAATGTGAATTTATACTATATTGTGGTCTTTACAAATGTTTACCACTGTGTGACAGAAAAGGCTAACTTTCCAAAAATGAATAGGATGAGCAAGAATAAAAACTATTTAAATTAAACGATTCCCAAGTAAAAAAAAAACAAATGTCTTCAATTAAAGATTCGCAAGCAAACAAAAACAATTTTCTTCGAGTAAAAGAAACAACTATTTGCATGTAAAAAAAAAAAAAAAAATGTCTTTATGAAAAAATATTTCCAAGTCAAAAATAAGTGCTGCAAGAAAAAAAAAGAAAAAAAAATGTGCTTGTTTAAAACAAAAATTACTTTAAATTAACGATTCCCTACAAAAAAAACTTTTATGTTAAGTGAACAATTTTTTAAAACAAAAATTATTTCACTAAAAAACATGTATTTTTAAAGCTAGCATAATAAATGCTAACTGTAACATGTGTAAAGTACCAATATAAATGACTCTGAAAATGTTTTTGAAATGCTCGCATGCATCGAGTACCAATATTTAACCCGAGGTGAAAGCCTCCAGAATTAGTTTAAAAATAGCCTGCATATTAACGTAGCAAACATGTATCATTCTTCAAATAACACAATATTTGACAGAGGTGTATGCCTCCAAAAATTAGCATTAAAAAAAATAGAGGGGGAAAATAAAATAAATACATAAATTAATAAAATATCACATCATGCCAAAACGAGCAGAAGGAAAGAGAATGAACACAGTCCTTTGTAACAGTTGTATTAACATTTTTTATTAATTATAGGTCACACAGTAAGTGTCATTTGCCATCAGCATTGTTGCAACTAAAGTCACATACAGCATGTCACTAAGACACCCAGGCCAACAGTAGTTGGACAAGATTGGTATTTTTAAGCCTGTTCTTGACTCAGTTCCATTCACTTTGTGAACATTCAGCATCCCACAGGGATACATTGGATTTATAGTCACTTCTTTTCCCAATGTGTGCAGAACATCTTCACACATTTGACTATTTTGCCCAGCGTATTGGAATGCACGGGGGAAATCCAGATGTCTGGTTGAATACATCGTGGTTGTCTTTGACAACATATTTCTAATTACTGCATTGTAGTTTTTAACCGACGCTCCAAATTCAGTGGCTTGGTTGAGTTAAAATACTTATTTACAGTATCTATAACTATATACAGAACTGTTGTGGACACTGTGATGCAAGAGGACTGCCTCAACCAGCACCTCAACCAGCGGTGGGTGGGGGTACTTCGAAGGACTAGGCGCACCCGAGCATGTGCAGGACCTTGTCCGCTATACGCATTTTTTCAGACTCCTCGCTGGTCTTTGGTGTTGGAGTTTCATCTGGAGAGTCATCTGCAACAGAAGCAAGCAAAAGACACGGCTCAATATTCAATCCTGCAAAGCACACCAACTTACGGGGCAGCCGCCCGGCTCAGGTGGTAGCCGTCAACCGCACCGAGATAGTGAAGTGAATTATACAAAACCCAAAAACCAGGGAAGTTGGCACGTGTAAATAGACAGAATACAATGATTTGCAAGTCCTTTTCAACTTATATTCAATTGAATAGACTGCAAAGACAAGATATTTAACGTTGGAACTAGGGATGTCCGATAATGGCTTTTTGCCGATATCCGATATTCCGATATTGTCCAACTCTTTAATTACCGATACCGATATCAACCAATATATACAGTCGTGGAATTAACACATTATTATGCCTAATTTGGACAACCAGGTATGGTGAAAATAAGGTACTTTTAAAAAAAATTAATAAAATAAAACTAAATAAATTAAAAACATTTTCTTGAATAAAAAAAGAAAGTAAAACAATATAAAAACAGTTACATAGAAACTAGTAATTCATGAAAATGAGTAAAATTAACTGTTAAAGGTTAGTACTATTAGTGGACCAGCAGCACGCACAATCATGTGTGCTTACGGACTGTATCCCTTGCAGACTGTATTGATATATAATGTAGGAACCAGGGGCCGTACTTATCAAGCTTCTTAGAGTGCCATTTTACACTTAAGTCCTGAGAATTTGCGAAATTTAGTCCTACTCTCAAACTTAAGAATAAAAGCTTTTTATCAACGTTCTTAAGTCTAAGAATCACTCCTACTCTCCACGATATTTAAGAGACCTTCAGAGGTGTCTTAAGTGGTTAGGAGTTGCCAGCAGGGGATGGCACGGAGGCGAGAGAGACGTGCGCGAACATTCAGGGAGCGGAACGATGTTCTGGATTTGTTTGATGACGAGCAGCTGATCAAACGGTATCGTTTAGACAGAGCGGGTATTATTTTTGTCACAGATTTAATACTTTTCGGTTCCATGTTGATTTCTGCATGTGGCTGCAGTGGGCTAGTATATATAGAGCCACCCACACCAGTTTCAAATTAGTTGCCTAATTAATGAATTGGAAAGAAAATGTTATGACAGTAGCGTATGTGTGTGGCCGTGAGGTGAGTGACGTCAGTGAGTGTGTGGGCGAGAGAAGAGAGGGAGCGGTAGCGTGAGTGCCGGCGGGGACTAGTTTGTTTTGTATTATTTTGTAGTTTATTGTCAAAATATACACTCCCATTGTCCACTTAAATATTTCCAAGATATTTCTTTATTCTTAGACAAGGGATTCTCTTCCGTGATTGGTCATTTCTATGGACACAGAAATGACGTCACCTAAAATTCCGTTTACGGCACATAGTAATGTCGTAATTCAGCTCTGAGTGTGACACTTAAGATTCAGTCCTACACTTCGCTGAAAGTGTGAGTAAGACGCTTGATAACTAACTTTTAAGTGCAGCTTTCAGCGAAGAATTTATTTACTCTTAAGTCAACTCTTAGCAGACTTCTTAGGAGTAATTCTAAGAAGCTTGATAAGTACGGCCCCAGAATATTAATAACAGAAAGAAACAACCCTTTTGTGTGAATGAGTGTAAATGGGAGGGAGGTTTTTTGGGTTAGTTCACTAATTATAAGTGTATCTTGTGTTTTTTATGTTGATTTAATTAAAAAAAAAAAAAACAAAAAAAAAAACGATACCGATAATAAAAAAAACCATACCGATAATTTCCGATGTTACATTTAAACGCATTTATTGGCCGATAATATCGGCAGGCCGATATTATCGGACATCTCTAGTTGGAACTGGTAAACTTTTGTTATTTTTTGCAAATATTAGCTCATTTGGAATTGGATGCCTGCAACATGTTTCAAAAAAGCTGGCACAAGTGGCAAAAAGAGGTTGAGGTGGGCGGGAGTAGGGGGTGTATATTGTAGCGTCCCGGAAGAGTTAGTGCTGCAAGGGGTTCTGGGTATTTCTTCTGTTGTGTTTATGTTGTGTTACGGTGCGGATGTTCTCCCGAAATGTGTTTGTCATTCTTGTTTGGTGTGGGTTCACAGTGTGGCGCGTATTTGTAACAGTGTTAAAGTTGTTTATACGGCCACCCTCAGTGTGACCTGTATGGCTGTTGATCACGTATGCCTTGCAATTCACTTGTGTGTGTGAAAAGCCGTAGATATTATGTGACTGGGCCGGCACGCAAAGGCGGTGCCTTTAAGGTTCATTGGCGCTCTGTACTTCTCCCTACATCCGTGTACACAGCGGCGTTTTAAAAAGTCATACATTTTACTTTTTGAAACCGATACCGATAATTTCCGGTATTACATTTTAAAGCATTTATTGGACATCCCTAATATAGAGTACACTTTTTGGTAGAGATGTCCGATAATATCGACCTGCCGATATTATCGGCCGATATATGTGTTAAAATGTAATATCGGAAATTATCGGTATTGGTTTTTTTAATTATCAGTATCGTTTTTTTTTGTTGTTGTTTTTTTTTAATTAAATCAACATAAAAAACACAAGATACACTTACAATTAGTGCACCAACCCAAAAAACCTCCCTCCCCCATTCATGCTCATTCACACAAAAGGGTTGTTTCTTTCTGTTATTAATATTCTGCTTCCTACATTATATATCAATATATATCAATACAGTCTGCAAGGGATACAGTCCGTAAGCACACATGATTGTGCGTGCTGCTGCGCCACTAATAGTACTAACCTTTAACAGTTAATTTTACTAATTTTCATTCATTATTAGTTTCTATGTAACTGTTTTTATATTGTTTGACTTTCTTTTTTATTCAAGAAAATGTTTTTAATTTACTTATCTTATTTTACTAATTTTTTTAAAAAGTACCTTATCTTCACCATACCTGGTTGTCCAAATTAGGCATAATAATGTGTTAATTCCACGACTGCATATATCGGTTGATGTCGGTATCGGTTGATATCGGTATCGGTAATTAAAGAGTTGGACAATATCGGAATATCGGCAAAAAGCCATTATCGGACATCCCTACTTTTTGGAATACGGCACAATAATAGTAATAATAATAATAATAATGGATTAGATTTATATAGCGCTTTTCTAGACACTCAAAGCGCTTCACAGAGAAGTGAGAACCCATCATTCATTTTTACAACTCATTCATTCATCATTCATTCTCCGGTGTGAGCGGCACCGGGGGCAAGTGTGAAGTGTCCTGCCCAAGGACACAACGGCAGCGATTTTTTTTTTTGGATGGTAAGAGGCGGGGAGCGAACCTGCAACCCTCAGGTTTCTGGCAAGGCCGCTCTACCCACTACGCCATGCCGCCCCACACTAGTAGTAATGTGAAATAATTTTGAAGGCATACCTGTAACAGCGGTGGTTGCTGTGAAGCTCCGCCTTCTCCTCTTGTTGCCCTACATCAAACACATTTTATACATACATAGGATAACAAAATCTGAATTTTTGTTCAATTAAGAGGTGGGCCTCACATAGTTGTCGCTGCTGGACCATTCGGGATACAATTGTGAGTGGAGTTTTTTCTCCGCGTCAGCGATCTTATAATATTTCGCCTGTCCCTCGTCTGTCAGCAACTTCCACTGCACAACACAAACATGGGAGTTAAAAAGATAAAATAAAATCAAGCGGATTAGAACTACACTCAAATCACAAGCAAACTCACCATATGTCCTAGGACAGTATTGACGGACGCACTGTCCTTTAAATTCATCTGCGCCTTCACATGTTGCCTCTGCTCCTTCAGGAAGCACATGAAGGCGTTGGGCGGCTTCTTCACATACGGCTGGTCGACGTCCCGGATGCGCCGACGCCTTCGTTTTCTTCTGATGTGCACGGGAAAACACATACAACAACTCAAGTTTATCTTTGTGTGAAACTGGGAGGGAAAATGAAATACCATCATCCAGGCTTCGGCAAAGACAAACAACTTTAACTCCCATCTTTTTTCCGAAAACACTGAAAGGTACGCTTACAGAGCACAGAGCCATTGAAAGAAATGAGCTTCAGAGGAGCATGAAACACCAATGCAGTGTGTAGGACAGAATCCATCCTGTTTGGGTCCCACATCAACCTTAAGAAAGTCAATGACTTCACCATAAAAGTGGGTGACATTGTTGTCACCAGGAAAGATGAGGTCACCTACCTAGGTTCCATTCTAGAGGCTAACCTTTCCTGTGATAAAATGGCAACCAAGGTAATCAGAAAGGTTAACCAACGAGCGAGATTTCTCTACAGAATCTCCTCTCTGGTCAACAAAAGCACCATGAGGATTCTGGCGGGAACTCTCGTTCAACCCTTTTTCGATTACGCATGCACCTCCTGGTACCCTAGCACCTCCAAAACCCTCAAATCTAAACTCCAAACATCTCAGAACAAGCTAGTCAGGTTACTTCTAGACCTCCACCCCAGATCCCACCTCACTCCTACCCACTTCTCTAAAGTGGGCTGGCTCAAGGTGGAGGACAGAGGTAAACAACTTGCACTGAGCCTAGTCTATAAAATCCGCTACACCTCCCTGATACCGAAGTACATGTCAAACTACTTTCTTAACGTAAATGACCGCCATAACCACAACACCAGGGGGAGCTCCACTAACCACATTAAACCCAGATTCCGAACTAACAAAGGTCTTAACTCATTCTCTTTCTATGCCACATCAATGTGGAAAGCGCTCCCAACAGGTATGAAAGAAAGGGCATCTCTATCCTCCTTCAAAACCGCACTAAAAGTTCACCTCCAGGCAGCTACAACCCTAAACTAACACCCTCCCCGGATTGCTAATAATCAAATGTAAACAATCAAATGCAGATACTTTTTCTTATGCCTTCTGATCTCTCTCTCTCTCTCTCTCTCTCTCTCTCTATGTCCACTACTTGCTGTCCATATCCTACCCCCCCCCCCCCACACCCCTGATTGTAAATAATGTAAATAATTCAATGTGATTATCTTGTGTGATGACTGTATTATGATGATAGTATATATGATAGTATATATCTGTATCATGAATCAATTTAAGTGGACCCCGACTTAAACAAGTTGAAAAACTTATTCGGGTGTTACCATTTAGTGGTCAATTGTACGGAATATGTACTTCACTGTGCAACCTACTAATACAAGTCTCAATCAATCAATCAATCAAAGGGGGGGTCAGTGGGAGTTAACACAATGGTGATAGAGCACTGGGCCAAAGGGGGTGAAGTACATAATTAACTGAACCTTGACCTCCACTTCATCATTTCATAAAACTTAATAAGTAAGATGATGTATTAAACTTGTGGTGTTGAATGACACACACATTTTTTTTAAACAAAAGTGCACAATAACAAAAAAAAAAAAAAGGCAAAAACTACTCTTGGCCAACGTTCCCTCTAAGGTGCGCGCCTGCGCAATTGCGCACTGCTCAAGCGTCCTCTGCGCACAGCAAATATATGTCGCGCACCAAATCAAATCCCATCTGAATTCTAAACAAAATAAACACATTTATTCTGTGTAATTTTGCAATGCAACTCTGAGTGACAGTGACAACAAGCGGCCCTAACGGTGTTCGTCAACACCGTTCAATTGAACACCGTTCAATTATTGTAACGTCTATCGAGATGCTTCGAGGACAGGAATTATGTCGATCACTTTATTGAGCAAAACTGTTTATATTCGGCCATAACCACACCAAAAACATGAGTAAAAAACTTCTATCTCGAAAAACTAGTCATTTTCTGCCGTACAAACCAGGCTAAAACCAACTTGTCATCTGTCACCAACACGCATACCACTAAGCCACTGGTGCGTTTATGGCCACACAAAAAGTCGGACAACTCAAACACCACACAAAGTTACACTATGACTCCTCAGCCATACGTGTGCTTATTCTACTGTCATTTATTATTCATGTTAATTTATTGATATTAATCATGGAATGCTGTTACTAGAGAAAGTTACAGGAATGCACACTTCATCCTATGCTTACATTTCATTGTGCAACATGAGGATGTTTAAGGAGAACTAAATGTGATCTCTGAAAGGGGTTCAAATGATTTCCAAAGCAGGACCCCCACCCAGACATATTGTATAATACTAATCCATAGCTTATGAAAAACAAGATTTCTTTTATTTTCATTACAAGTGGGCCAAATCACTAATATTACAAAATAATCTCATGAAAATGACTCCTCTCATTTGAGTGTTATTATAAAAGATTGGTTTGAGACAAGCGTGCTGCTGGTATTGCCACGTGTGATGTTGCTCACATGTGCTCCACTGAATGCTCAGGGAGTTTTTGTGTTTGCTCACACACATGAACAATTAGAGGGAACATTGCTCTTGGCCGACATTTAAATCATTGTCTGCATCCAGAGACTCACTCCCTCGGTTTGTAAACGGTAACAAAAACAACCACATATTATTTTGTGGTAAAAAAAAGAAAAAGAAATTATTGTTTACAGGGCATCTGGGATTTATTTACAGCGCTTCACTTTTTCTACATTTTGTTATGTTACAGCCTTATTCCAAAATGGAATACATGTATTTTTGTCCTGAAAAATACTACACAAAATACCCCATAATTAGTATTAAACTTGTGGTGTTGAATGACACCCATTTTTTTTAACAAAAGTGCACAATAACTAAAAAAAAAAGGCAAAAACTACTCTTGGCCTCCATTTAAATCATTTTCTGCATCCTGAGACTCACTCCCTCGGTTTGTAAACGGTAACAAAAACCACCACAAATTATTTTGTAATAAAAAAAAGAAAACACAATTATTTACAAGGCATCTGGGATTTATTCACAGCCCTTCACTTTTTCTACATTTTGTTATGTTACAGCCTTATTCCAAAATGGAATACATTTATTTTTGTCCTGAAAAATTCTACACAAAATACCCCATAATTAGTATTAAACTTGTGGTGTTGAATGACACACACATTTTTTTTTAACAAAAGTGCACAATAACTCAAAAAAAAAAAAAGGCCAAAACTACTCTTGGCCTCCATTTAAATTATTTTCTGCATCCAGAGACTCACTCCCTCGGTTTGTAAACGGTAACAAAAACCACCACAAATTATTTTGTAATAAAAAAAAGAAAACACAGGGCATCTGGGATGTATTCACAACCGCTTCACTTTTTCCACATTTTGTAATGTTACAGCCTTATTTCAAAATGGAATAAATGTATTTTTGTCCTGAAAAATTCTACAAAAAATACCCCATAATTAGTATTAAACTTGTGGTGTTGAATGACACATTCCATTTTTTTTTAAACAAAAGTGCACAATAACTAAAAAAAAAAGGCAAAAACTACTCTTGGCCTCCATTTAAATCATTTTCTGCATCCTGAGACTCACTCCCTCGGTTTGTAAACGGTAACAAAAACCACCACAAATTATTTTGTAATAAAAAAAATAAAAATAAATTATTTACAAGGCATCTGGGATTTATTCACAGTGCTTCACTTTTTCTAAATTTTTTTATGTTACAGCCTTATTCCAAAATGGAATAAATGTATTTTTGTCCTGAAAAATTCTACACAAAATACCCCATAATTAGTATTAAACTTGTGGTGTTGAATGACACACACATTTTTTTTTTTTAACAAAAGTGCACAATAACTCAAAAAAAAAAAGGCCAAAACTAACCTTGGCCTCCATTTAAATTATTTTCTGCATCCAGAGACTCACTGCCTCGGTTTGTAAACAGTAACAAAAACAACCACAAATTATTTTGTGATAAAAAAAAGAAAATCAATTATTGTTTACAGGGCATCTGGGAAGTATTCACAGCGCTTCACTTTTTCTACATTTTGTTATGTTACAGCCTTATTCCAAAATGGAATAAATGTAATTTTGTCCTGAAAATTCTAAACAAAATACCCCATAATTAGTATTAAACTTGTGGTGTTGAATGACACACATTTTGTTTTTAACAAAAGTGCACAATAACTAAAAAAAAAAAGGCCAAAACTACTCTTGGCCTCCATTTAAATTATTTTCTGCATCCTGAGACTCACTCCCTCGGTTTGTAAACGGTAACAAAACCACCACAAATTATTTTGTAATAAAAAAAATAAAAATCAATTATTATTTACAATGCATCTGGGATTTATTCACAGCGCTTCACTTTTTCTACATTTTGTTATGTTACAGCCTTATTCCAAAATGGAATAAATGTATTTTTGTCCTGAAAAATTCTACACAAAATACCCCATAGTTAGTATTAAACTTGTGGTGTTGAATGACACATTCATTTTTTTAACAAAAGTGCACAATTAAATCATTGTCTGCATCCAGAGACTCACTCCCTCGGTTTGTAAACGGTAACAAAAACAACCACAAATTATTTTGTAAGAAAAAAAAAAAAGTTACTCTTGATTTATTATGTCAATTGGTTGACCAGAGCTGTGACTATTTAAGTGCATCACTTCCTGTTGAAAATTGCACACTGACAAAGACATTTTCAAAACTGGTTTGTGTTTGGTAGCGCCTGTGCAGTTTGCATTAAAATTATTAGAAGGACAAAAGTGTCTAGCACAACTTATAAAGCCGTCAGATTATGGTCCATCAATGTGAACACTGTCGGAATATACTCAGCTACTCATCCAGCAGAGAAAATATGAAACTTAGTAAACAAGACTGTTTTTTTTTAAACTACTCTAGTCATGACGGCTCCTGAGATAGTGTTTACTAATATGTCTCCTCTGTACTCAGCCATGCAATCATTTGTCCATATAGTTGCATGTGTGTTTGTGTCTGGTATCTGTGTCCGTGCGTACGTATGTGAAAATGAGGGATATAATGTAAGCACTTTGCTTTGCATTTCTTTTATGTATAAAAAGCGCTTTATAAATAAAGTTTGATTGATTGATTTATGACAGTCACTAAATCTAAGCCAATCTTACTTGTGGTTCGTTTATTGGTGGAGCAGCAAAGACAGTGTGCCCTGCAATGTGGTAGACCACGCCTCCATTTCTACATGAATAAAAAGAGACAAAATGAACAAGTGGACCATGGGAAAGTCCATGATTTGAAAATATTTCATACTTGGATGTGGACGTTACTGGAGTGGTAAAGACAGGAGGACCTGTCATCTGATAGACGTCACTCCCATTCCTGGAATATAAAACTACATGTTAGGAGCTGTATATGAATATCTCCATATTGGGGTGTATGAATATTTTCTTACATCATCCCAGCTGGACACCAACTTGAGTTTTCAAGGTGTGTTCTCCCAGGTACTGATATATTCTGAGGATGCAAATACGCAAAGCTGTAAAACAGGTTGCAGGCATGTCATCATTCCACAAGGGGGCAGCAAGCACCCTCACATTTACAGTCGGAACACCCAACTGCGCCCAAGACCCAACCTCCGGGCTGATGATTTTAGGTTGTCCTGAAGAATTTGGTGGTAATCCTCCTTTTTCATTGTCTCATTTACTCTCTGTAGAGCACCAGTTCCATTGGCAGCAAAACAGGCCCAGAGCATAATACTACCACCACCAACCATGCTTGACGGTAGGCTTTTTTGATTGATTGAAACTTTTATTAGTATATGGCACAGTACAGTACATATTCCGTACAATTGACCACTAAATGGTAACACCCGAATAAGTTTTTCAACTTATTTAAGTCGGGGGTTAATCAATTCATGGTAAAGGCCTGGTGTTCCTGGGATTAAAGGCCTCACCTTTTCCCCTACAAACATATTGCTGGGTATTGTGGCTAAACAGCTCAACTTTTGTTTCATCTGACATCACATGGACAAAGATAAGACCTTCTGGAGGAAAGTTCTGTGGTCAGATTGGTTGGTCTTGGGCGCAGTTGGGTGTTCCAACAAGACAATGACCCCAAACACACATCAAAAGTGGTAAAGGAATGGCTAAATCAAGTTACTGAAATTATGTATGTCATTAACAGGAACAGAGTGCTGTGGCCAAACAGCTAAAATTTTCGTTTTATCTGACATCACATGGACAAAGATAAGACCTTCTGGAGGAAAGTGAGCTGTTTGGCCACAATACCCAGCAATATGTTTGGAGGAGAAAAGGTGAGGCCTTTAATCCAGGAACACCACACCTACCGTCAAGCATGGTGGTGGTAGTATTATGCTCTGGGTCTGTTTTGCTGCCAATGGAACTGGTGCTTTACAGACAGTAAATGGGACAATGCAAAAAGAGGATTACCTCCAAATTCTTCAGGACAACCTAAAATCATCAGCCCCGGAGGTTGGGTCTTGGCGCAGTTGGGTGTTCCAACAGGACAATGACCCCAAACACACGTCAAAAGTGGTAAAGGAATTGGCTAAATCAGGCTAGAATTAAGGTTTTAGAATGGCCTACCCAAAGTCCTGACTTAAACGTGTGGACAATGCTGAAGAAACAAGTCCAAGTCAAAAAAACAACATATTTAGCTGAACTGCACCAATTTTGTCCAGAGGAGTTGTCAAAAATTCAACCAGAAGCTACCAAAAGCGCCTTATTGCAGTGAAACTTGCCAAGGGACATGTAAGCAAATATTAACATTGATGTATGTATACTTTTGTCACATTTTCAGTAGACCCATAATAAATTCATAAAAGAACCAAACTTCATGAATGTTTTTTGTGACCAACAAGTATGTGCTCCAATCACTCTATCACAAAAAAATAAAGAGTTGTGGAAATTATTGGAAACTCAAGACAGCCATGACATTATGTCCTTTACAAGTGTATGTCAACTTTTGACCACGACTGTATCTTTTAGAGACAGAAATCATGTTTTGCTCTGTTATGATATTATTAAAGCTCACATCTGGCCTCAAACTTGCTAGACCTTTCACATGTAACTACTACAAATGACATTATTCTTCGTCATGCACTTACCTGTGAAGCACCTGCCTGACTTTTGATGTCATACGCATTCATGTCGTACGGATTAGACTGAAGTCCTGCCATCATCTGACCTGGCTGCGCAAAAGGTGGGCTGGTCGGCACGCAACCACTGTAACCTCTGCTTTGAACTGTGACTTGCTGACAATGGGCGTCAAACCGGAGCCCCTGAGGCACGGGGGCGTTTGGAGGTGGGGAACTGGCTGTGGTACACAACATGCTGCTGACCACCTCCAAGAGAGTGGAAACAACTTCCTCCCACTTGAGTTCTGCTATAACTTTCTCAAACTCTGCCCTGAGCTGCTCCATGCTGGAAGAAGTAGCTGCCTCTGACCCTACAGTCTGCTCTCACTCCTGACTGAAGACTACTGGGCTCCTGTGACACACATTGATAAGAAGCTGCTTTTGAGACATTTAGGGGAGTAAAGCCATTGATAACACAAATGATTATGATTTAAAAGGGGACCTATCATGCAAAACCAACCTTTCTTACCTATTGGTATCTGGTTTTGTAGTATTTGGGATCTGCATAAGTCCCGAAAACGTGGAATCAAACTATGTAAAACAGTGTTTTTCAACCTTTTTTGAGCCAAGACACATTGTTTGCGTTGGAAAAATGCAAAGGAACACCACCAGCAGAAATCATTAAAAAAACGAAACTCAGTTGACAGTAAAAAGTTGATGTCGCAGTTGTTGGATATGACTTTAAAGGCCTACTGAAAGCCACTACTACCGACCACGCAGTCTGATAGTTTATATATCAATGATGAAATCTTAACATTGCAACACATGCCAATACGGCCGGGTTAACTTATAAAGTGCAACTTTAAATTTCCCGGGAAACTTCCGGTTGAAAACGTCTATGTATAATGACGTATGCGCGTGACGTCAATGGTTGAAACGGAAGTATTCGGACACATTGTATCCCAACACAAACAGCTCTGTTTTCATCGCAAAATTCCACAGTATTCTGGACATCTGTGTTGGTGAATCTTTTGCAATTTGTTTAATGAACAATGGAGGCTGCAAAGAAGAAAGCTGTAGGTGGGATCGGTGTATTAGCGGCTGGCTGCAGCAACACAACCAGGAGGACTTTTAGTTGGATAGCAGACGCGCTATCCGACGCTAGCCGCCGACCGCATCGATGATTGGGTGAAGTCCTTCGTCGCGCCGTCGATCGCTAGAACGCAGGTGAGCACGGGTGTTGATGAGTAGATGAGGGCTGGCGTAGGTGGATAGCTAATGTTTTTAGCTTAACTCTGTGAGGTCCCGTAGCTAAGTTAGCTTCAATGGCGTCGTTAGCATCAGCATTGTTAAGCTTCGCCAGGCTGGAAAGCATTAACCGTGTAGTTACAGGTCCATGGTTTAATAGTTTTGTTGATCTTCTGTCTATCCTTCCAGTCAGGGGCTTATTTCTTTTGTTTCTATCTGCAGTTAAGCCTGATGCTATCACGTTAGCTCCGTAGCTAAAGTGCTTCGCCGATGTATTGTCGTGGAGATAAAAGTCACTGTGAATGTCCATTTCGCGTTCTCGACTCTCATTTTCAAGAGGATATAGTATCCGAGGTGGTTTAAAATACAAATCCGTGATCCACAATAGAAAAAGGAGAAAGTGTGGAATCCAATGAGCCCTTGTACCTAAGTTGCGGTCAGAGCGAAAAAAGAAAGTCCTTCACTGCACTCTAGTCCTTCACTCTCACGTTCCTCATCCACAAATCTTTCATCCTCGCTCAAATTAATGGGGTAATCGTCGCTTTCTCGGCCCGAATCGCTCTCGCTGCTGGTGTAAACAATGGGGAAATGTGAGGAGCCTTTCAACCTGCGACGTCACGCTACTTCCGGTACAGGCAAGGCTTTTTTTTATCAGCGACCAAAAGTTGCGATCTTTATCGTCGTTGTTCTCTACTAAATCCTTTCAGCAAAAATATAGCAATATCGCGAAATGATCAAGTATGACACATAGAATGGATCTGCTATCCCCGTTTAAATTTAAAAAATTCATTTCAGTAGCCCCTACCGGAAGTAGCGTGACGTAGTCAATTGAACATATACGCAAAGTTCCCTATTGTTTACAATGATGGTCGCATGAAGTGAGAGAGATTCGGACCGAGAAAGCGACAATTTCCCCATTAATTTGAGCGAGGATGAAAGATTTGTGGATGAGTAAAGTGCAAGTGAAGGACTAGTGGGAAGTTGAAGCTATTCAGATAGGGAAGATGCTGTGAGAGCCGGGGGTGACCTGATATTCAGCTGCGAATGACTACAACAGTAAATAAACACAAGACATATATATACTCTATTAGCCACAACACAACCAGGCTTATATTTAATATGCCACAAATTAATCCTGCATAAAAACACCTACGTGTTTGTTATGCTAGCTCCTAGCTCCTCTGCTAGCTCCTAGCTCCATAGAACACGCCAATACAATTCAAAACCTGATCAACACACACAATCACTCAGCCCAAAAGACCGTTCACCTAACCCAGGGGTCGGCAACCTTTACCACTCAAAGAGCCATTTTGGCAAGTTTCACAAATTAAAGAAAATAATGGGAGCCACAAAAAAAATGTTAAAATTTAAAATGAAAAACACCGCAAACAAAGCTTAAATGCTTTGTGCTATGTTAACCAGGGGTCTCCGACACACGCACCGGCACGCACTTTAATGTGAAAATTTGATGTTAGTGCAGCCCGCGAGTTTTGAATGAATGGCGCTTGATAGCGTCATACTTGCCGACCCTCTCATTTTTCCCGGGAGACTCACGATTAACAGGGCGTGATGACACTGCTTTTGGCGCCCTCTACAGCCTGCCCAAACAGTGTACCTGCTCGACCACATGCAGAATGCAGTGTCAGCTTGCTCACGTAAGAGACAGCAAGGCGTACTACCTCAGCAGCCACACATCTTACACTGACGGTACCAATACCCAGAATCCCATGCAGCCCTAACTCTTCCGCTCAACCAACGCACGGAGAGGGGGGGGGTTGATGTGTGGGGGGATTTGGTGGTAGCGGGGGTGTATAATGTAGACCGGAAGAGTTAGGGCTGCATGGGATTCTGGGTATTGGTTGTGTTGTGTTTATGTTGTGTTACGGTGGGATGTTCTCCAGAAATATGTTTTTCATTCTTTTTTGGTGTGGGTTCACAGTGTGGCGCATATTTGTAACGTAACAATGTTAAAGTTGTTTGATACGGCTACCGTCAGTGTAAGCTGTGTGGCTGATGAGTAAGTATGCTTTGCTGTCTCCTTTGTGTGCAAGTAAAAGCAACATACAACATGTGGCCGGGCTGGCACACTGTCTGTATATGCTATAGAGGACAATTACTGCAGTGCAATTAGGGCACTCCCTTTATTTAGTAATTAGAGTGTAAATAGGATTGTATTTTCCCTGGGAGTTGTCTATGAGAGACACTGAGATCCATAGGTCTCCTGGGAAAATCGGGGGGGTCGGCAAGTATGTAGCTGAGCCGCATCAGAGTGGTCAAAGAGCCGCATGCGGCTCCGGAGCCGCGGGTTGCCGACCCCTGACCTAACCCAAGGTTCATAAAGCTTATATATTTAAAAAAGTTACGTACGTGACGCGCACGTACGGTCAAGCGATCAAATGTTTGGAAGCCAAAGCTGCATACTCACGGTAGCACGTCTGCGTCTTTGTCATCCAAATCAAAGTAATCCTGGTAAGGGTCTGTGTTGTCCCAGTTCTCTACAGGCGTCTGTGTATCGAAGTCAAAAGTCCTCCTGGTTAGAGTCTCTGTTATCTGAGTTCTTCCATCTTGACTGCATCTTTCGGGAATGTAAACAAAGAAGCGCCGGCTGTGTACGTGTTGCTGCTGACTTCCCTCGCAAAAGAGACGCTTCACACCGACAACTTTCTTCTTTGCTTGCTCAGCTTCTTTCTCCATAATGCAATGAACATAATTGCAACAGATTCACCAACACAGATGTCCAGAATACACCCAGAATGAGATGAAAACAGCTGTTTCGTATTGGCTTCAATGTGGAAGCCATACCCGTGTTCCCCGGGCTACGTCACGCGCATACTTCATCCTCAGAGGCGTTTCGAACCGGAAGTTTAGCGGCAAATTTGAAATTGCACTTTATAAGTTAACCCGGCCGTATTGGCATGTGTTGCAATGTTAAGATTTCATCATTGATATATAAACTATCAGACTGCGTGGTCGGTAGTAGTGGCTTTCAGTAGGCCTTTAAACCATAACCAAGCATGCATCACTATAGCTCTCGTCTCAAAGTAGGTGTACTGTCACCACCTGTCACATCACACCCTGACTTATTTGGAGTTTTTTGCTGTTTTCCTGTGGGTAGTGTTTTAGTTCTTGTCATGCGCTCCTATTATGGTGGCTTTTTCTCTTTTTTGGGTATTTTCCTGTAGCAGTTTCATGTCTTCCTTTGAGCGATATTTCCCGCATCTACTTTGTTGTAGTAATCAAGAATATTTCAGTTGTTTTTATCCTTCTTCATGAGGACATTGTTGATTGTCATGTCATGTTCGGATGTACGTTGTGGACGCCGTCTTTGCTCCACAGAAAGTCTTTGCTGTCGTCCAGCATTCTGTTTTTGTTTACTTTGTCGCCAGTTCAGTTTTAGTTTCGTTCTGCGTAGCCTTCCCTAAGCTTCAATGCCTTTTCTTAGGGGCACTCACCTTTTGTTTATTTTTGGTTTAAGCATTTGATACGGTTTTACCTTCACACTGCCTGCCGCTGTTTCCGACATCTACAAAACAATTAGCTACCTGCTGCCACCTACTGATATGGAAGAGTATTACACGGTTACTCTGCCGAGCTCTAGACAGCACCGACACTCAACAACAACAACACATCATTTGCAGACTATAATTTCTGGTTTGCAAAAAATATATTTAACCCAAATAGGTGAAATTAGATAATCTCCCTAGGCACACCAGACTGTATTTCACGGAGAGGTTGAAAAATACTGCACTAAATAAATCTGGATAAATTATTTTCTGGTTGACCTATGACGTCACACCAAAACATGACGCCTACGGCTCCTTACAACAGGGGTGTCAAACTTGTTTTCAATGAGGGCCACGTCACAGTTAAGGTTGCCATCAGAGGGCCACTTGTAATGGTGATAATATATGAATTTGCCTATGCATCGGATTATTATATATAAATATATTATATATATATATATTTCACTGAGGCTAATGCGTTTGGTGAGTTTTACTGCACGTTACAGCTCCAAAAAAGACAAAAAAATGCATTAAATAATAATACTAACTATTGTTGTCTCAGTATGTTTCCCAATTACACAACAGTTGACTTGTAAAGCACCTTTCAGGCTAAAATAGGCAAGTTGCTGACTTTGTCTTTGATAAAAGTATATCTTTTTTTTAAATCAATAAACATTTCAGTTCAGTTTCAGTTTATTTCGAACACGCATCACACAATTCCAGTTGTTTCATTACAGCACGTCCGAAAAGGAGTAGGAAGAAGCACAGCTTATTTAAACCTACCGCTTATCATACCACAGCAATTTTATCCAATTTCCTTGTTCTCTGTAACAGCACAGTGAACAACTAAATAAGAAATAAATAATATACCATAGTAAGCATTCAAATATTAAATACATAAATAATATTTGTCTCAAGGGAAAAAAAGGGTTCAAGATGTTCATAATTTTTGTTCGATGTACTTTGTGAACACTTGTAGTTTGAACCATCTCTTAAATTGAATCATATTGGTGCTTTGTTTGATTTCTTTGGTTCCATAATTTCATTCCACATACTGATATACTAAAGGTTTTAAGTGTTGTACGAGCATACAAATGTTTTAAATTAGATTTTCCTCTACGGTTATATGTCTCCTCTTTTGTTGAGAAGAATTGTTGTACATTCTTGGGTTGTAGTTTGCTTTATACATCATTTTAGCTGTGTGCAAATGCACCAAATCGTTGAATTTCAATAATTGTGATTTAATAAATAAAACGTTTGTATGTTCTCTATACCCAACATTATGTATTATTCTAATTGATATTTTTTTATAAACACAGTTAGTGAAAGAAGCGCACATTTGTAGTTGTTTCCCCATATTTCTGCACAATAACTCAAGATATGGTAACACTATCGCTTAATTGGACAGAATGTGACGCATGCGCTCTTATTGTGAAGGGCGGAAGTGTGTGACCCGGTTTTGATGAGAAAACGACGAGTCCGTTGCAAATAAAAGAAGTGTTTCAAGTAGAGATGTCCGATAATATCGGCCTGCCGATATTGTCGGCCGATAAATGCTTTAAAATGTAATATCGGAAATTATCGGTATCGTTTTTGGTTTTTATCGGTATCGGTTATTTTTTTTATTAAATCAACATAAAAAACACAAGATACACTTACAATTAGTGCACCAAAAACAACACACAAAAGGGTTGTTTCTTTCTGTTATTAATATTCTGGTTCCTACATTATATATCAATATATATCAATACAGTCTGCAAGGGATACAGTCCGTAAGCACACATGATTGTGCGTGCTGCTGGTCCACTAAAAGTACTAACCTTTAACAGTTAATTTTACTCATTTTCATTAATTACTAGTTTCTATGTAACTGTTTTTATATTGTTTTACTTTCTTTTTTATTCAAGAAAATGTTTTTAATTTATTTATCTTAATTTATTGTATTCATTTTTTAAAAAAAGGACCTTATCTTCACCATACCTGGTTGTCCAAATTAGGCATAATAATGTGTTAATTCCACGACTGTACATATCGATATCGGTTGATATCGGTATCGGTAATTAAGAGTTGGACAATATCGGAATATCGGCAAAAAAGCCATTATCGGACATCCCTAGTTTCAAGTTCCTGCCCTGCTTACGCTACTTCTCACTGGATTCTTGGGTTACACTAGCTGCGTGTGTTTATGTTTTAATTAGTGTAAGATGTACAACAAAAAAACATTTCTAGCATTTTTATCCCTCCTGTCTTTCCGTACCAAATGTGGAAAATTGCGCATGCGCGTTGAACGTCAGCGCGCCACCAGAATTATTGTACATTCTTGGAAGTTATTCAAAAATTTGAAAAGGAATTTTACCTTTGCAACCTCATTATACTATTGGCTAAGTTTTATATTCATAAATGTAAGTTTCTCAATACCCGACCTGTCTTTTGTGCCTTTAAAAAAGATTTAGAACTCTTTCTTTCTTTCTTTCTTTTAGTTTATTTCGAACATGAACACATTTACATCATAATACATCACACAATTTTATATCATTTCATTTACATCATGCCCGAAAAGGAGTAGGAAGAAGCAAAGCTTATTTAATCCTACCCCTTTCCCACTTCAAAGCATTTACAATTATATAAAATCATTTACTGACCTTTTTATATAATAAAATAACATCTATGAATTAGTATATACAACAGTTTGTAATATGTAATTAATTAATTCAGTCATTATTAACATACTGAGATGAAGAATATTTTCAATAAGGTTGGAAGTTTTTCTCATAATTCTTCTTCTTTTAATTTAAACAACCTCTTAAACTGGATCATGTCAGTACAATTTTTAACTTCTTTACTTAATCCATTCCATAATTTAATTCCACATACTGTTATGCTAAAAGTTTTAAGTGTTGTACGTGCATATAAATGTTTTAAATTATTTTTTCCTCTAAGGTTATATTTCTCCTCTTTAGTTGAGAAGAAATGTTGTACATTCTTTGGTAGCAGGTTATAGATTGCTTTGTACATCATTTTAGCTGTTTGCAATTTTACCAAATCACCAAACTTTAATATTTTTGACTTAATAAATAAAGGGTTTGTATGTTCTCTATATCCAACATTATGTATTATTCTAACTGATCTTTTTTGTAACATGGTTAACGAATGTAGCGCACATTTGTAGTTATTTCCCCACATTTCTGCACAATAAGTCAGATATGGTAACACTAGTGAGCAGTAGAGAATATGAAGTGATTTTTGGCCCAGGACGTGTTTTGTTTTATTCATTATTGAAATGTTTTTTGCTACCTTATGTTGTATGTTTTGTATATGAGATTTCCAGTTCCTTTTATCATCTATTAATACTCCCAAAAATCTGGTTTCTTTTACCCTTTCGATGTCTACTCCGTCTATTTGTATTTGCGTATGATGCTCTACATTAAAACACTGTCTAACTCTTAACAACCAAAAAGCTGTGGAAACGATGATGCTGTGTTCCAAATTTAAGTTATTTACTGAAATTGAGTGAGCATATGGCTTTGCACTTTGTTTATTTTATATATATATATGTATATTTTGCATTCTATTTAGTTACCGTATTTTTCGGACTATAAGTCGCAGTTTTTTTCATAGTTTGGCCGCGGGTGCGACTTATACTCAGGAGCGACTTATGTGTGAAATTATTAACACATCAGCGTGAAATATCAAATAATATTATTTATCTCATTCACGTAAGAGACTAGACGTATAAGATTTCATGGGATTTAGCGATTAGGAGTGACAGATTGTTTGGTAAACGTATAGCATGTTCTATATGTTATTTCAATGACTCTTACCATAATATGTTACGTTAACATACCAGGCACCTTCTCAGTTGGTTATTTATGCCGATAATATCGGCAGGCCGATATTATCGGACATCTCTACCAAAAAGCTGTGAAAACGATGATGCTGTGTTCCAAATTTAAGTTATTTACTGAAATTGAGTGAGCCTATGGCTTTGCACTTTGTTTATATATATATATATATATATATATATATGTATATATATATATATATATATATATACATATATATATTTTTTTGCATTCTATTTTAGTTATTTTGAATTTATAACCCCCTGGCGCTGTTTTGTACTATATTTGTACTTGTTTTGATTATTGTTTCTCGTCTGTTTGTAAATGTTGAAATTTATAAATAAAAGTAAAAAAAAATTTAAAAAAAGACTACAGCAGGTCCAAAAAAAAAAATACAAAAATTCTTGGAAGTTTTTTAAAATTCCATCCATTTTTTTACCGCTTGTCCCTTTCGGGGTCGCGGGGGATGCTGGAGCCTATATCAGCTGCATTCGGTCGGAATTATTGTGGGGCGGTATAGCTCGGTTGGTAGAGTGGCCGTGCCAGCAACTTGAGGGTTGCAGGTTTGATCCCCGCTTCCGCCATTCTAGTCACTGCCGTTGTGTCCTTGGGCAAGACACTTTACCCACCTGCTCCCAGTGCCACCCACAATGGTTTAAATGTAACTTAGATATTGGGTTTCACTATGTAAAGCGCTTTGAGTCACTAGAAAAAAGCGCTATATAAATATAATTCACTTCACAATTATTAAAGTTATTATTAGGGATGTCCGATAATGGCTTTTTGCCGATATCCGATATTCCGATATTGTCCAACTCTTAATTACCGATATCAACCGATACCGATATATGCAGTCGTGGAATTAACACATTATTATGCCTAATTTGGACAACCAGGTATGGTGAAGATAAGGTCCTTTTTAAAAAAAATTAATAAAATAAGATAATTAAATTAAAAACATTTTCTTGAATAAAGAAGTCAAACAATATAAAAACAGTTACATAGAAACTAGTAATTAATGAAAATTAGTCAAATTAACTGTTAAAGGTTAGTACTATTAGTGGACCAGCAGCACGCACAATCATGTGTGCTTACGGACTGTATCCCTTGCAGACTGTATTGATATATATTGATATATAATGTAGGAACCAGAATATTAATAACAGAAAGAAACAACCCTTTTGTGTGAATGAGTGTGAATGAGTGTAAATGGGGGAGGGAGGTTTTTTGGGTTGGTGCACTAATTGTAAGTGTACCTTGTGTTTTTTATGTTGATTTAATTTTAAAAAAAATAAAAAAATAAAAACAGATACCAATAATAAAAAAAACGATACCGATAATTTCCGATATTACATTTTAAAGCATTTATTGGCCGATAATATCGGCCAAAAAGCTGTGAAAATGATGATGCTGTGTTCCAAATTTAAGTTATTTACTGAAATTGAGTGAGCCTATGGCTTTGCACTTTGTTTATTTTATATATATAAATTTGTTTGCATTCTATTTTAGTTACTTTGAATTTATAACCCCCTGGTGCTGTTTTGTACTATATTTGTACTTATTTTGATTATTGTTTCTCGTCTGTTTGTAAATGTTGAAATTTAAAAATTAAAATAAAAAAAAAAAAAAAAAAAAAAAAAAGACATTCATGTCCAAAAAAAAAACACAAAAAAAAAAAAAATTAAATTCTTGAAAGTTTTTAAAAATTCCATCCATTTTTTTTTTACCGCTTGTCCCTTTCGGGGTGGCGGGGAGGGGCTGGAGCCTATCTCAGCAGCATTCGGGCGGAATTATTAAAGTTATTATTTATTATAATGGCTTTTTGCCGATATCCGATATTCCGATATTGTCCAACTCTTATTTACCGATACCGATATATACAGTCGTGGAATTAACACATTATTATGCCTAATTTGGACAACCAGGTATGGTGAAGATAAGGACCTTTTTTTAAAAAATTAATAAAATAAAATAAGATAAATAAATTAAAAACATTTTCTTGAATAAAAAATAAAGTAAAACAATATAAAAACAGTTACATAGAAACTAGTAATTAATGAACATGAGTAAAATTAACTGTTAAAGGTTAGTACTATCTGTACTTATTTTGATTATTGTTTCTCGTCTGTTTGTAAATGTTGAAATTTATAAATAAAAGTTAAAAAAAAAAAAGAAGGAAAAAAAAGACTACATCATGTCCTAAAAAATAAAAAAAATTATATATATATATTCTTGAAAGTTTTTAAAAATTCCATCCATTTTTTTTACCGCTTGTCCCTTTCGGGCTGGTGGGGGGTGCTGGAGCCTATCTAAGCTGCATTCGGGCGGAATTATTAAAGTTATTATTTATTATCATTATTAAAAATGGAAGTTATCATTATTAAAAATGGAAGTTATTGAATCTGGGGGGTGCCAAATTTGAAACGCAGTCGTGACGAGAGATCAAAGCCAACTAAATTCCCGGAAGCCTTTTTCGCGAGAATACAACGACAAAACTTCGAATCTCTATTTGGGGACACGTTTAGTAAAATAAATGAATTGTGAACATTACAGTAATGGAGTGATCGCCAATATATATCAACTGTTGGTAATAGCGGAAAACCGGAAGTAGAGAACAACTACTTACCACAAAATAAAATCCATAATAAATAAAATACATTTTAAAAAAAACAACTACTTACCTCGAGGCATCTTGTTCTTTTTAAAGCTGTTACATATCTTTATGTTACAAAATATTCCCTCGTTTCTTGTCGGGTTCCGCCTGCCAAGTGTTGCTGAAATGAGACGGCAGACAGAAAAGTTGTCATATGAAAGGCAAGAACGTGTCACATAGAAATGATACGTTGCGTGGCAACCACACACACCACGAGCGATTCCGTGGGTCCACCCGTTTGTGTTTTTCACGACCTGTTCTACATATTGTTCATATTATTATCACCTCTCTGATGTAACGCCAACTTTCAGCGGAAGTAGTCGGGATTGTGCGTGATTTGAGGGACATGCAAGCGTTGCCAGATGGGAAAGGCCACATGTGCCAGACGCTTAAACGGTCGTTTTTTTTTTAAATGATTGCACATGCGTGATTTAGCCATGTATTGAACGATTCAAATGATCTTATACTATGGGATTTGGGTTAATCATTGAATTTCGTTTATTTAACCAGGTAAAGACTCATTGAGATTAAAATCTCATCTTCAAGAGCGACCTCAATTGATCGTACTCAATTGAGTGAAATTTTATCACAGACTAGATCATTTTCATACGTCTGGCAACCCTGATCAATGCAAAACAAACGAGGTGGGGTTTTCTCCGAGTCGCTAGGGAGCGCTGTTTCTCTTTTAATCTATTAAATATTTAACCAAGGGTGGGTGATACTGCAGATTCTGGTACCGATTCGACACAAGACATATTCAGGGCCAGTATTGCCGATAGTGATACTTTTTATTTGAACATTTTATAATAAATTATACAATTATTGTGCGTGTGGTGGCGAGATTGTTGCCTTTGATTTGTCGATCATGATTAAAAACAAACATTTTGGGGGATATAAACTTGGCTCTCAATTATCATTTTTATTTTTATTAATTTTTTTATTGACATCCAGCATCAGACATTCCTATATATTACATCATATTCACATAAATCATATATCTATTGTCTGCCCTAAATGTAAACATATTTTTGTTTATATCCCATCCAAACCACCCCCCCAAAAAAGAAAGAAACAACAACAAAAAAACAAAGTAATATCTACAAATACATCGATTAAATAAACAGAAAAAAAAGAAAAAAAAGGAAATAATAATACATTAATAATAATAATAATCAGAAATCAAATAAAATATAAACAGATACATATATATATATATATATATATATATATACATATATATATATATATATATATATATATATATATATATATATATATATATATATATATATATATATATATATATATATATATATATATATATATATATATATATATATATATATATATATATATATATATATATGGCTCTCAATTTTTATTGATCATTTGCAGGAAATTGCTTATTTTGCTGCTGCAGCCACACTTTCAGGCAAACAAAAATAAAATAAAATACAACAAATATATGAACAGAATAAAAAAAGCATATTGTCAATACTTGTGTCATCATTATTGTGTATAAATATCAATGTGCAGGGTTGAAATGTGCAAAAAAGAGATGTACACTGTATATAATATATTTTATAATTTGTAATTCATAATTTTCACGAGTTTTCTACATGATGTTCGTATTATTCTCCCTCTCTGATGTACACATATAAGAACAGAATTAAAAAAAAACACAGACCTGGTGTACTTTGTGCATTATCAATACTTGTGTCATCATTATTGTGTATAAATGTAAATGTTCAGGGTTGAAATGTGCAACAAAAAAAAAGAGATGTCTACTGTATATAATATATACCAATGCTTGTACCAGCTCAGAATAAATCATGTCTCTCCAAATACCACCATAATAACCGACATTAAAATACAGTAGCCTAGTAGGGCTAGGTATTCATCAAGTGCACTGTATATAATATATACCAATGGTTGTCAAACTTTTTTCACCAAGTACCAGCTCAGAATAAAACTCGGCTCTCCAAATACCACCATAATGACCGACATTAAAATACAGTAGCCTAGTAGGGCTAGGTATTCATCAAATACAAGGCAGAGGTTTTATTTAACAAGTATATTTAATATTGACACACAGTTTGAACAGTAACACTATGTTTGAATATAGGAATATAAAACGCCGTAGTTTAATCAAGTGATTATTTGGCGTACCACTAGATGAATATATATATATATATATATATATATATATATATATATATATATATATATATATATATATATATATATATATATATATTCATATATATATATATATATATATATATATATATATATATATATATTCATATATATATATATATATATATATATATATATATATATATATTCATATATATATATGTATATATATATATATATATATATATATATATATATATATATATATATATATATATATATATGAATGTATTATATTCATATATATATATACGAATGTATTATATTCATATATATATATATATATATATATATATATATATATATATATATATATATATATATATATATATATATATATATATATATATATATATATTTGTTCAAAGTACACGCAGGAGCGAAAAAAATATCAATCTGATAATCTGGTATATGCAAGCTATGGAAATGATATCAGTGGAAAAAACTGCATTTAGTTTGGATAATAATGAGTCATGTATTGGAATAGGGGATCCATTGTCTAAATTTTTTTAAACTATTAAATGAACCTAAAATATGACTTATTTTATCTTTGTGGAAAATATTGGACACAATGTGTTGTCAAATTTATGAGATGCGATGCAAGTGTAATCCACTATTGTTCATTTAAAACATTTTTATTTTTATTTTTTATAAATGGCTGTGATGATAATGTCAATGAGGGTTTTCTAATCACTGCTATGTTGGAATTCTCATTAATATTGATACTGTTGTTGATATTATTCATTTTTGTTTGACTACCTTTGGATTGTTTTGTGTCATGTTTGTGTGTCCTCTCAATTGCTCTGTTGATTGCTGTTCTGAGTGTTGCTGGGCCGGGTTTGGTTTTGGAGTTGGAATTGTAATGTTATTATATTATTGTGTATTATTTTGTTGGACTGATTAATATAATTTTTTTTTTTTTTAAATAAAAAAAATGATACCGATACCACCAATGGTAGAATTGGTTTCCGTATCGATCAACGAACCCGAGTTCTGTACCAACTTCCGCCGGAAGTCCAGCTAAGAACTTTGCCGTTTGAAGTTGACTGGGCGATGTTTTTCTTTTGTTTTCGACGCGTTACCATGGAATGAAATGAGCTGACAGCTTCATAAACCTGCTTGCAAGGTAACGTCATATAAATCCTTAAAAACACGTTTCGTGTCTTGTTCTCCAATTGTGGGGGTGGCGGGGAACACACGTGCCTAAGTTTATGGCCCACCATGTCTTGTTTTTGTTATCGTCGAGGGTATTTATTCTTTCATGTTGGACTCTTATTTTAGTAGGGTTTCCGTATTGAGTACCACAGCCCAGCTTTACTAGCTGTACTTCTTTCATGTTTACGCCTCAAATGACTCATTTTAACGTGTTCCTCAGCTAATAAGAGAGTTATGTAAATTAGCAACATATCAAGTTCAATGGAATCGTAAATCTTTTTTTTAACTGATTTGCAACAATTGCTGTGACACTTTTAAAATGTATTTCCGGTGGTTTTTGTCAGTAATCAGTTCCAAAACGGCAGTTGAATAAAGAATGAAACAACATATTCCCATTAAACCCAAAACTCATTTTATAATGTCAAATTAGCAACATATTTGATTAATGTACAACTTTACCCAAATTCAGTGGAATCGTAGGTGTTTTTACTGATTTGCTTCAATTGCTGTGCCACTTTTTAAAATGTACTTCCGGTGGGTTTTTGTTAGTAATCAGTTCCAAAACGCCAGTTGAGTAAAGAATGAAACAACATATTCCCATTAAACCCAAAACTACTAACATAAAACTCATTTTTTATTGTCAAATTAGCAGCATATTTGAGTAATGTACAACTTTACCCAAATTCAATGGAATCGTAGGTGTTTTTAGTCCTTTTTAAAGAAAATAATAAAATAAAATAAGATAAATACATTAAAAACATTCTCTTGAATAAAAAAGAAAGTAAAACAATATAAAAACAGTTACATAGAAACTAGTAATTAATGAAAATGAGTAAAATTAACTGTTAAAGGTTAGTACTATTAGTGGACCAGCAGCACGCACAATCATGTGTGCTTACGGACTGTATCCCTTGCAGACTGTATTGATATATATTGATATATAATGTAGGAACCAGAATATTAATAACAGAAAGAAACAACCCTTTTGTGTGAATGAGGGTAAATGGGGGAAGGAGGTTTTTGGGGTTGGTGCACTAATTGTAAGTGTATCTTGTGTTTTTTATGGTGATTTTATAAAAAATAAATAAAAAAATGATACCAATAATAAAAAAACGATACCGATAATTTCCGATATTACATTTTAAAGCATTTATCGGCCGTTAATATCGGCTTGCCGATATTATCAGACATCTCTAGTTTTTATTGGTTTGCAACAATCGCTGTGACACTTTAAAAATGTACTTCTGGTGGTTTTTAGTCAGTAATCAGTTCCAAAACGGCAGTTGAATGAAAGAACAATATTCCCATTAAACTCAAAACTCATTTTATAATGTCAAATTAGCAACATATTTGATTAATGTACAACTTTACCCAAATTCAATGGAATTGTAAATCTTTTTTTTTACTGATTTGCAACAATTGCTATGCCACTTTTTAAAATGTACTTCCGGTGGGTTTTTGTCAGTAATCAGTTCCAAAACGCCAGTGGAATAAAGAATGAAACAACATATTCCCATTAAACCTAAAACTATTAACACAAAACACATTTTATAGAGAATAATTATATATTTACATGTGAAATACATACACATGACTATTGAAACAGGTAAATATTTGAATAACAGTGGCGGGCCCACCTAGGCCTTCAGTGATGTCATACTTCAATGATTGCCTCTCAAAATACCATCATTTATGGACCATTTTTGGAGAAATACTATACAGGAACCCATTTACGCACTGCCGTTCATTGAAACACATCAACAGTGTACAAAACGGGTTATTTTCTGGCGCATTTAAAAATCAGTAAACCCGCATCAGCAATTAAAACATACCCTATGTAGTACCGTCAAACACAAAATTGCAAAAAAAACATTTTAAAAGTGAAAACATAAAGAAATAAAATATCTGAACTCACATTTTAATCGACAGCTGAGCTAGCTTCCGGGGTTGGCCGACATCGTCTCAAAAGATGTAGTTTCTCTTTAAATATCCTTCTTGAAAATGGCCTTGCAAATATGTGTGTTGTCTTGCCTAATCATAAAAGATGCAGACGAGGCGTGTTTGATTATTATTTTTTATTAAGGATCCCCATTAGCTGGTTGCCTCAACAACCCACTAGTCTTCCTGGGGTCCACAATTCAATACAATTACAAGTAAAAGCATTTAATTATAACTACACAACACAGAAAAAAATAAAAGCATCAATAAAAAACAAGCAAACAATTTACAGTCACAGAATAATAATAACCATATAAATATAACTACACAATATAAAACCAAACAAATCATCAACGAGCAAACTAATTTAAAAACTCAGATAAAATATTACTCTCTTTTTAAAAACCTGTTTACTTTCAATACTGGTGAGAATTCGAGGCAGGTTATTCCAGAGCGATAAAGATCTATAAATAAAAGATTTCCGCAAAGCATTCTTCCTGGGACGAGGGAGTACAAAATGCCCCTCACTGGATGCCCTGGTATTGTGATTATGTATAGTGCTACTGTGAACTATTTGGGCCATGTTGTGTTGGCTGACTTCTTAAAGTTAACTCCACAGCGTGCTCATCAAAAACAACCCCATGTCTACATTAAAACGGGGCTATTGTGCATGCGCTTCACTACTGTGGCATGCTGGGTAATGGAGTTCTTATGTTACCTGGCTCATAACATCACTGTATATATCTGCCATCTAGAAGGCCTTGCTGACAACAACTCGTGATCTGATTGGCTATCGCAATTATCTATCAACTGTATGTCCCCGTTCACTTACAGTGCATTGTTGATTCTGAAGGCCCCAGGCAGATTTGGTACAGCATGGCAACATAAGCTAGCTGAATTCTGATTGGATAAAAACTCTATAATCTAAAAACAACAGCACTGGAAGGAGCATAATATGACATGAAGAGAATATGAATACTTTTAGATATTTAGGGAAAGTAAATTAAAAATGACTTTTATCTTTAACTATGATCATGATTTCTGGTTATGTTAGTCCAGCAGAGAAGGCCCACTGTTAAATAACCATTTAATATCACGTTTACCTTTTAGTGAAGACCCCTGTTGGCGAAGATGGCAATGAGCTTCACAGACTTTTGTCCCGTCCTACTTTGCTGCAAGTTATTCAATCGTGTTCCTCACCTTCTTTTTCAAAGAGCTGACTGGCACTCGGTGTACTAAATGGTGTGATGTGATATAGACAAAAATATATATATCTGTCCCTGTACTAGGGTTGTATGGTATACCAGTACTAGTATAGTATCGCGGTACTAATTCATCAAAAACGGTACAATACTCTGTTTGAAAAGTACCGGTTGGCCATATGTATTTTTTTTACGAACATGACAGCGTGTTGTCTTCACGTTGGGAAATTGCTGGTTTTACGAGCAGAGGAGCATGTTCGGCAGTGCACAATCACAGAGTACTTACAAGCAGAGACAGTGTGTAGACAGAAAAGGGAGAACGGACGCATTTTGGTTGAAAAACTAAAGATAAAGGTGAAGCTATAACACTGGAACGCCCACAGGCAGAGGTGCTTTAAGACATGGCTAGCTAGTTAGCAGCAAACATCCATCCACAGTCTGCAGTGTTTTAGCTACTTCTAAATCACTAATCCTCGCCTCCATGGCGACGAATAAAGTAAGCTTCTTACAAGTATCATCCCTGCAGGGCGAGGAATAGCTAAACAGGCTTCACTACACACCGTAGGAGGACACAATAGCTCACCGGCGTCACAATGTAAACAAATGCCATGGGTGGGTCTACACCTGACATCCACTGTAATGATATCAAGTACAAGAGCGTATCTAGTCGATATTACTATGATTACATCAATATTTTTTATCGTTCCAAAATCTTTTTTCTTTAAAATAAAATATATATATTATATTCATAAACTTAGGAAATAAGTCCCTGGACACATGAAAACTTAAATTATGACCAATGTATGATCCTGTAACTACTTGGTATCGGATCGATACCTACATGTGTGGTGTCATCCAAAACTAATGTAAAGTATCCAAACAACAGAAGAATAAGTGATTATTACATTTTAACAGAAGTGTAGATAGAACATGTTGAAAGGGAAAGTAAGCAGATATTAACAGTAAATGAACAAGTAGATTAATAATACATTTTTACAGCTTGTCCTTTATAATTTTGACAAAATAATAGGTAGATAAATGACACAATATGTTACTGAATAGGTCAGCAGACTAATTAGGAGCCTTTGTTTGCTTACTTACTACTAAAAGACAAGTTGTCTAGTATGTTCACTATTTTATTTAATGACAAACTTGCAATACGAAACATATGTTTAATGTACCGTACGATTTTTGGTTAAAATAAAGCCAATAATGCCATTTTTTTGTAGTCCCCTTTTATTTAGAAAAGTATGGAAATACATTTTGGTACTGGTACCAAAATATGGATATCAGTCACTAGTTGTGTGGACGTGGTGTTTTCACTATAGCAGGGGTCACCAACGCGGTGCCCGCGGGCACCAGGTAGCCCGTAAGGACCAGATGAGTAGCCCGCTGGCCTGTTCTAAAAATAGCTCAAATAGCAGCACTTACCAGTGAGCTGCCTCTATTTTTTAAATTGTATTTATTTACTAGCAAGCTGGTCTCGCTTTGTCCGACATTTTTAATTCTAAGAGAGAGAAAACTCAAATAGAATGTGAAAATCCAAGAAAATATTTTAAAGACTTGGTCTTAACTAACTTTCAGAAAGACAATTTTAGAGAAAAAATACAACCTTAAAAATGATTTTAGGATTTTTAAACACATATACCTTTTTACCTTTTAAATTCCTTCCTCTTCTTTCCTGACAATTTAAATCAATGTTCAAGTAAACTTCTTTTTTTTTATTGTAAAGAATAATAAATACATTTTAATTTAATTCGTCATTTTAGCTTCTGTTTTTTCGACGAAGAATATTTGTGAAATATTTCTTCAAACTTATTATGATTAAAATTCAAAAAAATTATTCTGCCAAATCTAGAAAATCTGTAAAATCAAATTTAAATCTTATTTCAAAGTCTTTTGAATTTCTTTTAAAATGTTTGTTCTGAAAAATCTAGAAGAAATAATGATTTGTCTTTGTTAGAAATATAGCTTGGTCCAATTTGTTATATATTCTAAAAAAATTGTAGATTGGATTTTAACCTATTTAAAACATGTCATCAAAATTCTAAAATTAATCTTAATCAGGAAAAATTACTAATGATGTTCCATAAATTCTTTTTTTTAATTTTTTCAAAAAGATTCGAATTAGCTAGTTTTTCTCTTCTTTTTTTCGGTTGAATTTTGAATTTTAAAGAGTCGAAATTGAAGATAAACTATGTTTCAAAATTTAATTGTCATTTTTTTCGTGTTTTCTCCTCTTTTAAACCGTTCAATTAAGTGTAAATATCATTAATTATCAATAATAACATAGAGTTAAAGGTAAATTGAGCAAATTGGCTATTTCTGGCAATTTATATAAGTGTGTATCAAACTGGTAGCCCTTCGCATTAATCAGTACCCAAGAAGTAGCTCTTGGTTTCAAAAAGGTTGGTGACTCCTGCACTATAGGAAGCGCATTAACCTGTGGTGCGGGTTGCATGGATAATGGGGGCAGGTTGACCCGAAAAGTGCGGTGTTCAAAAACCTAGATACCACTGTGTATTAGTTTTAGGCCTGGGGTGCACATTACGTCGATCGCGACTACCGGTCGATCGCGCGGGGTTATCAGTCAATCGCCAGCCAGGCATTAAAAAAACAGCCCTAAAAATTAGCAATCATCAATCTTCACAAATACGTCACTTTCGTCACTTGATTGACATTCACGGCACCCGAGGGTCTTGTGAGATGACGTTCGACAAGCTCATTATTAAGAAAAATTGACCGTCAGAAAGGCGAGAAACACTTTTTATTTCAACAGACTGTCGCAGCGTACCTGCCGTCAAAACTCTAAATACCCAACTGCACAGTTCTTGTCTTCACAATGAAAGCGCTGCTTAATCCTGCCTGCGCAATCAAAATAAGAGTCTCAGAAAGCTGGCAAGCTACGGAGTTTGCCGCCAATGTATTTCTTGTAAAGTGTATAAAAAGGAGTAGGGAAGCTGGACAAATAAGATGGCAAAAAACAACCACTTTCATGTGGTATTGGACAGAAAGGAGGACTTTTTTTCTCCTCCATTTGAAAATGTGGACGTTATCATCACTACCGTCTGATTCCAATCAATGCAAGTCATCAGAATCAGGTAATACACCAACTTATATTCTTGTCTTCATGAAAGAAAGGAATCTGTATGTGTTAAACATGCGTGTATTATCATTAAACACCTTTAACTTGTTAACAAAAATGTCTCTTTCATAAATAAATAGATATAAATGATATATACAAATGAGGTAAATCCCTTCCACTTGGTCAATTGAAAAGTAGCTCGCCTGCAGAAAAAGTCTGGGCACCCCTGTTTTAGGCAGTATTCACACTTCATATTTGTGGTACGGTTAACACAGACAAGTGGCCGTTTGCTTGACTGGTACAGTTTTTTTGATCAAGCATGAACACGACCCAGGACTAATACATGACTGGATCAAACACCTGAGAGATTGTTTTTTGGTCTGTCCATCAGTGGGCTCTATACTCCTTAGTAAGGCAAGCGCCAACAGACCAAAACAGTGCATATGATGTCACCAAATGCAATTGTAACCAGGCAATAGCCACAATAACCATAGCAACAAACAACAACAAGCCCATTTAAAATATCATCCAAAAATAACAGTTAAAAGTAAGCTCAGAGCAGCAAATAGTACAATAATTAAACATACTTGGCCCTTTTCAACAAAGGGGTCAGTTTCTAATCACAGTTTGTTGATGTTTTTAGAAACGTTGTCTCTTTGCAGACCATCCTGTGGTACCTTTTTGACATCTTCATGCAATTTATACCTTTTTGTTTTATCAAACGATCTGTGCTATAGAAAGGAAAGTCCTATGAGTGCATCTCAAGATGTTTGAAGGCAAACCAGTCGGCACTTTGGAGACCCAGAGCAATGAACACAGGCTTTGTGTTGGATGTAACTGTAATGTACTCATTTGCAGAGTATTGTGGCGAAGTGTGATTTCTGACACGAACTGGTATGCAGTCCTTCAGTGGGCCATTGTTATTGTCAGAGCTAATTATCCTTCAGTTCACACTGACCTTACAATGTTTTCATTCCAACAGGTCATACTGAGCGGCTTGAGAAGAACGCAGCAAATGCTTGGCTCCACTTCCCTTCCATTCCCCTGAAAACTACAGCTGCAGGATTTGCAGAAGATAATTTAAACCAGCTTGTTTTCTGACCCGGTATCGGTGATCATGCTGGCGAACACAGACCAATCTATGGCGCGTTTTGAGAACCCTCCCCCTCCTGAGGTCATGAACGCCAACAAGATAGGCCGGAAGACCAACCAGCTGCAGTTCATGCAGAATGTGGTAGTCAGGGGTGTGTGGAGGCACTATTTTGCCTGGCCTTTCTATAATCCTGTTGATGCTGTGGCTCTTCAACTACCAGTGAGTACGAACTGTGTGTAGTGAGAAGTAAAGGTTGTTTTGCGTTGTGCTGCCAATTTAATTTTTGAGTTAACCAATTAGCTATTTTACACTAAGTGGACTTAAAATGCCAGTTTAGAATGGCAACTTATTTCTGTCCAATGGATCTGTTTTCTCATATCTATTGGAATTAAATAGCAAGGAATGTTAAACCAGGGAGTTTCCTTTACATAAAAAAAAAAAAATGAAAAGGGAAGTTGTAGTAATCTAACGTTATTAGGGATGGGTACTGGCACTTTTATAGGTACCGACAAAAATCTGCCTTAGCAGGTACTGATTTACCTAAAATCAAAATGTGTCATATTTCGAGACATTTGCTGCACGTAGACACGAAAAAATGCTGTGTTGTTTTTATAACCCAATTTATGAATTGCGATCGTTGGGTTAAGTTGAGTTATTTTTATGAAGAGCAATCCATTTTTTGGGTTATAAAGGTATTCTTTTAAAATTATGAACCATTTTTGGGTGGTTTTGCAATGAGTAACGCTTTTTTGGGTAAAATGCTTTTTTTTAATCAAAAAGTAACTTTTTTCTTGAAAGGAATTTTATTATTGATTAATCTCATTACATTATTTACAATCACACATCTTATGTACGGTACATGAACATATTTGAGCATGGTGTATAGGACTACTATGACCATACACGGCAATTCTTGTAACAAAAAATGTCACTCATATCTTGCTTTTGAGTATATTTTAATGGAATAAAAATCCTTTTGATCAGTAGTTGGGAAGGAGTCGGACAAACCAGCAGTAACATTTATAATTTTTAAAAGGGATGTCCGATAATATCGTACTGCCGATATTATCAGCCGATAATTGCTTTAAAATGTAATATCGGATATTATCGGTATCGGTTTGAAAATGATCGGTATAGGTTTCAAAAATTAAAATGTATGACTTTTTAAAACGCCGCTGTGTACACGGACGTAGGGAGAAGTACAGAGCGCCAATAAACCTTAAAGGCACTGCCTTTGCGTGCCGGCCCAGTCACATAATATCTACGGCTTTTCACACACAAGTGAATGCAAGGCATACTTGGTCAACAGCCATACAGGTCACACTGAGGGCGGCCGTATAAACAACTTTAATACTGTTACAAATATGCGCCACACTGTGAACCCACACCAAACAAGAATGACAAACACATTTCGGGAGAACATCCGCACCGTAACACAACAGAACAAATACCCAGAACCCCTTGCAGCACTGACTCTTCCGGGACGCTACAGTATACATCCCCCGCTACCACCAAGACCCCCCCTCCCATCTCCCGAATTCTGAGGTCTCAAGGTTGGCAAGTACGCTCTAGTATACTCTGGACTGAAGCTGTGTGCCTTCATTGTTTTTGTAGCTGTTGTTTTGAGGCATGTTTAAAAAAAATAAAAAAAATAATGCACTTTGTGAAAGTGCCCCCCCCACCCCACCTCACCTCAACCTCCTCTTGCTCTCTCAGGGAGAGCTTGTCCCAAATTCCAAGCTGCTGTTTTGAGGCATGTTAAAAAAAATAATGCACTTTGTGACTTCAATAATAAATATGGCAGTGCCATGTTGTTCCATTGTTTAATGCATCCAGCGGGGCATCACAACAAAATTAGGCATAATAATGTGTTAATTCCACGACTGTATATATCGGTATCGGTTGATATCGGAATCTGTAATTAAGAGTTGGACAATATCGGATATCGGCAAAAAAGCCATTATCGGACATCTCTAATTTTTAACCAACTATTGGGTCTAGGAGTGCTAAATTGCGCAACCCAATAGTTGGGTTGGGAATAACCCAACATCATAATGAGCAAAACTCAGTTTTTGTGTTAAATAAATTAAACCCAATAGTTTGGGTTATGAATCAACCAACATTGAGTTAGCATAACTCAACTTTTGGGTTAAATAATTCAAAGCAAAAGTTGGGTTGAAAAAATTAACCCAAAATGTTGAGTTAAAATATCTAAAATAAGGGGCTTGTCCTTTTTTGAACCAGCAGTTGGTTTAAAATTGGGTTATTTTTTAACCCAACATTTTTTAGTGTGTAACGTCATGTCTGGTTGCGGACTCGGCACCGGCTCAAGCACTTAAAAGGAGCGGTCAAGCACTCAGATTCAGCCGGACTGCCTCTTGGTAATGTTACATTTCTCCATGACAACAAAGCAAGAAGAAGTCGCTCAAAAAGTACAGTAAAGCGCCAGTTTTCCAAATGAGCTAGCTTGACGCTAATTTACATGAGATTTTTTATGTGACCAATTAGCATTAGCAATTTTACATGTTGATTTCAACACCTCTAAATATGGTGAGCAAAATTACAACTAAGATGCACGCTATAATCAGACAGCTTGTGCGTAATAAATACAAGACTTACAGTTTAACCACTTTGTAGGACTCCACTTTCAACTTGATGGAAAAAACGACTACTTGACTAAGTTTACTATATAACAAAGCGCAGTACAGTCCCTGAAAATGAGACACATTTGAACACACACAGAAAAAAGCACCTAAAATTTGAACCATTGAAAACCATTATTGATTCCCATATAGGGGTAATCGGTAGCCAAAGGTACCTAAACTCTAAACGATACTGTCATCTACCAATGTATTAAAAACAAAGAAAAGCACAATATCAAATTAAAACACATAAAATGAATACTGACATACCATCGGTGAATTGATGCGGTGGTATTTTTTTGGGACCAGGTCCGACCCCTCCCTCTTTCATGCACAATACATCGTAATCAACCTTTGGAATGTTTACAGTTGTTAAAGAATGACTTTGATTTCCACTAATAATTTTGCTGCTGTGTGACGTCACCCTAAGGAACATTGTTAATATAACTCATTCTATGGATTAGGATTATCATACCGTGATAACCAACCCCATGGATTTGGGGACCATCAAGCAACGGCTGGAGAACAACTACTATTGGAGTGCAAGTGAGTGTTTGCAAGACTTCAACACCATGTTCACCAACTGCTACGTCTACAACAAGGTATGACACGTAAAGGCCGATATGGATAGGCTGCTCGTCGATATCCCCTGACCGCGTCCACTCCTCTAGCCCACAGATGATATCGTGCTGATGGCGCTGGCGGTGGAGAAGATTTACTTGCAAAAAGTCGCGCAGATGCCTCAGAAAGAAGTGGAGCTGGTACCTAATGCAGCCAAAGGAAAACGCAAAAATAGAATTTCAGGTAAACAAAGCATTGCTGAGAAACTACTTGACTGGGCCGGTAAAAAAAATGAATTACGCAATTGTGAAAAATTTAGACAATTGTCAAGCAAACGTGGTGGTTTTCATGTTATATTTTTTGATTTGAAAAATGTTACTGTGAGGAAGTTGCAAAGAGCACCTTTAACTTCTCTTTAGTATTCATGAGGGACTGCAGATGCTGATTTTTCTATGCCAGCATACAAAGTAGGGCTGGGCGATATGGCCTTTTTTTAATATCTCGATATTTTTAGGCCATGTCACGATACACGATCTACATCTCGATATTTTGCCTTAGCCATGAATGAACACGTGATGCATATAATCACAGCAGTATGATGATTCTATGTGTCTACATTAAAACATTCTTCTTCATACTGCATTAATATATGCTACTTTTAAACTTTCATGCAAAGAAGGAAATCACAACTCAAAAAATCACTATTTTTTTCATACGGTGTTGATATGGAAATGTTTGCCTTGGCATGGTGTGGGCGTGTGGCACCGAACGGAGATGTTGACATGCGGAGTAAGCACTCTTCATTCTCTAGCAGGTGACTTTTTAAATTATGCTACATATTAGCAGTAATGCTACTTTTTATAGCAACGCTTTTGCCCCACACTTGACAAATTACGGTTGTCTGTTCGACATATTCCCACTCGAAGCCAAACCACCGCCAGACGATGGACCCCCTGCTGTTTTTTGGGGGGAATGAACACGTGATGCATATAATCACAGCAGTATGATGATTCTATGTGTCTACATTAAAACATTCTTCTTCATACTGCATTAATATATGCTCTTTTTAAACTTTCATGCAGAGAGGGAAATCACAACTACACTACCGTTCAAAAGTTTGGGGTCACCCAAACAATTTTGTGGAATAGCCTTCATTTCTAAGAACAAGAATAGACTGTCGAGTTTCAGATGAATGTTCTCTTTTTCTGGCCATTTTGAGCGTTTAATTGACCCCACAAATGTGATGCTCCAGAAACTCAATCTGCTCAAAGGAAGGTCAGTTTTGTAGCTTCTGTAACGAGCTAAACTGTTTTCAGATGTGTGAACATGATTGCACAAGGGTTTTCTAATCATCAATTAGCCTTCTGAGCCAATGAGCAAACACATTGTACCATTAGAACACTGGAGTGATAGTTGCTGGAAATGGGCCTCTATACACCTATGTAGATATTGCACCAAAAACCAGACATTTGCAGCTGGAATAGTCATTTACCACATTAGCAATGTATAGAGTGTATTTCTTTAAAGTTAAGACTAGTTTAAAGTTATCTTCATTGAAAAGTACAGTGCTTTTCCTTAAAAAATAAGGACATTTCAGTGTGACCCCAAACTTTTGAACGGTAGTGTAAGTCAATTGACCAAAAGTGTATGTATTAAACAGTTATTAAGCAGTGGCACAAACATTCATGTCATTTCAAAACAGAAAGTGCAAGATTGAGTGTTCTTTTGTGCATGATGTCACTGAGATGACATATCAAAACAACACTAAATTAAAGTGCACTTTTTGTACAGAACGCCACTACAATAGTTTAAAACAAATAAAGTGCACTTTTGTGCATGATGTCACACAAGATATGCCAATAACTGTCAAATAAAAATGAGCTGCATAATAGGAAATCAAATAGTGTATGTCCTTTGCTATGTGGTAGGTTCCTGCGGACGTTAGCTCCTTCTGTTGTTGACTAGTTTTTTCATACGGTGTTGATGTGGAAATGGTTGCCTCTGCATTTTGTGGGTGTGGCACCGAACGGAGATGTTGACATGCGGAGTTTCAAGCACTCCTCATTCTCTAGCAGGTGACTTTTCAAATGATGCTACACATTAGCAATAATGCTACTTTTTGTAGCAACGCTTTTACCCCACACTTGACAAATGACGCTTGTCTGTTCGACATATTCCCGCTTGAAGCCAAACCACCGCCAGACGATGGCCAACTGCTGTTTTTCTTGGGCATTAATTCTTCCTTCATTTGTTACCAGATTCGCACCTTCTTCTTTCTCTCGTATTACCACTCGCACCACAGCTAACGTTACTCATGCCGCTACCTCTCTGCTCCGCGAGGGCGTATACGTATGTGACGTATATAAGAAGGTGTGCTTGTTTTTAAGTCTCTGTGAGAAGGAGAGACTAGAAAGAGTGAGGAGAGCCTGTAGTGTAATGCCCGCAGCTAGAAGCAACTGCGTGAGAACGTATACTCGAATATCACGATATAGTCATTTCCTATATCGCACAGAGACAAACCCGTGATATATCGAGTATATCGATATATCGCCCAGCCCTAATACAAAGTATTAATTGGATCAGCCAATAAAGTCCAAAGTGCTCAGTGAAGATCTATGATGTTTACAAATTTGTGGCTGCAACTTTGTGTACAGTACAGTAGCGTTGCGTGGGTTGCCAGCGCCTCCACACCAGTATTGAGGGTTTTTTTTACCCTGTAGGACAGACCTGGGAAAATTGCAGCCCGTTGATCTTTTTAATCTGGCCCGCCGGACATTCCCAAAAAAATTTTTTAGATCTTTAAAAAGATGGAAAGTGTAGCTGCCATTATGATGTGCAGTGATGTTTTCAAATGACCGTAAGTCTTGAACTATACAAAGTATTTCAATGGTTGGGATCGGCGCTTTTGCATGATATACTAGTTACTATGGTAACGTAATTAGTTACTATGGTACCGGTAATCTAAATCACAGCAGCTCAGACGAGGCACCAAGCAGTGTGGGTGGGGAGCGTTTCCACAGAGTGTTTCCAGAGCGGCCAGGCTGAAATGCGGGTGTCAGGGACAGACGCGGAAGGAGATTTTTACAGCAAAGTTCTAAGGCTTAGTGATATATCAGATTATAGGTGTTTTGTTTTTTTACCCTTCGTGTTCATATTTCACTGTGTTTGTTGCATTGTTGTTGCGTTTCGCTTGATTGTAAACTATGTCGATCGAGAGGGTGAGTTTTTTTGATTGATTGAAACGTTTATTAGTAGATTGCACAGTTCAGTACATATTCCGTACAATTGACCCCTAAATGGTAACACCCGAATAAGTTTTTCAACTTGTTTAAGTCGGGGTCAATGTAATCAATTCATGATACAAATATATACTATCAGCATAATACAGTCATCACACAAGTTAATCATCAGAGTATATACATTGAATTATTTACATTATTTACAATCCGGGGGGTGGGATGAGGAGGGTTTGGTTGATATCAGCACTTCAGTCATCAACAATTGCATCATCAGAGAAATGGGCATTGAAACAGTGTAGGTCTGACTTGGTAGGATATGTACAGCGAGCAGAGAACATAGTGAGTTCAGATAGCATAAGAACAAGTATATACATTAAAAATACATTTGATTATTTACATTTGGTTATTTACAATCCGGGTAGGTGGGATGTGGAGGGGGGAGGATGTTAGTCAAGGGTTGTAGTTGCCTGGAGGTGTTGTTTTAGTGCGGTTTTGAAGGAGGATAGAGATGCACTTTCTTTTACACTTGTTGGGAGTGCATTCCATATTGATGTGGCATAGAAAGAGAATGAGTTTAGACCTTTGTTAAATCGGAATCTGGGTTTAACGTGGTTTGTGGAACTCCCCCTGGTGTTGTGGTTATGGCGGTCATTTACGTTAAGGAAGTAGTTTGACATGTACTTCGGTATCAGGGAGGTGTAGCAGATTTTATAGACTAGGCTCAGTGCAAGTTGTTTTACTCTGTCCTCCACTCTGAGCCAGCCCACTTTGGAGAAGTGGGTTGGAGTGAGGTGTGATCTGGGGTGGAGGTCTAGAAGTAACCTGACTAGCTTGTTCTGGGATGTTAGGAGTCTTGATTTGAGGGTTTTGGAGGTGCTAGGGTACCAGGAGGTGCATGCGTAATCGAAAAAGGGTTGAACGAGAGTTCCCGCTAGAATCTTCAAGGGGCTTTTGTTGACCAGAGAGGAGATTCTGTAGAGAAATCTCGTTCGTTGGTTGACCTTTCCGATTACCTTGGTTGCCATTTTATCACAGGAAAGATTAGCCTCTAGAATGGAACCTAGGTAGGTGACCTCATCTTTCCTGGTGATAACAATGTCACACACTTTTATAGTGACTTTCTTGAGATTGATTTGGCACCCAAATAGGATGGATTCCGTTTTATGACGTTCATATGTTGTCAGAATTCAGTGTTTTATCGATCATAGTTAATATTGTAAATCCCACATTCTTTATTTTCATATACATTCTGGGTGTCTCATTCAGTAAAAAAAAAAACTTAAAATTCCAGGTTTTGTATTAGTGTTCCTAAAAATCAGACATACCGGCCCCAGACACCAAATAATGGCCCAGGCCTGTTGTAGGCTCACTATATTTTGTTCAGCAATGCAAATGTGACCCAAACCAAGGTTTCACCTACATTTCTTTCAGATACAACCCCCGATGTGAAGCACACTGGCTCCAACTCATCTGCCACTCCCAAAGAGCAGTCCCAGCAAACTAACACTGTATGTGTTCTCGATCCTGCATCATATATTGATGATTTCTAGATGGAATTTATTGAAATTACTCTGTCATTTAGTGTCTGTTAATGAGGAAGACGGGCCCAAAGAGGAAAATCGGTGCCGCCACCGACACAACCTGTCTGAACCAGTCGCCGGAAAGCAAGAGAAGACGCGACGTCCTCGACCGAGCTGACGTAAATGAATTAGTGTCCCAAGTAGCCGAGGCGGACAAGCAGCGTAAACCGCTAAAGTACTGCGAGGACATCTTAAAGGAAATGTTCTTAAAGAAGCATGCGGCGTACGCATGGCCTTTCTACAAGCCTCTGGATGCTGAAGCTTTGGGGCTGCATGATTATCACAACATCATCAAATACCCCATGGATCTCAGTACTGTCAAGGTATTAACGGTCATTAGTGTGAATGTGGAATGGTGGAAAATGGATGGATGGACTTTATTTTTGCTACTAAGTAGTTACATGCATTCCGCTAAAGGAGGCTCCCTTTGACTTGTTGCATTTTTTTAGACAAAAATGGAGAGAGGGGAGTACCATGATGTGCAAAGATTCGCCGCAGACGTCAGGTTAATTTTCTCCAACTGCTACAAATACAACCACCCGGACCACGGTGTCGTCGCCCAGGCCAAGAAACTTCAGGTGTGTTCGGGGGAAGAAAGTAATCGAGCAGCCGAACATGCAAGTATTTCACATTGTCGGATTGTGTCCGTTTTATTTCCTCTAGGGTTTGTTTGAGAGGTTGTTTGCAAAGGTTCCAGACCAGCCTGTGACTTCAACGGTGGGCTCCGGCCGGGCTATTGGTGGCCTGAGTACCATTTTCCACCAATGTGATCAAAAAGACCCCCGACTTGTAGAGTTGCCAAAACAGGTGGGCATATGATGTAGTCAAGTACTACAATCAGATGTACAGTACAGGCCAAAAGTTTGGACACACCTTCTCATTCAATGCGTTTTCTTTATTTTCATGACTATTTACATTGTAGATTGTCATTGAAGGCATCAAAACTATGATTGAACACATGTGGAGTTATGTACTTTACAAAAAAAGGGGAATAACACACTCTTGGCATTCTCTCGATGAGCTTCAAACACACCTGTGAAGTGCAAACCATTACCTCTTGAAGCTCATCGAGAAATTGCCAAGAATGTGCAAACCCTTGATGCTGACTGCCAAGTAAGGCTGCAGCTAACGATTATTTTTCTATCGATTAATCTATAGATAATTTTTTTCGATTAATCGGTTAATCTATAGATTATTTTTTTCGATTAATCTATAGATTATTTTTCCTTTTACCGATTATTTTTTATTTTATTTTATTTAAAATGAAGATGAAAAAATAAATGTAGGCCGGTTTTTTCAAAAGGCATGGCTTTTATTTACAAAAAAAAAAAGTATGGCCACTCAGTCAACATTGACAACAACATGACAAAATATTCTGTAACAATGTAAACATTTAAAACTTTTAACATTTAACAAAATTAAAAGTAGCTTATTTGCTTTTTAATGTGCAAATATAAAAGTCAACATCCAGTGCAAATCTTAATATTCTGCAATAGTATAAGCATTTCAAAAGTAAAAGTATTGCTTATTTTGCTTTAAAATGTGCAAAAATAAAGATAAACATCCAATACAAAAAAGTGCAAAACGAAATATTCTGTAACAACAGTGTAAACATTTCAATAAAGGGAAAGTATTGCTTATTTGCTAAAATGTGCAAAAATAAAGATAAACATCCAATACAAAAAAGTGCCAATCTAAATATTCTGGAGCACTGTAAACATTAAGTATTGCTTTTAAAATGTGCAAAATAAACATCCAGTCCAACACAGTACTCAATAACCAATTCTACTCATTCCAGTGAGTGACTAACAGTTGTAATGAAGAAAGGTTAGCATGTCTACGCTCAGAATGGGTCGATGTGGCTGGAACTGAGAGGTAATTAGCCTTCACCTCAAGCCAGGACTGCGAGCGAGCTGAGCTGCAGTTTACGTTTCTAGAAGGTCAACGGGCTCATAGTGATGTTACTAGTAGTTGACTGGGAGGTGTTTATTATCATTTGGGGAGAGTCCGCTGCCTGATGCTCACCTGCTAAACACCTATCTGCTAGACGCTGAAGCGCTGACTACGCACTGCTGATTGGCTGGTATCGTTTTGAATATGCACTGCTGATTGGCTGATAATGCTTTGTGTGTACCAATCAGATGGTTGTGTGGGTGGGACAATGCTGCGTGCTGAGACAGAGGCAGAAGGAGCAAAGCAGCTTGTTAAGACTTTAGCAGCTAAAGTTAGCTTTAGCTTAGAAACTCGTTCGGTACACCCCCGTACCGAACCGAAAGCCCCGTACCGAAACGGTTCAATACAAAACACGTACCGTTACACCCCTAGCAGATACAAATGACACATTCATGTTTTTGTGTAATGATGACAACGTATGCTAATGCGGACGATTGACTAGTTGATGGTTGATGGTTGATGGTTTTCTTTTCAAATGTTCGTTCATAGCCGTTGTGCTGCTATGATAGGCCATTTCCGCTCGACACAGTGTGCATACAACAACATTATTAGGCTGTGTATTGAAATACTCCCACACTTTTGACCACTTTTGGCGTGCTTTTTCCCCCTCGCTCGCACAGTCTGCTTTGCGCTCCGCCATGACGGTAGTGTGACGTAAATATGCGACGCGTCGACGCACAAAAACGGCGTCGAAGTATTTACGTAACCGATGACGTCGACGCGTCGTTTCAGCCTTACTGCCAAGCAAGGAGTTAATGAGTCCCATTTTTATAGTCTTTGGTATGACTCGGCCGGGTTTTGAACTCACAACCTACCGTGTCTCAGGGCGGACACTCTAACCACTAGGCCGCTGAATATATATATGTATATATATGTGTATATACAGTATATGTATATATATACATGTATATGTGTATATATATATGTATTTATATATGTATGTGTATGTATGTATGTATATGTATACTGTATGTATGTATATATATATATATATATATATATATATATATATATATATATATATATATATATATATATATATATATATATATATATATATATATATAAATATATATATAAATATATATATCTCCTGCCTCGAAAGAAAATAATGTTTGCCTTGGTGCCCTAAAATATGAGCCCTCCTTTAAGGCAACACTTGCCTTGACCTATAAAAAGTTAAAATTCGAGGCCTGCAGTTATGTCCATCTCGACCTATAGCGAGTAAGACCAAATGTTTTGGTCGGATCTTACGGGGTTCACTGCTACGCCAGCTAATGACGGGGATGCTTGTGACTCAAATTTTTGCTTGCAACTTAAAGCAACAATGAGCTGAGAGACAGCTCTTATCCCAAAACACTCTCAAGTTGAGGTACCACTGTAATGCCATTAAAAATGCCACAATAGTCATTTTAGCTGTTATTTACCATCGCACTGTGATCATAAAGTATATTCACTGGCCACAAACAATTTAGTGAGCAGTTTTGAGTTGTTTTTATTATCACAATTCCACTCGTATTTGGCACCTTAATGAATATTGAGAGGTATCTTTAATATTTTCACCATTTGATCATCTTTATTGTATTGAATGTCATTGAGTGTACATATCAAAATGTTTACATTATTTTTGTAGCTTTCCACTTAAACTCAAAATCAGATGTGTTCACCAGCAGATCACATCATTCTCTGAAGCACCTCCAAATAATCCGATAAAGAAAAATCTGACCGAAATGAAAGAAGAAAGTCGGATAAGCAGAGGGAGCAGCGAATGCAGTCAGACTGTCAGCTCGAGGTATGACGACCACTTAGTTTTTTTCTGGGGGAAAGTGATCAAGGTATTGTCCAAACTCTTCATTTCCAGTCAGTCAAAGAACGTCTGTGACGAAGAATCCCTGCAGATGACATACGACGAGAAGCACCAACTGAGCCTCGACATCAACCGACTGTCCGGCGTAAAACTCGGCCATGTGGTACACATCATCCAGACGCGAGAGCCATCGATGTGCGACGCCGACCAGGACGAACTGGAGATCGACTTTGAGATAATGAAGCCATCGACTCTACGTAAACTGCAACAATATGTCCGGTCTTGTCTGTGCAAGAAGTACAAGAGATTTCAAAGTAAGTTGTAAAATTATCATTGAGCTTTTAAAAATGTTTTCACCACTGTCTGTTGCACTTAATCGTCTTTTTCATTCAACCCAGAGAAGCTGAGTCAAGTTGGGTCTCGTCGGATAGAAAGCAGCACCTCGGACTCAGTCAGTAGTTCTGAAGACTCCATTTCAGACAACAGTGACTCATGTTAGGTATTTGTTTGTCACTTTCTAAATGATAAAGACGTATGTACAGTGTATTTTGCTTTTTTGTTTAATATTAATAAGTATTTTTATGAATTCAATAGTCTTTCTCACCTTCTCTCCTACTGGCACTCGCAACTTTCTTGACCTCACGTGACTTATTTTGGAGGTCTTGCGCAATAATAAAAATACAAACAAGAGTCAACGACATTTGGAATGCTTCGTTTTGGGCACTGGATTCACAGGTAAACGGACTAATGGACTAAAACCTCCCATGTGTTACAAAAATTGTGTTTTTGGAGTCACTTTCAGCATTTCTCTGCCTCCAAACAAGACTGTCTTCTAAGGTAAGGCTACTCAACTGGCGGCCCAAGTTCTAACATTTTTGCAGCAAATTCCAAAAAAAGTGTTAATTTTGTAGAGAGGAACTCGGACCACTGTTAAAACTGTAACCTTGCTAGCAAACATAATACATTAGGGTTTAAACTTGCAATTTACATAACTAAGGCGTTCCTCAAGGCACACCTTAAGTCCTCTTGTTTTTGGCAGAGACCATTTTTTTCCCCAAAATTTTATTTATGTAACTAAGGTGTTGCTGTAGCTTGTTGACTTCAGATTCAGGATTCAGGATGCTTTATTATTGTCCATTCTTTAACATATACAAGACACATAAGAACTGAAATTACATTTTCGGCACAGTCCCACTAAGAGCAGACATACGTTACAGGGAGACAAGAACCGGACCGCCAACGGATCGGCCACTTACGGCGCTCCTCGAAAAAGGTGATATTGGGAAAGGAGGGAAGAGTAAAAAATATCAGTCAAAGGCTGGACCCTCGGGAGGGGGTCCAGACTGAGTCCAAGGGAAAAAAACTAATTTGCCATAGCACACATAAACAAGTTACATATAATCACAACAACTCGCAACAGGGGGGGAGTTGGGGCCCTGGAGGCCGGCCTGCTGCTATAAAGCGCTACTCAGCCATCCATCACCCCAAAGGGGAATCAAGCGGTGGTGAAGGCGTTGGGTGGGGGTGGGGTGTGTGTTTGTGTATATACCCATTGTCTTTGGGTGTAGTGGTATTGTGTCCATAAGCCCGGGGCCGTTCTGCATGCAATGCAAGCAAAGTTCGACTTCCAGGTGTCGTTGAAGAGGGAGGGAGGTCAAAAGCGTCCATCCTTGAGAGTCCTCTGGGATGTTTACAGAACAGCCTGCTCCTGTTGTTGCAGCGTCAAGGCCATTCAAGGGAGTCAAATCGTAGATTAGGATTTTTGTTTTTCTGCGAGCAGACATTACAATGGCTTGTCTGTTCTATTCGTTCATGTTGGCTCTCATATCCAATTTTTCCCTTTCAACAAGCTTCTCCATGATGTGATCCATCTCGCGATTCAGTTCAGAAATCGCCCCAGACTGTGATCCCACAGCCCGACCCAAACCTTCCAGTGAGACGAACAGCCTTTGGGCTCCTTGAGTGGCTGCCATCGTCTTACGAATTTGACGATACACCAGAGCAATGCCCAGGCCAATCAGCAGGTGCCCCGCGATCATGGTTCCAAATAGGTAGATGTCTTCCACATCCTCGATGGAAAGGACTGAGAGGCACATGATTCTCCATTTATCCCAGGAATCTCTCACGTACCCCGCAGCAATGGTTCCATCAGGGCAGCCAGGCTCCCCCGAACCTCTTTTCCTCGTCGGAAAGATTTTGCCAATTGAGTCGAGAGTCCAGCTGATCAATTCCATGTCGGATGTTTAGATTTGGAGGACAGCGCAAAGAGGCTTCAAAAAAAGTGTAGACAAGACAAGACAAAGAGAGCAAGCAAGGAGAAGACGGGAGGAGAAAAAAATGCGGCGCCCTCACCAGAGTCAAGACAGAAAAAAAAGATGCAGTCATTTGTTCAACTTTTTTAGTACTGTTCCTCAAGGTTTCCATTTTAGGTCCTCTCTTTTTCATCATTTGGGCTATTCAACTGGGACCTGTGAGTGTTCAGTTTAAAAAAATCTTGTTTTATTTTTGCAGAAGGATGGCGCCAAGTATAAAAATCTATGATTTTAATGTACAAAACATGCACAAATAGCTAAACAGCTAGCATAAAACGTTGGCATGGTAATATCAGAGACGTTAGCATATTTCCAAGATGGTGCCAAGTATCCAAATCCATGATTTTTAAACTTTAAACATACAAAATTAGCTAAAAAGCTAGCATAAAATATCAGTATGTTAATATAAAAGATGTTAGCATACTTCTAAGATGGCGCCAAGTATCAAAATCTAGGATTTTTAGGTATAAAACATGCACAATTAGCTAAACAGCTAGCATAAAACATTGTTATGGTAATATCTATTCAGCATTATTCACATGTGAATAACATAAATACAGTCTATTATACAGCATTATTCACATGTGAATAACATAAATACAGTCTATTATACAGCATTATTCACATGTGAAAAATATAAATACAGTCTATTATACAGCATTATTCACATGTGAATAATATAAATACAGTCTATTATACAGCATTATTCACATGTGAATAACATAAATATAGTCTATTATACAGCATTATTCACATGTGAATAACATAAATCAGTCAAGTATACAGCATTATTCAAATGTGAATAACATAAATACAGTCTATTATACAGCATTATTCACATGTGAATAATATAAATACAATCTATTATACAGCATTATTCATATGTGAATAATATAAATACAGTCTATTATACAGCATTATTCACAAGTGAATCATAAATACAGTCTATTATACAGCATTATTCACATGTGAATAACATAAATACAGTCTATTATACAGCATTGTTCACATGTGAATAACATAAATACAGTCTATTATACAGCATTGTTCACATGTGAATAACATAAATACAGTCTATTATACAGCATTATTCACATGTGAATAACATAAATACAGTCTATTATACAGCATTATTCACATGTGAATAACAAATACAGTCTATTATACAGCATTATTCACATGTGAATAATATAAATACAGTCTATTATACAGCATTATTTACATGTGAATAATATAAATACAGTCTATTACACAGCATTATTCACATGTGAATAATATAAATACAGTCTATTATACAGCATTATTCACATGTGAATAACAAATATAGTCTATTATACAGCATTATTCACATGTGAATAACATAAATCAGTCAGGTATACAGCATTATTCACATGTGAATAACATAAATACAGTCTATTATACAGCATTATTCACATGTGAATAATATAAATACAGTCTATTATACATCATTATTCATATGTGAATAATATAAATACAGTCTATTATACAGCATTATTCACATGTAAATCATATAAATACAGTCTATTATACAGCATTATTCACATGTGAATAACATAAATACAGTCTATTATACAGCATTATTCACATGTGAATAACATAAATACAGTCTATTATACAGCATTGTTCACATGTGAATAACATAAATACAGTCTATTATACAGCATTATTCACATGTGAATAATATAAATACAATCTATTATGCAGCATTATTCATATGTGAATAATATAAATACAGTCTATTATACAGCATTATTCACATGTGAATAACATAAATACAGTCTATTATACAGCATTATTCACATGTGAATAACATAAATACAGTCTATTATACAGAATTGTTCACATGTGAATAACATAAATACAGTCTATTATACAGCATTATTCACATGTGAATAATATAAATACAATCTATTATGCAGCATTATTCATATGTGAATAATATAAATACAGTCTATTATACAGCATTATTCACATGTGAATAACATAAATACAGTCTATTATACAGCATTGTTCACATGTGAATAACATAAATACAGTCTATTATACAGCATTATTCACATGTGAATAACATAAATACAGTCTATTATACAGCATTGTTCACATGTGAATAACATAAATACAGTCTATTATACATCATTATTCACATGTGAATAATATAAATACAGTCTATTATACAGCATTATTCACATGTGAATAACATAAATACAGTCTATTATACAGCATTATTCACATGTGAATAATAAAAATACAGTATTATACAGCATTATTTTCACATGTGAATAATATAAATACAATCTATTATACAGCATTATTCATATGTGAATAATATAAATACAATCTATTATACAGCATTATTCACATGTGAATCATATAAATATAGTCTATTATACAGCATTATTCACATGTGAATAATATAAATACATTGTACATTTACAGTACATGTACAGTCAAAATGTACATATGCATTATACAGTCAATGAGGCTGTCTGAAGGACCAGTTTCCTAGTGTCTTCTGTTCTTTGCAGCTCAGCTGTAGTTCCTGACTCTTCCAGAAAGTGGCAATCATGCACCATGTCTTCTATGGATTCACTTTGTCAGTTTTTACCAGAGGCGGTCTTGTTGGAATAGCCCATAGCCAATCCTGCATTTGTTTTACATCACATCTCTGGTAGTATATTAGCATTTTCTACTTTTTTTTATCAAATGTGTTGTAAATCAACTGTTGGGAAAGCCAAAGAACACAAGGGCATTCATCATTGACTCTTTCCAGGCCAGACTGTGTGACCTGCATTCCCTTCATGCAGCATGGAAATTCCCACCTACCGTAGCAGCCCACTCCCCCCAACAACCTGGCGGGCGTGATTGATCAGTGCCACAACTGCTGTGACAAGCTATCATTACTGGTACCTGTGGCCATCACTCTCACAACACAAATGCAATTCTAAAAACAAGACCACACCGGTGCAACCTCCCACTGTTCATTTGCTTTACGTCGCGAAGGGAGGGAGAATAAGTTCCCAAAACGTGGGTTCACAATGTCAATTCGAATCAAAGTGCCGGGAGATGTGCACGCTTGCACTTTTTGTTCTGCAAATCATACAGTGTGTGCTAAGAAGCCTACATTTCCATAAGGTTTTTTAGCAACATACTTTATGGTGCTTATTAATATGTTTTAGAACAATTACTCACATGGAGAAGAAAATGTGCTGAGCTTGAACTCTTGCAGAACCATTTGCATATAGTTTAGTGAGAGAATATTCACGCCCTCTACATTTTTCTCACGTTGATCATATTGTAAATGCCCAAATCAAGTTTTTTTCCTCCTCAATCTACAGTACACGCCAAAAGTTTGGACACACCTTCTCATTCAATGCGTTTTCTTTATTTTCACGACTATAATAATAATACATTTTATTTATAAGGCGCCTTTCTGGGCACTCAAGGACACCGTACAAAATCAAAACAATAAAATCAAATTGGATAAAAACAACAATAATAACAACAACAAAGATAGAGAAGAAAATATGATTACAATGAATAAGCAGTCAGGAATAGGTGTGTTTTGAGTCTTGATTTGAAGAGGGATATTGAGTCTAAGTTACGAAGGTCTGGGGCCGTACTTATCAAGCTTCTTAGAATTACTCCTAAGAAGTCTGCTAAGAGTTGACTTAAGAGTAAATAAATTCTTCGCTGAAAGCTGCACTTAAAAGTTAGTTATCAAGCGTCTTACTCACACTTTCAGCGAAGTGTAGGACTGAATCTTGAGTGTCACACTCAGAGCTGAATTACGACATTACTATGTGCCGTAAACGGAATTTTAGGTGACGTCATTTCTGTGTCCATAGAAATGACCAATCACGGAAGGGAATCCGTTGTCTAAGAATAAAGAAATATCTTGGAAATATTTAAGTGGACAATGGGAGTGTATATTTTGACAATAAACTACAAAATAATACAAAACAAACTAGTCCCCGCCGGCACTCACGCTACCGCTCCCTCTCTTCTATCGCCCACACACTCACTGACGTCACTCACCTCACGGCCACACACATACGCTACTGTCATAACATTTTCTTTCCAATTCATTAATTAGGCAACTAATTTGAAACTGGTGTGGGTGGCTCTATATATACTAGCCCACTGCAGACACATGCAGAAATCAACAAGGAATCGAAAAGTATTAAATCTGTGACAAAAATAATATCCGCTCTGTCTAAACGATACCGTTTGATCAGCTGCTCGTCATCAAAAAAACAAAAACATTGTTCCGTTCCCTGAACGTTCGCGCACGTCTCTCTCGCCTCAGTGCCATCCCCTGCTGGCAACTCCTAACCACTTAAGACACCTCTGAAGGTCTCTTAAATATCGTGGAGAGTAGGAGTGATTCTTAGACTTAAGAACGTTGATAAAAAGCTTTTATTCTTAAGTTTGAGAGTAGGACTAAATTTCGCAAATTCTCAGGACTTAAGTGTAAAATGGCACTCTAAGAAGCTTGATTAGTACGGCCCCTGGTGGCAAAGAGTTCCAAAGATGTGGGGCAGAGCGGACAGTGAGATGGATGGATGAAGAGGATCTTAGGGAACGTGAGGGCGTGGTGACATGGAGCAGGTCGGAGAGAGGTTATGGATGGCTTTGAAAGTGAGGAGAATTATTTTAAAGTGGACACGATGTTTGATGGGTAGCCAGTGGAGTTGCTGCAGAACAGGGAACAACTATTCACATTGTAGATTGTCACTGAAGGCATCAAAACTATGAATGAACACATGTGGAGTTATGTACTTAACAAAAACATGTGCAAGTTAAAACTCTACAATGCAGAGCGAAAGCCATTTGTCAACAACACCCAGAAACGCCGCCGGCTTCGCTGGGCCCGAGATCATCTAAGATGGACTGATGCAAAGTGGAAAAGTGTTCTGTGGTCTGACGAGTCCACATTTCAAAAAAAGCTGTAATAATCATGCCAAGCCAGTAGCTAGGGCTAGCACTTCATTTTTCTCACATTGGTCATATTGCAAATGCCCAAATCAAGTTTTTTTCCTCCTCAGTCTACAGTACAGGCCAAAAGTTTGGACACACCTTCTCATTCAATGCGTTTTCTTTATTTTCATGACTATTTACTAGGGATGTCCGATAATGGCTTTTTTGCTGATATTCCGATATTGTCCAACTCTTAATTACCGATACCGATATCAACCGATACCGATATATACAGTCGTGGAATTAACACATTATTATGCCTAATTTGGACAACCAGGTATGGTGAAGATAAGGTTCTTTTGTTAAAAAAAATAAAATAAAATAAGATAACTAAATTAAAAACATTTTCTTGAATACAAAAAAAGTAAAACAATATAAAAACAGTTACATAGAAACTAGTAATGAATGAAAATGAGTCAAATTAACTGTTAAAGGTTAGTACTATTAGTGGACCAGCAGCACGCACAATCATGTATCCCTTGCAGACTGTATTGATATATATTGATATATAGTGTAGGAACCAGAAATATTACTAACAGAAAGAAACAACCCTTTTGTGTGAATGGGGGAGGGAGGTTTTTTGGGTTGGTGTACTAATTGTAAGTGTATCTTGTGTTTTTTATGTTGATTTAATAAAAAACAAATAATAATAATTTTAATAACCGATAATAAAAAAAAAACGATATTGATAATTTCGGATATTACATTTTAAAGCATTTATCGGCCGATAATATCGGCCTGCCGATTATCGACATCTCTACTGTTTACATTGTAGATTGTCACTGAAGGGTTATGTACTTCACAAAAAAAAGGGGAAATAACTGAAAACAACTTTAAAATAGCCACCCTTTTCTCTGATTACCGCTCTGCACACTCTTGGCATTCTCTCGATGAGCTTCAAGCACACCTGTGAAGTGAACACAATTTTCAGGTGACTACCGCTTGAAGCTCATCGAGAGAATGCCAAGAGTGTGCAAAAATTTGAAACGCGGACTCGTCAGAACACTTTTCCACTTTGCATCAGTCCATCTTAGATGATCTCGGGCCCAGCGAAGCCGGCGGCGTTTCTGGGTGTTGTTGATAAATGGCTTTCGCTTTACACACTTTGCACATTTTTTTGTTAAGTACATAACTCCACATGTGTTCATTCATAGTTTTGATGCCTTCGGTGACAATCTACTATGTAAATAGTCATGAAAATAAAGAAAACACATTGAATGAGAAGGTGTGTCCAAACTTTCGGCCTGTACTGTACACACAGTGCTCCAAAATGAGGCAGCAAAAAAATATATCGGTTTTAATCAAATGAAACAAGTGGAATCCCAAGCATGTCAAACATAAGCAGCTCTGTTAAAATCTACAAAGCAAAGTGTTGGAATTCATTTTTCTAAACACATACAAAACATCAGTACAATTCTGGTTTTACATGGAACATTTCAAAATAGTAGCTAGGATTGTGTTCTAAAAAGGTCCAAAGAAGACCGAAAGGTACAAAAAGATACAAATACAATTAGTATGTCCAGATTAGGGTGTCCTAATATCAGTACCGGTACCAAAATGTATTTTGATACCTTTCGATACTTTGCTAAATAAAGGAGACCACAAAAAAATTGCATTTTTGGCTTTATTTTAACAAAAAATATTAGGGTACATTAAACATATGTTTATTATTGCAATCAAAGAACAATTTAGTCCTTAAATAAAATAGTGAACATACTAGACAACTTGTCTTTTATTAATAAGTAAACAAACAAAGGCTCCTAATTAGTCTGCTGACGTATGCAGTAACATATTGTGTCATGTATCATTCAATTATTTTGAAAACATTATAAAGGACAAACTGTAAAAATGTATTATTAATCCACTTAGTCATTTACTGTTAATATCTGCTTATTTTCTGTTTTAACATGTTCTATCTACACTTCTGTTAAAATGTAATAATCACTTATTCTTCTGTTGTTTGGATACTTTACATTAGTTTTGGATGATACCACAAATTTAGGTATCGATCCGATACCAAGTAGTTACAGGATCATACATTGGTCATAATTTAAGTCATATTTCCTGAGTTTATAAACATAATATGAATGTTAAAAAAAAGGAAAAAAGATTTTGTGACAATAAAAAAATATCGATGTAATCACAGTAGTATCGACTAGATATTTTCTTGTACTTTGTATCATTACAGTGGATGTCAGGTGTAGATCCACCCATGGCGTTTGTTTACATTGTGACGCCGGTGAGCTATAGTATCCTCCTACGGTGCATAGTGAAGCATGTTTAGCTATTCCTCGTCCTGCAGTGATAATGATACTTGTAAGAAACTCACTTTATTTGTCGCCATGGAGGCGAGGATTAGTGATTTAGCAGCTAACTAGCTAGCCATGTCTGAAAGCACCTCTTCCTGAGGGCGTTTCAGTGTTATAACTTCACCTTTATCATCAGTTTTTAAGCCAAAATGCGTCTGTTCTCCCTTTTCTGTCTACACAGTGTCTGCTTGTAAGTACTCTGTGATTGTGTGCTGCCAAACATGCTCCTCTGCTCATAAAACCAGCAATGTCTTGACGTGACGTCATGCCCAGGACCTGGTACTTTTCAAACAAGAGTATAGTACCATTAGTACCGCGATACTATACTAGTACCGGTATACCGTACAACCCTAGTAGAACCTGTTATATGTTTACACTGTTTAAAGGTGTCATCTGCTCCCTGACCTTCTCTTTACAAATTGTACATAGTTCCACATGGTGACGTATGAGAAGATTAGAAAGTGTTAATGACCACTGCAAGCAAGGCTCGACACGCCACTAACTCGCACATAACTTTGTGTTTCTTTGTACGTGTCCTGCGTCCGGCATCAGCGCGCCATTCAGTTACGGCCCCACAAGACCAGAATAATACGCCATATTTTAGGCAGATGTCACATCTCCAAAATGTCTTTGAAAGGTTACGTGATCTCATGGCTCCATCAGCCAATCCCAAAGAGCATTTACACATTTTATTGCATTATGTACTCTGCATAAGTCGTCGTCAGCTGCTTCCCACTTCTCTCCCATTTTCATCTGCACTTTTTGTTACACCATTATGGGGCTCTGGCTGCATTAAGCGGTGTTTTTGTCAGGTCAGCCACAACCAGTAGAAAGGTAAATGGAAGAAATATCCTCGGTCAGTAGAACAGTACATTTGGCATTAAATTGCTAAACATACAGTCGTGGTCAAAAAGTTGTAAAGAACATAATGTCATGGCTGTCTTGAGTTTCCAATCATTTCTACAACTCTTATTTTTTTGTGATAGAGTGATTGGAGCACATACTTGTTGGTCACAAAAAACATTCATGAAGTTTGCTTCTTTTATGAATTTATTATGGGTCTACTAAAAATGTGAGCAAATCTGCTGGGTCAAAAGTATACATACAGTGCAAAAAGTCAGTGTTCAAAAACAAGAAAAAAATACAAAAATGAGGGGTATTTTATTTGAACTAAGCAAAATTATCTGCCAATAGAACAAGAAAATTCGGCTTGTCAAGACTTTCCAAAACAAGTAAAATTAGCGAACCTCAATGAACCCAAAAATACCTTAAAATAAGTATATTCTCACTAATAACAAGTGCACTTTTCTTGGTAGAAAAAAAAAGAGACCTTTTTGCTCAATATGTTAAAAAATATTCTTAAATTAAGTAAATGCTAGTGCCATTATCTTGACACAATGATATGCATACATCATGATTTTTGTTTTCATGCTTAAAGTAAGAAATTATTACTTTAAAAAAGTAGTTTTATACTTGTGAGTGTTGGTGACACAGCTTTGCAACAGTTGATATTCTAGTTTCGAGCATGTTTTACTCAATATAGCTCATAACATCTCAGCTGTAATATCTATCATTTAGGACCAAAACCCTTAAAACAAGTAAAAGACTCTAACATAAAATCTGCTTAGTGAGAAGAATTATCTTATCAGACAGAAAATAAGCAAATATCACCCTTATTTGAGATATTTCATCTTACTTAGACTTCAGTTTTTGCAGTGTACAGCAATGTTAATATTTGCTTACATGTCCCTTGGCAAGTTTCACTGCAATAAGGCGCTTTTGGTAGCCATCCACAAGCTTCTGCTTGAATTTTTGACCACTCCTCTTGCCAAAATTGGTGCAGTTCAGCTAAATGTGTTGGTTTTCTGACATGGACTTGTTTCTTCAGCATTGTCCACACGTTAAAGTCAGGACTTTGGGAAGGCCATTCTAAAACCTTCATTCTAGCCTGATTTAGCCATTCCTTTACCACTTTTGATGTGTGTTTGGGGTCATTGTCCTGTTGGAACACCCAACTGCGCCCAAGACCCAACCTCCGGGCTGATGATTTTAGGTTGTCTTGAAGAATTTGGAGGTAATCCTCCTTTTTCATTGTCCCATTTACTCTCTGTAAAGCACCAGTTCCATTGGCAGCAAAACAGGCCCAGAACATAATCCTACCACCACCATGCTTGACGGTAGGAATGGTGTTCCTGGGTTTAAAGGCCTCACCTTTTCTCCTCCAAACATATTGCTGGGTATTGTGGCCAAACAGCAACATTTTTGTTTCATCTGACCACAGAACTTTCCTCCAGAAGGTCTTATCTTTGTCCATGTGATGTCAGATGAAACAAAAATGTAGCTGTTTGGCCATAATACGACTTCTAGCCAAAGGCTAATTTGCAACCCTCGTCCCTGGCTAGGCTTTTAAAGAAAAGTTAAGAAAAGTGAAAAACACATACAAAAAGATTAAGACATGTACAAAATAAATATACATTAAAAATAATTGGCCCCATTTGTCTGTACTACACCCAGTTCTAGTGCCCACATTTCTGATTTTACATATATTTACACTTTAGTCATCTCTAATAATAAAACAAAATATTATATCATCATACATTTTAAAACAATGTTTTTGTTCAAATAAAAATAAATACTTAAATATCTGCATGACTTATGATTTCAATCCAACAAATTCTTCATGCAAACATTTTACAGTAAAATCCGCTTTCAATATAAAGTAATAATAATATACTATAAAAGCACAACAACCGTAGATTTTACAGTATAAAAAACTAGCATGGATTTTTCCGGGAAAAAATAGTGGTACCGTTTTTCCATTCACAATTTAATTCCATTTACTTATTTATTTTATATGCTGTAAAAAAAACTAAACTGCGAATATTACGGTAAAATTTTAGGCGGCTGAGCTGACAGTTTTTAACAGTACAATCTAGAGATGTCCGATAATATCGGACTGCCGATATTATCGGCCGATAAATGCTTTAAAATGTAATATCGGAAATTATCGGTATCGGTTTCAAAATTATCGGTTTCGGTTTCAAAAAGTATAATTTATGATTTTTTAAAACGCCGCTGTGTACACGGACGTAGGGAGAAGTACAGAGCGCCAATAAACCTTAAAGGCACTGCCTTTGCGTGCCGGCCCAGTCACATAATATCTACGGCTTTTCACACACACACAAGTGAATGGTCAACAGCCATACAGGTCACACTGAGGGTGACCGTATAAACAACTTTAACACTGTTACAAATATGCGCCACACTGTGAACCCACACCAAACAAGAATGACAAACACATTTCGGGAGAACATCCGCACCGTAACACGACATAAACACAACAGAACAAATACCCAGAACCCCTTGCAGCACTAACTCTTCCGGGACGCTACAATATACACCCCCGCTTCCCGCTAGCCCCCCACCTCAACCTCCTCATGCTCTCTCAGGGAGAGCATGTCCCAAATTCCAAGCTGCTGTTTTGAGGCATGTTAAAAAAAATAATAATGCACTTTGTGACTTCAATAATAAATATGGCAGTGCCATGTTGGCATTTTTTTCCATAACTTGAATTGATTTATTTTGGAAAACCTTGTTACATTGTTTAATGCATCCAGCGGGGCATCACAACAAAATTAGGCATAATAATGTGTTAATTCCACGACTGTATATATCGGTATCGGTTGATATCGGAATTGGTAATTAAGAGTTGGACAATATCAGGATATCGGCAAAAAACCCATTATCGGACATCTCTAATCTAAAGATTTGGTTTTGTACAGTGTACTAAAAAGCATAATCAAACACATAGACAATAATACACGTTTTATATATACATATTTATATTCATACTGTATATTATTCACTGTAAAAAAAAAAGCGGCCCTCAATGAAAATAGTTTGACACGTCTGGCAAATAGTGATCGCGTGATTTATCAGTGTTGTGCTTAAAAGCATCATAGGGTTAGCCTAACCCCAAACCCAACCCTAACCCTCTCTTATTGCCTGAGTCAGTACATTTATACGCATTTATAAAACCTTATTATTGCATTAAATCCCGTCATGTTCATATTTCTTTTAATCTTGTATTTCTTTTGTCCGTAATAAGAAAACAACAACAATAGTGGCGTGAAAAGAACATCCACAAGACGAGAGGTCTGTGCCTTTAAGAGACATCCAAGTGAATATTAGATCATGGCGGTCCTGCCCATCCTCGTGAATAAATGTCGGGTGCTGCTGAAAAAGGCACCTACTTTGTGCGTAGACATTCCACAACCACTGCTCATGGATCAACATGGGGTTTTTGCTGACTTTCTATAATCCCTGCATAACTCTGTGTGGAAGACACTGCATGGTCTGACCATGAATGAAACACTGTCCCTGTCAAATGTGTTAGCGGGGCCCTCGTGACCTGCAGGAACCGAGCAGGTCTTTGGGTCACGATAAATGGCCGGGAGCATTCAGAGGAAAGGCGATACAGGGTTAAAGCTTTGCATAGTCAACAGGATGGACCTCTGTTATGGAAAAGGAAAGAAAGGTGCTGCTTGGAATGTGTGATTCCCTGCTCAGCATAACACTGCATCGAGGCATAAGGACGGGAGAGTACCATTGAGTCGTTCTCCGCCATGTCGCCGGGTTTAGTGTCTGCGGTCAACAAGAAGGCAATGAAAAGTGATAAATAATAAGGCCATTATAAGTAGAGATGTCCGATAATGTTTTTTTTTTGCTGATATTCCGATATTGTCCAACTCTTAATTACCGATTCTGATATCAACCGATACCGATATATACAGTCGTGGAATTAACACATTATTATGCCTAATTTTGTTGTGATGCATTAAACAATGTAACAAGGTTTTACAAAATAAATCAACTCAAGTTATGGGAAAAAAATGCCAACATGACACTGCCATATTTATTATTGAAGTCACAAAGTGCATTATTTTTTTTAACATGCCTCAAAACAGCAGCTTGGAATTTGGGACATGCTCTCCCTGAGAGAGCATGAGGAGGTTGAGGTATATTGTAGCGTCCCGGAAGAGTTAGTGCTGCAAGGGGTTCTGGGTATTTGTTCTGTTGTGTTTATGTTGTGTTACGGCGCGGATGTTCTCCCGAAATGTGTTTGTCATTCTTGTTTGGTGTGGGTTCACAGTGTGGCGCATATTTGTAACAGTGTTAAAGTTGTTTATACGGCCGCCCTCAGTGTGACCTGTATGGCTGTTGACCAAGTATGCATTGCATTCACTTGTGTGTGTGTGAAAAGCCGTAGATATTATGTGACTGGGCCGGCACGCAAAGGCAGTGCCTTCAAGGTTTATTGGCGCTCTGTACTTCTCCCTACGTCCGTGTACACAGCGGCGTTTTAAAAAGTCATGCATTTTAATTTTTGAAAACGATACCGATAATTTTGAAACCGATACCAATAATTTCCGATATTACATTTTAAAGCATTTATCGGCCGATGATATCGGCAGTCCGACATTATCGGACACCTCTAATTATAAGGTTTCAAGTCAGGCAATGAAAATCACAATACTGTAATTTCTGGACCATAGGGCTCACCGGATTATAAGGCGCACTGCAGATGAGCGGGTCTAGTCAGGTCTATTTTCATAAAAAAGGCGCACCGGATTATAAGGCGCATTAAAGGGGTCATATTATGATTTTTTTTTCTAAATGTAAAAGACTTCCTTGTGGTCTACATAACATGTAATGGTGGTTCTTTGGTCAAAATGTTGCATAGATGATGTTTTACAGATCATCTTCAAGTCGCTTTCTGAGCGTCTCTTCAGGATGCGCCGTTTTGTGATCGGTCTTATTCACGTGGCTCACCTTCGACAGCGTCTTCTCTCCGTCATCTTTGTTGTAGCGGTGTAGCGTGCAAGGACGGACGGGAGTGGAAGAAGTGTCAAAAGATGGAGCTAACTGTTTTAATGACATTCACACTTTACTTCAATCAATAACGGAGCAGCATCTCCTCATCCGTGGCTCACTAGTGCAACAATAACGCCCGGAAATGTGTCCTGTGAAAAACCGCCCGACCGGAACTCTCTAATAACTAAAGTTCCTTGGGTGAATAATGCAAACTCACTACACCGGTATGTTTTAGCGCTTTCATGGCGAGTTTACTGACATATATAAGTAAGAACTTTACACTACTTTATATTAGAAATGGCAACATAACAAGAAGATAGAGAAAAAGAAGCGTATCGACTACGGTGTCAACACGGACTACAAAGGCGGAACCGCGCAAATTTTCAGTACTTATGCAGATCCGAAATACAGATCAGGTAAGAAAAGTTGCTTTTGCATGATATTGCGAAACAAAACACCAGATAATATGTCTTACCTTATACACACACCATAATAATACTCCTATGTTGAAGCACAGTACAATCCATCAAGCGGTGCGGCTTCAAAGCTTACCAAAGTCATACTAAAACATTTTGATATATTTTTGAGCGCCGTTTGAATGCCATTTCTACATTTTCAATGGAACATACAAAATGTTGGTGTTGTTTACTTTAGTCATATTGCAGTCAACACGTGTCTCTTATGTGTGACTGCCATCTACTGGTCACACTTATCATTACACCATGTACCAAATAAAATAGCACAACCAGAATTATTCCGTACATTAGGGGCACTGTCGAGTTTTGAGAAAAATAAAAGGATTTTAAGTGTGCCTTATAGTCCGAATAGTACGGTAATTAAACATTTTATTTGGAGAAAAAAAGCATACTTTTGCACATTTTAAACGCCCCTGAAAATAACCAGGATACTGTAGGTCCCATTTCAATCAGTTCATTTACTTATAAGTCTGACCATGTTTTCGCTTTAATTTTGCCATTGTTTTTTTTGTTGTTGATGGATTAATAGTGAAGACTGTCCATAACTACTATATTCATTCAGTCATCTATCCATTCATCTGTGAACATCATCAGTAAACATTTTGCCAAACCATTTCTACTTAATACAAGCCCAACATCTGAATCAATACACATCTTTTAAAAACAACAACATTGTTTTAAAGGCCTACTGAAAGCCACTACTACCGACCACGCAGTCTGATAGTTTATATATCAATGATGAAATCTTAACATTGCAACACATGCCAATACGGCCGGGTTAACTTATAAAGTGCAATTTTAAATTTCCCGCTAAACTTCCGGTTGAAAACTCCTTTGGAGGATGACGTATGCGCGTGACGTAGCCAGTGAAACAGAGGTATGGCTCCCCCATTGAAGCCAATACAAAATAGCTCTGTTTTCATCTCATTATTCCACAGTATTCTGGACATCTGTGTTGGTGAATCTGTTGCAATTTAGTCATTGCATTATGGAGAAAGAAGCTGAGCAAGCAAAGAAGAAAGTTGTCGGTGCGAAGCGGAGTATTTTGCGAGGGAAGTCAGCAACACAACACAGCCCGCGTTTCATTGTTTACATTCCCGAAAGATGCAGTCAAGATCGAAGAACTCGGACAACAGAGACTCTTACCAGGAGGACTTTGATTTGGATACACAGACACAGACGCAGACGCAATACCATGAATACGCAGCTGCGCTTCCAAACATTTGATCGCTTGCCCGTACGTGCGTGTCACATACGTAACTTTGGTTAAATATATAAGCTTTATGAACCTTGGGTTAGGTGAACGGTCCTTTGGGCTGAGTGAGTGAGTGTGTGTGTTGTGCAGGTGTTTGAATTGTATTTGCGGGTTATATGGACGGGATCCCGTCCATATAACCCGCTCGAGCTATAACTAGCTCGAGCTACGAGCTAGTATAACAAACACGTAGGTGTTTGTTATGCGGGATTAATTTGTGGCATATTAAATATAAGACTGGTTGTGTTGTGGCTAATAGAGTATATATATATGTCTTGTGTTTATTTACTGTTGTAGTCATTCCCAGCTGAATATTAGGTCCCACACGCGCGCTTCCAAACATTTGATCGCTTGCCCGTACGTGCGTGTCATGTACGTAACTTTGGGTAAATATATAAGCTTTATGAACCTTGGGTTAGGTGAACGGTCCTTTGGGCTGGTTGTGTTGTGGCTAATAGAGTATATATATGTCTTGTGTTTATTTACTGTTGTAGTCATTCCCAGCTGAATATCAGGTCCCACCCGGCTCTCACAGCATCTTCCCTATCTGAATCGCTTCCACTCCCCACTAGTCCTTCACTTGCACTTTCCTCATCCACAAATCTTTCATCCTCGCTCAAATTAATGGGGAAATCGTCGCTTTCTCGGTCCGAATCGCTCTCACTTCTGGCGGCCATCATTGTAAACAATAGGGAACTTTGCGTATATGTTCAATTGACTACGTCACGCTACTTCCGGTAGGGGCAAGGCTTTTTTTTGTCAGATACCAAAAGTTGCGATCTTTATCGTCGTTGTTCTCTACTAAATCCTTTCAGCAAAAATATGGCAATATCGCAAAATGATCAAGTATGACACATAGAATAGATCTGCTATCCCCGTTTAAATAAATAAAAATCATTTCAGTAAGCCTTTAAATCACAGTTGCAATCATCTGTATGGATTCTATTTTAAACTTTAGAAGTGAGGTCAAAGCGAAGCAGATTTTTCCTGTGGTGTTTTATTTTATGCCTCCTTGTGCAAATATGGAGGAGGGGGGAAGCAATGAGTTGATAAAGTAATGAGAGGCGACAACATGACATTAACAAGGTAGCCATGTGACATATTGATGATAGTGGCAATAAAGTGATTAATTGACCTCACACGACTATTCTATTAAGGAAGAATGTTGCACAGGGTGTTCATTATCAGCTTTTAGAAATGGAGAAAAATACATTAAAAATATATTATCAGCATTTAGAAATGGACAAAAATACATAAAAAAATATATTAATAACTAGATGAGGCAATTCCTGAAGGAATTGCGTGTGAATGCTCCAATGCTGAAGTTGAACTGAAATGCTGACAGAATGTAGCATGAATGTAAGAATAGTTTGAATGTTGGAATGGTTTCAATGTTGAAGAGTTTGAATTTCCAGGAAAACCGGAATTTGGTTTGGAGAAGAAGAAGAAGAATAACAAATAGAGGATTTTTGGTGTAGAAAACCATATGGGAGCATTCCCACAATAATAGTCAGTTTGTTGGTATAAATGCTTTCAGTTGCCATGCTGCAGCAACAAGTCTCCAAAGACGGTCCAGCTGGTCGAGCATGCTGCTGCGCTCGTGTTGATGGCGACTAGAATAGGATGCCCCATGATGCACCACATAAACAGGCTCTCTCCTCTCTCCTGTCCAACTCCATCTGTACATCATCGCTGATGCACAGTATGAGGTAACTCTGCCCTATTTTGCAACTACCTCCACCGAAATAATTGCAGTCAACCATGCCGCTCAGACATGACACCACCCTCCAGTCCAGTTCAAAACTTTGGAGACAAACATTAAAACACGAGAGTGGACATGTTGGCAGGTCCTTGCTTTGACATTTTCAGAATCAGAAGAGTTTTTATTGCCGTTGTTTGAGAACGGGTTCACAAAGTAGGAATTTTACTCGGCGCAATGGTGCAACATAAAACACATATAACACAGAATAGAATAACATGAGCTGTAACTGAGCTATCAGATCTTGTTATTGTTCATGTGCCTGATGGCCGAGGGGAAAAAACTGTTCAGGTGGCGGAAGGTGTGGGTCTGGATGGACCGTAGTCTCCTGCCTGAGGGGAGCGGGGAGAATAGTTTGTGTCCAGGGTGAGAAGAGTCAGCTGTGATCCGACCCGCACGCCTCCTAGTCCTGGACGTACGATGCGCTGCAGTCGATGCTTGTCCCGGACTGTGGCGCCGGGGAACCACACGGTGATAGCGGAGGTGAGGATGGATTTGATGATGGTTGAGTAGAACTGCACCAGCATCTCGGTCGGCACCTTCAGTTTATTCAGCTGCCGCAGGAAGTACATCCTCTGCTGGGCCTTCTTGATGAGGGAGCTGATGGCCGGCTCCCACTTGAGGTCCTGGGTGATGGTGGTGCCCAAGAAACGGATGGAGTCCACAATGGAGACGGGGGTGGGAGAGTCAATCAGGGTGAGGGGGGATGGTGGGGCTTTGACTTTCCTGAAGTCCAAGATCATCTCCACTGTTTTCTGGGCGTTCAGCTCCAGGTTGTTGAGGTTGTTTGACCTTGTTAGCGAATAGAATACAGGGGCCGAACTTTTGATTTATACTGAGGCGTACCTCAAAGCACCCCTCTAAGTCCTCTCCTCTTTGGCAGGGCACTAATACACCCCCATACCATCACAGATGCTGGCTTTTGAACTTTGCGCCTACAACAGTCTGTATGGTTCTTATCCTCTTTGGTCCGGAGGACACGACATACACAATTGCATTTCAAAAACAATTGAAATGCGGACATGTCAGACAACAGAACACTTTTAGGGATTTCCTGAGCGGAAGGGAGAGTTTCGGGCCCTCAAAAGTGATTGATTTTGGTTAGGATTAGACCTTATCCACAGTGACAGTGTCTGTACAGTGTGTAATACAGTGGTTCTTAACCTGGGTTCGATAGAACCCTAGGGGTTCGGTGAGTCGGCCTCAGGGTTTCGGCGTAGCCTCCGCCGCGGAGGTCAAGACACACCCGACTCATCGTGTAAATAAAAACTTCTCCCTATCGGCGTATTACGGATACGGCAACAGCACTGATTTGCAGGTGTGTAATTTGTTGTGAGTTCATGCACTGTGTTGGTTTTGTTCTTTGAACAAGGTGATGTTCATGCACGGTTCATTTTGTACACCAGTAAAAAAACATAACTTTGTCTTGAATTTGAAAAAAATAAAACATTTTATTTTTCACTAAAAAAGGGTTTGGTGAAGGCGCATATGAAACCGGTGGGGTTTGATACCTCCAACAAGGTTAAGAACCACTGGTCTAATATAAGACAGCACAGCATCTGTCCTCTCCTGTAGATCCAGATGGTCGAACAATGACCATGGTCTGGAAACAGTCCTGCACTCTTTGGAAACAGTCCTGAAACTGGAAGAGTGCCTCTCTGGCCAGACCTTAACAGTCCTGGTCATATTAAAGATTAAAGTACCAATGATTGTCACACACACACTAGATGTGGTGAAATTTGTCCTCTGCATTTGACCCATACCCTTGGGGAGCAGTGGGCAGCAGCGGCGCCGCGCCCGGGAATCATTTTGGTGATTTAACCCCCAACTCCAACCCTTGATGCTGAGTGCCAAGCAGGGAGGAAACGGGTCCCATTTTTATAGTCTTTGGTATGACTCGGCTGGGATTTGAACTCCAACCTACCGATCTCAGGGCGGACACTCTAACCACTAGGTAGGTATATGTTTGCTCCTATTCTTGATGGTGGTGTAGGCAGGAACAAGGAGCAGGGAGAGGTGGTCGAACGTGCTCAGGTGGGGTAGAGGAACGGTCTTGTAGGCTCGTTTCAGATTAGAGTATACCCGATCCAAAGTATTCTCACCTCGAGTAGGGCAATGTACGTACTGCACAAATCTGGGGACCATATTCTTCAAGCTGGTGTTGTTAAAGACCCCAGCCACAACAAAGGCTCCTTCTGAATGGGCCTGCTTCTTGATAACATCATGCAGTCGGGAGAAAGCTTAGTGTGGTAGGTAAACAGCTGTTCGAATTACAATGGTGACCTGTCTGGGTAGGTAGAAGGGTCTGCATACTACTGAGATGGCCTCTAGATCCGGACAGCAGTAGGTTCAGATAATTCTACGGTATGTGCTCCAGCCATCCAGTGTGTAGATGCACGGGCTCTAACCAGAGCCTCTGATGCGATGAAAGTGGTGTAGGCTGCGGCCTGTTAGCTAAACAGCTATGTCGGGGATGAACGGGTGTAGCCAAGATTCTGTGGTAAGTCTCTTGTTGCTCGCCAACTATAGTTTCAGTTTGTCTGTTTTGTGGACGAGGGATCTGGCGTCGGTTAGGAAGATGCTCAGAATTTGTGGCCTGTGTAGTTTTTGCTTACGCCTTGCCAACCCCCTCGTTTGTTTGCATTGCCTCCGCCAAGGATAAGTTGCTGTGAGCCCAGAGCGCTAGGGATGTCGTTTGGGATGTGGTAAGACTGATGGAACTCGTATGTAATTTCAATGCGACACTTAACTCCAGCTAACCGCGGTTCGGTTCGGGTGTATGAAGTACTGACACCATTCACACAATCACATTCTTACAGCGGGACACTTACGGAGCCGCGGCATCTGTACATGACACCATCTTGGACAAAACAAAAGATATTTCAATAAAAATGAATGCTTAATGAAACACACACTCTACATTTATTAGGATATTTTGATATTTCAAATGTTTGCTTGCTGCTGACTTGTTTCCTGAACCGGAAATATTGCTGCTAGGTTACAGTGGGGGGCACCGTCGAAGAGGGGTAGTCACGGCTCTGGGGGTGGACGTTATCATTTTAATTCATTTAGTTTAATTAAAATGTCATTATGACAAGCCAGACAATTTATTCAGACTGCAAGCAGCAGCAGCACATTTTCTAGAGAGCACAAGTTAGATCTAGATCTAGAGCTCCATCCAGGTGAGTATTTATTTATAACAGACTGTAGTAAACTTTTTATTCCATTTAGTTTCCATGTTCATACTAAATTATCACTCACTGATGTTGGTCGGCATTTCTTTTAGGAATCCATTTTTATATCATATAATATCATTTTTATTATTGTTGCTGATGCTTTTATTAATGTTTGGTTTTCCTTTTTTTAAATTTGTACGGCTTACTGGCTTTGTAAATTTCTATCCTAAAGTATTGTAAAGATGGCATTGGGTTGGAGTTGGGGTTGCTCTATTTTCTGTTATTAGATTGATTAACATCATGGCTTTTGTTAATAAAAAAATGTATCTCCATTTTTTAATATATTTTATATACAGTCGTGGTCAAAAGTTGACATACACTTGTAAAGAACATAATGTCATGGCTGTCTTGAGTTTCCAATAATTTCTACAACTCTTGTTTTTTTGTGATAGAGTGATTGGAGCACATAATTCTTTGTCACAAAAAACATTCATGAAGTTTGGTAGAGCATTATACTACCACCACCATGCTTGACGGTAGGGATGGTGTTCCTGGGATTAAAGGCCTCACCTTTTCTCCTCCAAACATATAGCTGGGTATTGTGACCAAACAGCTCCATTTTTGTTTCATCTGACATCACATGGACAAAGATAAGTCCTTCTAGAGGAAAGTTCTGTTACAAATTGAGCACATGAAGTGAACAAACGTGCAAAAAATAAACTTTGCTTTCCTACTCCTTTTCAGACGTGTTCTCGTGAGGAATTGGTAATTGGAAATATGTGATGTACCATGTTGTAACTGTATGCATGTTTGAAATAAATCAAAACCATAACCATATTGTTTAATTGTACAAATATTATCAGCAATATCCTGCTCGTGCTCTGAAATATGAGTCACAGACTTACTATTACATATATAATCTTGTGCACCAAGTGCCGTATTTTCCGGACCATAGGGCGCACCGGATTAAAAGGCGCACTGCCGATGAGCGGGTCTAGTCAGGTTTTTTTTTCATGCAAAAGGTGCATTAAAGGGGTCATCTTATTAGGGGTGTAACGGTACGTGTATTTGTATTGAACCGTTTCGGTACGGGGGTTCCGGTTCGGTTCGGAGGTGTACCGAACGAGTTTCCACACGGACATATTAAGTAGCGTAACGCACGTTGTGTAAACAACGCACACCGAGGCACAACACATGGCATGCTAGCAGCTAACGGGCTAGGATAGACTGACCATACGTCCTCTTTTCACCGGACATGTCCTCTTTTGCGGAGCTGTCAGGGCGGAGTTTCTTAAATGCCTCAAATGTCCGGCATTTTGAGTTAGGGTTGCGTGTATTTTCAATGTACGTTCAGGGTTAAGAAGGGGTTAAAAACAAAACGAATTGGCACATTGGTGAGGGAAAGGCAGAGAGAGAGAGAGAGAGAGTTATGATAAACGTGCATGCGTCGCCAGGCTCTGCGTTTTATCCATAGATTTATCAGATTTAATTTTTTATTATCTATAGCAGGGGTCTCAAAAGTGTGCCATTTGTGGCCAAAAGCTAATGTTTTAAAGGCCCACGGCACATTCTAAAAATACTATTAAAATAAACAAAAACACAACAAAAGTGAAATGAAAAAGCTTAAAGGTTAAATGTAATTTAGAGAAAGTTGCAATGTTGACTAATAAAACAAAGCTTTTTTTTTTTTCTTTCAAACTGTCATTGCTCAAAACATAATATTGAATCAAAATCAATATTATGAATTATTGACCTATTACTTCACATCAAATATTCCACTAAGAAAAATATTTTTGGTGGAAGATTTTGCAAAATTGGTAAATAAATAACCCAAAAATGTATATTTGGTTGTTTTCCTACTGTACCGAAAACGAACCGAACCGTGACCTCTAAACCGAGGTACGTACCGAACGTTTTCCAGTTCGAACATTTTAAATATCTTGTCCTTGCAGTCCATCCATTTTCTACCGCTTGTCCCTTTTGGGGTCGCGGGGGGTCGCTGGAGCCTATCTCAGCTGCATTCGGGCGGAAGGCGGGGTACACCCTGGACAAGTCGCCACCTCATCGCAGGGCCGTCTTTGCAGTCTATTCAACTGAAAATAGGCCGAAAAGGATTTGCAAATCATCGTGTTCTGTTTTTATTTACCATTTACACAACGAGCCAACTTCAGTGGTTTTGGGTTTTGTATTTCTGTAGCCTACATTTTTTTCTTCACATTTTTCCACATTTTCTATTTTGACATTTAAAATGGTAATCTTGTCGTGCTGCATATAAACTTTTTTTTCCTGGGTAGGTGTGGTCGGCCTGGTGATGGACAAACATTTTCATGTTGTTGTCCCTTTAAAAAGCCTCCATCCATGCAGCCTCGACGTTGCAGTGCCGCGCTTTGGCCAGCAGAGGACGCGCCGTTGAACCAACGCGCTTCCCAAATCCCCCCGCACGGAGTGTGGAGCTTCTCCCAACAAAGTGTCAACACCGTACGGACGCTTTTTTTTTTATATACACACCGGAGCGGCGCCTCAAGACCCGGTTCGACCTCCGGGACCTAAAAGGGTGCGCTTTGTCCGGACTTTGCCACTCGAAGGAGGCGAGAGAAGGAGGGAATCCCAAGGAAAGAAAGGGGAAAACACCCCGGAGGTCTTCCAGCGGTGCGCCGAACAAAGTAACCCGGACAAAGTGTTGGATGTTTCCGCTTGTTCGGAGGACGTCGTTCGGCGGAAGTATTTCTCTCCCTTTTCTCCTTTTTTCTTTTCCCCTCCCGCGGATTTATGTCACGCCAGCTGATCCATGGCGACCTTCTAAGCGTGGATATGCGAGGGGAACTTTTGAAGGATGAAGAGGAGAAAACCGAGTGATTCGTGTTCGCCCAGATCTTGACATGTTTCCGCTCGCAAACTTGTGAAATCTATGAGAAGCGAGCGGCCGCGGGTGGACTTTGCGTGATTGTGTGTGTGTGTGTTTGTGTGTGTGTGTGTGTGTGTGGCGTGTGCGAGCGCCGACAAGCATGGAGGAGTGGAGACAATGCGGGCGGTGGCTGATCGACTGCAAGGTCCTGCCCCAGAACCACCGGGTCGTCTGGCCCTCGGCGGCCGTCTTCGACCTGGCACAGGCGCTGCGTGACGGCGTGCTGCTGTGCCAGATGTTGCACAACCTCTCCCCCGGATCTGTGGACCTGAAGGAGATCAACTTCAGACCGCAGATGTCACAGGTGAGTCGGTTGCAACCCCCCCCAGGTCAAACACTCCTCAAGACAGCGTGCCTTGTCGCCTCTAATCCCCTTTGAATGTCTCCCATTCTCGGCCACAACACACCCACTTTAGCCCGGTGCAGAGCTGCACCTCCAGTTGGGAGATTTCCAAAGTCATGCACGGAAGACCACACAACAAGGTCACACCCCTGCACACCATATCTTCATGCAGTATGACAGGGGTCTTCATGTTTGATTGACAGTTGCATTAAGTCACAGGTGTCAAACTCAAGGCCCGGGGGCCAGATCTGGTCCGTGACATAATAATAATTAGCTTTATTGTCTCAGAGGATAAATTTGTCCTGGACATCAAGACACCGTGTTATACGTACATACATACATACATACATATAGTCATGGTCAAAAGTTGACATACACTTGTAAAGAACATAATGTCATGGCTGTCTTGAGTTTCCAATCATTTCTACAACTCTTTTTTTTAATGTGATATAGTGATTGGAGCACATACACTACCGTTCAAAAGTTTGGGGTCACATTAAAATGTCCTTATTTTTCAATGAAGATAACTTTAAACTAGTCTTTACTTTAAAGAAGTACACTCTATACATTGCTAATGTGGTAAATGACTATTCTAGCTGCAAATGTCTGGTTTTTGGTGCAATATCTACATAGATATATAGAGGCCCATTTCCAGCAACTATCACTCCAGTGTTCTAATGGTACAATGTGTTTGCTCATTGGCTCAGAAGGCTAATTGATGATTAGAAAACCCTTGTGCAATCATGTTCACACATCTGAAAACAGTTTAGCTCGTTACAGAAGCTACAAAACTGACCTTCCTTTGAGCAGATTGAGTTTCTGGAGCATCACATTTGTGGGGTCAATTAAACGCTCAAAATGGCCAGAAAAAGAGAACTTTCATCTGAAACGTGACAGTCTATTCTTGTTCTTAGAAATGAAGGATATTCCACAAAATTGTTTGGGTGACCCCAAACTTTTGAACGGTAGTGTACTCGTTGGTCACAAAAAAACATTCATGAAGTTTGGTTCTTTTATGAATTTATTATGGGTCTACTGAAAATGTGACCAAATCTGCTGGGTCAAAAGTATACATACAGCAATGTTAATATTTGGCAAGTTTCACTGCAATAAGGCACTTTTGGTAGCCATCCACAAGCTTCTGGTTGAATATTTGACCATTCCTCTTGACAAAATTGGTGCAGTTCAGCTAAATGTGTTGGTTTTCTGACATTGACTTGTTTCTTCAGCATTGTCCACACGTTTAGGTCAGGACTCTGTGAAGGGCATTCTAAAACCGTAGTTGTATCCTGATTTAGCCATACCTTTTCCACTTTTGACGTGTGTTTGGGGTCATTTCCCTGCTGGAACACCCAACTGCGCCCAAGACCCAACCTCCTGGCTGATGATTTTAGGTTGTCCTGAAGAATTTGGAGGTAATCCTCCTTTTACATTGTCCCATTTACTCTCTGTAAAGCACCAGTTCCATTGGCAGCAAAACAGGCCCAGAGCATACTACTACCACCACCATGACATCCAACATCACATGGACAAATATAAGACCTTTTGGAGGAAACAAAAATTTAGCTGTTTGGCCACAATACCCAGCAATATGTTTGGAGGAGAAAAGGTGAGGCCTTTAATCCCAGTAACACCATTCCTACCGTCAAGCATGGTGGTGGTAGCATTATGCTCTGGGCCTGTTTTGCTGCCAATGGAACTGGTGCTTTACAGAGAGCAAATGGGACAATGAAAAAGGAGGATTACCTCCAAATTCTTCAGGACAACTTAAAATAATCAGCCCGGAGGTTGGGTCTTGGGCGCAGTTGGGTGTTCCAACAGGACAATGACCCCAAAGCACACATCAAAAGTGGTAAAAGAATGGCTAAATCAGGCTAGAATTAAGGTTTTAGACTGGCCTTCCCAAAGTCCTGACTTAAACGTGTGGACAATGCTGAAGAAACAAGTCCATGTCAGAAAACCAACACATTTAGCTGAACTGCACCAATTTTATCAAGAGGAATGGTCAAAAATTCAAGCAGAAGCTTGTGGATGGCTACCAAAAACGCCTTATTGCAGTGAAACTTGCCAAGGGACATGTAAGCAAATATTAACATTGCTGTATGTATACTTTTGACCCAGCACATTTGCTCACCTTTTCAGTAGACCCATAATAAATTCATAAAAGAACCAAACTTCATGAATGTTTTTTGTGACCAACAAGTATGTGCTCCAATCACAAATCACAAAAAAACAAGATTTGTAGAAATGATTGTAAACTCAAGACAGCCATGACATTATGTTCTTTACAAGTGTATGTCAACTTTTAACCACTACTGTATATGTACAGTGTACTACAGTGCTGTGTTCAATTGTTGTTTTGATAACATGCCCAAACCTTAAGTGAACATGTGCATGTAGGCTCCGAATGCTGCCAAAACCACAACATTTTTTTTATTGGTTTTCAGTTAAAAATGAAGTGAATATTTGTCGGGTCTTTTAATCCACGCACAGGTTGCAATGTAGAATCGATATTACTCTAGAAGCTCTCTCTCTCTGTAAGTCGGGAGAATGGTCTGTCTCTAAAGAGCAAACACGAGTGGACGGGCTGTCAGAGGATTTTAGTAACACCCCTCAGTTTCTATAGTGTTCCGTCTTCGCTTCAGCAGAACTGTGCTCCCACAGCCTGCACGAGGAAGCATTGGCTGCCAGAGGAAGTTCGTTTGACCACAGTAGCAGAATGAACGTGGCAGACGTTTCTATTGACTCTTGTTCACCCCAAAGTCTGGAATGATACTGAGCCTTGGGGTACATTGAGAGTGCATTTCTGCCTCTATTCTGAAGTACCCCAGGGGGCTGATTATTGGACTTCCAGGGCTAAAAGGTGTTCCCTGAACAAGTCAAATGTCAAGGATGCAAACGTACCTTCGAGGTAGTCATTGGTATTGACATGTTTAAAGTACAGGCAGTCTAGAGTAGGGTTGTCTTGATACCAATATTTTGGTACCGGTAACAAAATGTATTTCGATACTTTTCGATACTTTTCTAAATAAAGGGGACCACAAAAAATGGCCTTATTGGCTTTATTATAACAAAAAAATCTTAGGGTACATTAAACATATGATTTTTATTGCAATCGAAGAACAATGTTGTCCTTAAATAAAATAGTGAACATACGAGACAACTTGTCTTTTAGTAGTAAGTAAGCAAACAAAGGCTCCTAATTAGTCTGCTGACGTATGCAGTGACATATTGTGTCATTTATCATTCCATTATTTTGTCAACATTATAAAGGACAAGCTGTAAAAAGGGATTATTAATCCACTTGTTCATTTACTGTTAATATCTGCTTACTTTTCGTTTCAACATGTTCTATCTACACTTCTGTTAAAATGTAATAATCACTTAGTCTTCTGTTTGGATGCTTTACATTAGTTTTGGACGATACCACAAATTTAGGTATCGATCCGATACTTAAGTAGTTACAGGATCATACATTGGTCATAATTGAAGTTTTCATGCATCCAGGGACATTTTTCCTGAGGTTATGACTATAATGTGAATTAAAAAAAAAAAAAAAAGGTTTTGTGTCAATAAAAAATATTGATGAAATCATAGTAGTATCGACAAGTAATGCCATGATGTGGAGAAGCTGATAAGTGTTAAGAAATTCACTTTATATGTTGTCCATAGCTGAGTTTTCAATCAATCAATCAATCAATCCATCAATGTTTATTTATATAGCCCTAGATCACAAGTGTCTCAAAGGGCTGCACAAGCCACAACGACATCCTCGGTTCAGAGCCCACATAAGGGCAAGGAAAAACTCACAACCCAGTGGGATGTCAATGAGAATGACTAAGAGAAACCTTGGAGAGGACCGCAGATGTGGGTGACCCCCCCCCCCTCTCTAGGGGAGACCGGATGCAATGGACGTTGAGTGGGTCTAGCATAATATTGTGAAAGTCCAGTCCATAGTGGATCTAACATAATAGTGAGAGTCCAGTCCATAGTGGATCTAATATAATAGTGAGAGTCCAGTCCATAGTGGATCTAAAATAATAGTGAGAGAGTCCAGTCCATAATGGATCTAACATAATAGTGAGAGTCCAGTCCCTAGTGGATCTAACGTAATAGTGTGAGAGTCCAGTCCATAGTGGATCTAACATAATAGTGTGAGAGTCCAGTCCATAGTGGATCTAACATCATAGTGTGAGAGTCCAGTCCATAGTGGATCTAACATAATAGTGAGAGAGTCCAGTCCATAATGGATCTAACATAATAGTGAGAGTCCAGTCCATAGTGGATCTAACATAATAGTGTGAGAGTCCAGTCCATAATGGATCTAACATAATAGTGAGAGTCCAGTCCATAGTGGATCTAACATAATAGTGTGAGAGTCCAGTCCATAGTGGATCTAACATAATAGTGAGAGTCCAGTCCATAGTAGGTCTAACATAATAGTGTGAGAGTCCAGTCCATAGTGGATCTAACATAATAGTGTGAGAGTCCAGTCCATAGTGGATCTAACATAATAGTGTGAGAGACCAGTCCATAGTGGATCTAACATAATAGTGTGAGAGTCCAGTCCATAGTGGATCTAACATAATAGTGAGAGAGTCCAGTCCATAGTGGATCTAACATAATAGTGAGAGACCAGTCCATAGTGGATCTAACATGATAGTGTGAGAGACCAGTCCATAGTGGATCTAACATAATAGTGTGAGAGACCAGTCCATAGTGGATCTAACATAATAGTGAGAGAGTCCAGTCCATAGTGGATTTAACATAATGGTGTGAGAGTCCAGTCCATAGTGGATCTAACATAATAGTGTGAGAGACCAGTCCATAGTGGATCTAACATAGTAATGAGAGTCCAGTCCATAGTGGATCTAACATAATAGTGAGAGAGTCCAGTCCATAGTGGATCTAACATAATAGTGAGAGTCCAGTCCATAGTGGATCTAACATAATAGTGAGAGTCCAGTCCATAGTGGATCTAACATAATAGTGAGAGTCCAGTCCATAGTGGGGCCAGCAGGAGGCCACCCCGAGCGGAGACGGGTCAGCAGCGCAGAGATGTCCCCAACCGATGCACAGGCGAGCGGTCCACCCCGGGTCCCGACTCTGGACAGCCAGCACTTCATCCATGGCCACCGGACCTGTGCCCCCCCCCCCCCCCCTTCCACAAGGGAGAGGGGGGCAGAAAAGACAAGAAATGGCAGATCAACTGGTCTAAAAAGGGGGTCTATTTAAAGGCTAGAGTATACAAATGAGTTTTAAGATGCTTCTACTGAGGTAGCATCTCAGTTTTGATCAATTTTGCGCACAAAAAAACCAACCTTCTTAGGCCATGTGTCACTTTTTCTGTCTTATCATTAAGTCATTTGTATTGCTCATAGGCAAAATAACTTACAGATGAATGTGTTTTCCCGGAGTGAGTGTTTCTATCTCTGGCAGCCGCCGCTAGCTTTGACTTATCTGTTCCTCAAAGCTGCAGACTCCTATGATTACAAGGCGAGCGAGAGGTCGGACTGGCACACTTTGATCCGCCCACTAATCCCACTATGAGAATTTGCGGCCAGAGTAAAGGGGCGAGGATCTTTGGTGACAAATTGGTTAAACAAAAATCTGGCAGTAGAACAAGAAGCCCGTCGTGATTTATGATCGGGGAAAGGTCAGAGCGTGTGCTTCGACACGCAGTCGGTGGCCTGGCAGAATGAAGAGGAGGTCAAGGAGAGCGATTGGATTATTTGCAATAGATCAAACTTCTAAACTGCCCAATGAAGATTGATGGTTTCCGGAACAAGTCTTGTGTGTGATTATACCCTGCACTTAATTAAGTCCCTGTACAGTGTATTCCACTCGCTCTTTAAAATGCTGAGTAGACTTTAGTTTAATGTAAGGCTTTCAGGGGAAAAAAATAAGTGTTTCTCTGTTTTTCCCAATAAGCCATTTTGCTGCTGTTAATAAGACAAAATGTTGTAATGATCAGCACTGATTCCTGTTTGGGCTTCAGTCCAAGTCCGAGACAGCTGTCATTCTGTGTTAATATGGCCATAAAACAACAGACTGAAAGAGGCATATTTAGAAATTTTAACTGGAATGCTCCCTTTTGTAATCTATGGTAAGGGTCCTTTAGAAATGACCATATTGGTTTCTAAAAACACGTATAGGTGAGTTTTTCTTTTTTCTGTCTTAATATGAATTCTAAGGATGATCTACACAGGGTTTTATGTTTTATTCCGATCATCCATAAGTGAGATTGGTCAATACTAGAGATGTCCGATAATATCGGGCTGCCGATAATATCGGCCGATAAATGCTTTAAAATGTAATATCGGAAATTATTGGTATCGGTTTCAAAAAGTAAAATGTATGACTTTTTAAAACGCCGCTGTGTACACGGACGTAGGGAGAAGTACAGAGCGCCAATAAACCTTAAAGGCACTGCCTTTGCGTGCCGGCCCAATCACATAATATCTACGGCTTTTCACACACACAAGTGAATGCAAGGCGTACTTGGTCAACAGCCATACAGGTCACACTGAGGGTGTCCGCATAAACAACTTTAACACTGTTACAAATATGCGCCAAACTGTGAACCCACACCAAACAAGAATGACAAACATTTCGGGAGAACATCCGCTCCGTAACACAACATAAACACAACAGAACAAATACCCAGAACCCCTTGCAGCACTAACTCTTCCGGGACGCTACAATATACACGCCCCCCGCTACTCCCTACCCCTCCCCCAACCTCGCCCCCCCAAACCCCGCCCACCTCAACCTCCTCATGCTCTCTCGGGGAGAGCATGTCCCAAATTCCAAGCTGCTGTTTTGAGGCATGTTAAAAAAAAAAAATGCACTTTGTGACTTCAATAATAAATATGGCAGTGCCATGTTGGCATTTTTTTTCCATAACTTGAGTTGATTTATTTTGGAAAACCTTGTTACATTGTTTAATGCATCCAGCGGGGCATCACAACAAAATTAGGCATAATAATGTGTTCATTCCACGACTGTATATATCGGTATCGGTTGATATCGGAATCGGTAATTAAGAGTTGGACAATATCGGAATATCGGATATCGGCAAAAAAGCCACTATCGGACATCTCTAGTCAATACCAATACTGATCACGTGTATCAACTGTAAATATTTTCAATTTATCCATGGTAAGTGCTATTGACAATTTAACAATATCAACACAATATTTAAACTATTTCTTATTCTCTTTTTATCACATACAATAGTTTGAGCGTAACAAAGTCAACAGTACCTAATAACTACCGTATTTTCCGGACCTTAGGGCGCACCGGATTATAATGTGCACTGCCAATGAGCGGGTCTAGTCAGGTTTTTTTTCATACAAAAAGCACACCGGATTATAAGGCGCATTAAAGTTTTTTTTTTGCTTTTTTTTCGTAAATGGAAAATGGTAAATGGTGTTTTTTTGGTCAAAATGTTGCATAGATTACGTTTTACAGATCATCTTCAAATCGCTTTCTGACAGTTGCTTCAGATATAGGATGTATAAAATATAAGTAAGAACTGTACACTACTTTATATCAGAAATGGCAACAGAGGAGGGTTAATGTCCCATAACAAGAAGATAGAGGAAAAGAAGATGCTTATCAACTACGGTGTCGGCACAGACTACAAAGGCGGATGCGCACAAAGTTTCAGGACTTATGCAGATCCCAAATACAGATCAGCAAGTACGAGAAGGTAAGATTATAAGGCGCATTAAAGGAGTCATATTATGATTTTTTTTCTAAATTTAAAACACTGTCTTGTGGTCAACATATTATGTAATGGTGTTTCTTTGGCGTAGGTGTTGCATAGATTTAAGTTTTTTACAGACCATTTCCAAGTCGCTTTCTGACAGTCGCTTCAGGATGCGCTGCTTTGTGCGCGGTCTTATTTACGTGGCTCACCTTCGACAGCGTCTTCTCCCCGTCATCTTTGTTGTAGCGGTGTAGCGTGCAAGGACGGGAGTGGAAGAAGTGTCAAAAGATGGAGCTAACTGTTTTAATGACATTCAGACTTTACTTCAATCAATAACGGAGCAGAATCTCCTCATCCGTGGCTCACTAGTGCAACAACAACGCCGGAAATGTGTCCCGTGAAAAACCGTCCGACCGGAACCCTCTAATAACTAAAGTTCCGTGGGTGAATTATGTAAACCCACTACAGTTTTTAGCGCTCTGATAGCTAGTCTACTGACAGATATAAGTAAAAACTGTATACTGTTATATAAATCCAGAAAAATTGCGCAAGTCCGCCTTTGTAGTCCGTGCCGACACCGTAGTTGATAAGCTTCTTATTTTTCTCTATCTTCTTGTTGTGGCATTCATCCTCCGCTGTTGCCATTTCTAATATAAAGTAGTGTAAAGTTCTTACTTATATCTGTCAGTAAACCCGTCATGAAAGCACTAAAACATACCGGTGTAGTGAGTTCAGTGTTTCCCATAAACTGCCAAGATACCTGTGGCGGTGGGGGCGTGGCTATGGGCGTGGTCACCATGCCATCATCGAGTAATTTGCATAATTTACTACAATGATTTGATTTTCTCTAAAAAGGCTCAAAAAATGTATACTTACTAATTAATAATAACAGTTTTGTTTTAAATGTCCATCCATCCATCCATTTTACAGTATAATTACAACACTTTATGTACATATTTATATACAGATTTGAACAATAAGTTATTCACTGAAATATATTTATTATTTGTGGTTCTTACAAAAAATATATCTTATAAAATATAAAAGCTAAAATGTCTCAAAGCTCTGCCCCTTTAATTAGTGCATACTAAATAATTTAACTTTAGCCTACTACTACAACCATATTATTTACCAGCAACATAAAGTGAAACAGAGGCAGAGGTGTCCTGCCACAGTCAGTAACAAGTAAACAGAAAACTATAGTGGTGGTAGATAGACACAGAGCTTCATCAAACATCTGATCCACTGAACAAAGAGCTCCAAAAATCTTGAACTTTAGACTGCCATCAGTTTTACTCCCTACACTTAACCATGTGTTTCCTACTGCCTGCAGACTTTGCACCCTCGTTATATACACATGTTGTGTTTCTAATATAAACACATTTAATAATAATAAGGCAACGAGAGAAGTATCCTACACTTCTCTTTTGTAAAGTAAATCTGAACAGCCGATATGGGCATCTACATCAACTATATGATTTGCCTGAGAAGCTGGAGAGGACAAAAATAAATAAATAAGTAAAATAAATAAATGTATTATTATTTAAAAAAAAAAAAAAAAAATTAATTTGTGGCGGACGTAATTCTTTCGTGGCGGGCCGCCACAAATAAATTAATATGTGGGAAACCCTGGAGTTTACATTATTCACCCAAGGAACTTTAGTTATTAGAGAGTTCCGGTCGGATGCTTTTTCACGGGACACATTTCCGGCCTTGTTGTTGTTTCTGGATGAGGAGATGCTGCTCCGTTATTGACTTAAGTAAAGTCTGAATGTCATTAAAACAGTCAGAAAAATGAATAATAATATGACCCCTTTAATCCGCCCTATAGTCCGGTGCGCCTTTTGTATGAAAAAAAACCTGACTAGACCCACTCATCGGCAGTGCGCCTTATAATCCGGTGCGCTCTATGGGCCGGAAAATACGATAATTACTTTTTAAACACATTCAACAATACTGCGATAATAGTAACTGTGATAAATTAACACACATATATAGTGATTGGTGGCCGATCGATCGGCACCTCCCTAACAGTAGTATGACATTTTCATATCGTTACATCCCTACATGGATGTGACATTTTTGAGGGGTTATTAACAAAAAAGTCTGAGGTTTGACTGTGCCATCAATAGTGGCGTAAAGATGAGGAAAAAACACTGCACACTCCGCACTCATCCGTGTTGGTCTGGATGGTTTAGAATTGTGTATTCAAGAGGTTGAAAGGGGAAATGTCCATTCATGCATCCATTGTGATATTCATGAAGTTATTGGTGAGCAGTGAACACATTCACCAACGTGTGTGGAATCAACAACACCCGAAGGAATGCTTTGTGTTAAAGCCAGTTTTTGTTTTAATACCTGAACCGAATCAAATAGTTGGTATGTTGACGTCTCTTGGGACTAGGGTTGTACGGTATACCGGTACTAGTATAGTATCGCGGTACTAATGAATCAAAAACGGTACTATACTCTGTTTTGAAAAGTACCGGTCTCCGGGCATGTCGTCACATCATGACATTGCTGGTTTTACGAGCAGAGGAGCATGTTCGGCAGCGCACTATCACAGAGTACTTACAAGCAGACACAGTGTGTAGACAGAAGAGGGAGAACGAATGCATTTTGGCCTATAATCTAAAGATAAAGGTGAAGTTATAACACTGAAACGCCCTCAGGAAGAGGTGCTTTAAGACATGGCTACCTAGCTAGTGGCGGACGTCCATGGTGACGAATAAAGTGAGTTTCTTACAAGTATCATTATCACTGCAGGACGAGGAATAGCTAAACATGAGTCACTAGACACCGTAGGATGATACGATAGCTAGCCGCTAACAGCAAGGTAGCACCCCTGAATGTAAACAAATGCCATTGGTGGATCTAGGCCTGACATCCACTGTAATGATACCAAGTACAATAGCGTATCTAGTCGGATTACATCGATATTTTTTTACGTCACAAAATCTTTTTTCCTTTTTTGAAAATTCATATTATGTTTATGAACTCAGGAAATATGTCCCTGGACACATGAGGACTTTTGAATATGACCAATGTATAATCCTGAAACTACTTGGTATCGGATCGATACCTAAATTTGTGGTATCATCCAAAACTAATGTAAAGTATCCAAACAACAGAAGAATAAGTGATTATTACATTTTAACAGAAGTGTTGATAGAACATGTTAAACAGAAAATAAGCAGATATCAACAGTAAACGAACAAGTGGATTAATAATTCATTTTTACAGATTGTCCCTCATTATTTTGACAAAATAGAATGATAAATGACACAATGTGTTACTGTCAGGTTGAAACACTGATGACATCTATTAAACGAAACAAGAGGCAAGGAAATAAACAGAGACAGAATTCAATTTGGCTCCATTGAGGAGAAACGTGTCGACCTGTAACCTCTTACAGTGTCACCCACGCTCTGGCGAAAGATTGTACGCCACCTCTTTTTATTTGGACTTTCCCTGTTTACATAACAACAGCTGTTTCTAAAGGAATGGGGGGTATGTAAACAGCCATTGTTTTCGGTCACATTAACACAAAAGAAAAAGATGCCTCGGGCTTGGGCTGGTCCTGGATGGAGCTTGGGCAGGTCTTGGATCACAATAGATAACCCCCCTCTCCCGTCTCCTCCCATCGTACACAATGGAATCTTCCAAGCCTTTGGCTTGGGGCAACAAAGACAGCCTCTTGTCTGTTCATTGGGAACTCAGAGAACGGAAAGTTTTTTGATAATTTACATACAATTTTTCTGACAGTTACTGCATACGTCGGCAGACTAATTAGGAGCCCTTGTTTGTTTACTTACTACTAAAAGACAAGTTGTTAGGTATGTTTACTATTTTATTTAAGGACTAAATTGTTCTTTGATTGCAATAAGAAACATATGTTTGATGTACCCTAAGATTTTTTTGTTAAAATAAAGCCAATAATGCAATTTTTTTGTGGTGCCCCTTATTTAGAAAAGTATCGAAAAGTATCGAAATACATACATTTAGTACCGGTACTAAAATATTGGCATTGGGACAACACTACTTGGGACATTAACCTAAATAGCATGTTGGAGAAAAAGCAATGTTTCCATTGAAGCAGGCAAGTTGACCTTTTTTGGGGGGGTCGGATAAATCCCTGATCGTAGTCTTGAAGGCAGCAAGGCATTCATCTTAACCCTCCAGGTTTTAAGTGGAGTACTAATGAGCAGTGATATTGAGAGATGCATCAGAGCTCCAAGTAGGTGTATATATTCTAAATCCAGCGCCTCGGGCTGTCAAAGATTCTACTGGTTTTTTCCTCATCCTTTTTTTTTTCTGGTTGGGTAGATAGTTGTGAATACCTGGGGGATGACTCGGGTAGGTGTACAGTATGTGTGTGCTTTTGTTTCTGCGTGTCTGCGCGCACGTGCGTATGCATGTATGTGTTCTCAGCACTCCGCGGGGCTGCAGGTTTCACACAGAGCCCACTGCTTCCACTCACAGTAATTGAGGTTCTTCTTCTTTGTCCACCCTCCACCAAAAATATTGGCTGCTGCGGGCGAGAAGCAGGATTGAATGTTATTAAATAGTTTTTTTTCTTTCGCTACTCTTAAGACTTGTCTAAAGGCTGAGCAAACATGGGGAACAATGAAAATGCTCTTTATGTTGCAAGCGGTGGACATAATGTTTTTGAAAAAACATTTGACAACGTGCTAACCGTATCAAAACAAAACCCCTCCTCTATGCCAGTGTTTTTCAACCACTGTGCCGCGTGAGATACACTATATTGCCAAAAGTATTTGGCCACCTGCCTTGACTCACATATGAACTTGGAGTGCCATCCCATTCCTAACCCACAGGGTTCAATATGATGTCGGTCCACCTTTTGCAGCTATTACAGCTTCAGCTCTTCCGGGAAGGCTGTCCACAAGGTTGCGGAGTGTTTTTATAGGAATTTTTGGTCCGTTTTCCAAAAGCGCATTGGTGAGGTCACACACTGATGTTGGCCGAGAAGGCCTGGCTCTCGGCCTCCGTTCTAACTCATCCCAAAGGTGTTCTGTCGGGTTCAGGTCAGGACTCTGTGCAGGCCAGTCAAGTTCATCCACACCAGACTCTGTCATCCATGTCTTTATGGACCTTGCTTTGTGCACTGGTGCACAGTCATGTTGGAAGAAGAATCCAATCCAATCCACTTTATTTGTATAGCACATTTAAACAACAGAAATGTTTCCAAAGTGATGCACAACAATATTAAAAACCTATATTCAAATATTATCCTTAGCTCCACCAATGACTGAATATAAACAACAAATAAATAAATATAAAACCAATATAAAACCAATATTAAAAAAATATGATTAAAAACGATTTTTTATTTTTATTTTTTATTTCTATTTTTTTTAAAACGATTTTAAAGGGTAAAACCAATTAAAACAATAAATATAAATCAAAATTTTAAAAACACAGAGGAAGGTGCCCGCTCCAAACTGTTCCATGCTCCAACAAGGTCGGGAGAAAGTTTTAGGTATCCTGGAGCATTCAAAGTTCCTTTCACCGGAACTAAGGGGCCAAGCCCAACTCCTGAAAAACAACCCCACTCCATAATTCCTCTTCCACCAAATTTCACGCTCGGCACAATGCAGTCCGAAATGTACCGTTCTCCTGGCAACCTCCAAACCCAGACTCGTCCATCAGAGCTCCTGAGAGCGGCCCATTCTTTCACAAATGTTTGTAGAAACAGTCTCCATGCCTAATTGCTTGATTTTATACACCTGTGGCCGGGCCGAGTGATTCGGACACCCGATTCTTATCATTTGGATGGGTGGCCAAACACTTTTGGCAATATAGTGTATCAACTGGTGTGCCCTGGGAGATTATGTAGTTTCACCTAATTGGGTGAAAAATATTTTTTGCAAACTAGTAATTATAGTCTGCAAATCTGCCGTTGTTGAGTGTCGGTGTTGTCTAGAGCTCGGCAGAGTAACCGTGTTATACCATACCATATCAGTAGGTGGCAGCCGGTAGCTAATTGCTTTGTAGATGTCGGAAACAGTGGGAGGCAGCGTGCAGGTAAAAAGGTGTCTAATGCTTAAACCAAAAATAAACAATAGGTGAGTGCCCCTAAGAAAAGGCATTGAAGCTTAGGGAAGGCTATGCGGAACGAAACAAAAACTGAACTGGCTACAAAGTAAACAAAAACAAAATGCTGGACGACAGCAAAGACTTACTGTGGAGCATAGACGGCGTCCACAACGTAAATCCGAACATGACAAGACAATCAATGTCCCCACAAAGAAGGATAAAAACAACTTAAATATTCTTGATTGCTAAAACAAAGTAGATGCGGGAAATGGCGCTCAAAGGAAGACATGAAACTGCTACAGGAAAATGCCAATTTTTAAAAAAAAGCCACCATAATAGGAGCGCAAGACAAGAACTAAAACACTACACACAGGAAAACGGCAATAAACTCCAAATAAGTCACGGCGTGATGTGACAGGTGGTGACATTACACCTACTTTGAGACAAGAGCTATAGTGATGCATGCTTGGTTATGGTTTTAAGTCATACCCAACATTTGCGACAACGACTTTTTACTGTCAACTGGGTTTCGTTTTTTAATGATTTCTGCTGGTGGTGTGCCTCCGCATTTTTTCAACACAAAAAATGTGCCTTGGCTCAAATAAGGTTGAAAAACACTGCTCTATAGATCGGCAGAGTAACCATGTTGTACTCTTCTATATCAGTAGGTGGCAGCAGGTAGCTAATTGCTTTGTAGACGTCGGAAACATGGTTTGTCGTGATCACAATATGCAGACCACAGCGGGAGGCAGCGTGCAGGTAAAAAGGTATCTAATGCTTAAACCAAAAATAAACAAAAGGCAAGTGCTGCTATGAAAAGGCATTGAAGCATAGGGATGGTGCATGCAAAACAAAGGTAAAACTGAACTGGCTGCAAAGTAAACAAAAACAGAACGCTGGACGACAGCAAAAACTTACAGCGTGTGGAGCAGCAGACGGCGTCCACAAAGTACATCCGTACATGACATGACAATCAACAACAAAATAGGAGCGCAAGACAAGAATTAAAACACCGCACACAGGAAAACACCAAAAAACTACAAATAAGTCAGGGCGTGATGTGACAGGTAGTGACAGTACACCTACTTTGAGACAAGAGCTATAGTGATGCATGCTTGGTTATGGTTTGAATTCATATCCAACAATTGGGAGAACGACTTCTTACTGTCAATATCGGCTACTGAGTTTCATTTTTCAATGTCTTCTGCTGGTGGTGTTCCTTGAGATTTTTTCAATGAAAAAAATGTGCCTTGGCTCAGGAAAGGTTGAAAATGAACTGAATCGCAAGATGGATCACATCATGGAGAAGCCTGCTGAAAAGGAAAATTGAATATGAGAGCAGCCAGCATGGACGAATAGAACAGACAAGTCATTGTATTGTCTGCTCGTGGAAAACAAACATCCTAATCTACGATTAGGATGTTTCACCACCTTCACCGCCTTCACCACCGCTTGTTTCCTCTCGGGGTGATGGACGGTTGGCAGCGCTTCATAGCAGCAGTCGACCTCCAGGGTCCCAACTCCCCGCCCCTTTGTTGCGAGTTGTCGTGATTAAATGTAACGTGTTTATGTGTGCATTGCATGGAGTTTTTTCCCCACTCCAGACTAAGGCCCCTAAGGAGCCCAGTCTAGATTGTATTTTTTTACTCATCTTTTTCCCCAGCGTTTTACCTGTTTCTTATCTTTTACAGGGCGCCTTTGGCGACCCATCAGCGTTCCTGTTCTGTAACCCTGTACACTGTTTGTTTGTCTAATCTTGAACGGGTTTGTGCTGAAAACATAGTTTTGTTGTACTTGTGCAATGACAGTAAAGTCCTATCCTATCCTATCCTAAAAACACTGCTCTATGCTTCTATGAGTCATGTTAGTGTACGGAACCAACAAAAGGTTGTGCCATTAAAGACTGCTGCATGTTGGTAAATAAGATCAGTGAGAGTGAGTCAAGCAGAAAGCAAGACTCCATAGCTACTATTCTACATGGGAGGGGGAGGTCACTACTGTAGACAACCACCCGTGCTGGCCTCCCTTAGGGGTAATTTAATCCCAGCCTTTGGTCGACTGTTGACCCTCTGACTCCAGCTCTCGCCGGATGCAGGTAATACTGCTAATGGAGCTTGTTAGTGACACATCCAGGCCTGAACAGCTGGGACTGTGTCACTGGAGGCTAATGGGATTGACAAGAAGGGAACAGGCCTAAGCTCGGGTTTTCTAACCCCATTGTGTGAGGTAATTCTCCTCACGGGGCCATGAAAGTCCTGTTTTTAAACGTAACGTCTTAAACCCCTGTTCAGTCTTTAAACATTTAAAGTCGGAACGGTTAGGTATTGTATCCTTTTGGCCTTTCATCCACAAGGCGACGGCATTGAGAACGGGTTCAATGCCGCCTTTTCGTTGTCATGTAAACAAGTAAACCACTACATTTTGAGATGACTGACTCCCAGTTCTCCTGATATACTGTTGTCTTGTAATCAGTGCTGTCCAACGATTAATTTTATCTTGGATTTTTCAAATTACAGGATACAATAGCTCACCGGTGTCACAATGTAAACAAATGCCATGAGTGGATCGACACCTGACATCCACTGTTAATGATACCAAGTACAAGAGCGTATCTAGTCGATATCCATATTTGTTATCTTCACAAAATCTTTTTTCTTCTTCTTTTTTAAATTCATATTATATTCATTAACTCAGGAAATACGTCCCTGGACACATGAGGACTTAAATTAGACCAATGTATGATCCTGCAACTACTTGGTATCGGATCGATACCTAAATTTGCGGTGTCATCCAAAACTAATGTAAAGTATCCAAACAACAGAAGAATAAGTGCTTATTACATTTTAACAGAAGTGTATATAGAACATATTGAAACGGAAAATAACAGTAAATGAACAAGTAGATTAATAATCAATTTTTACAGCTTGTCCTTTATAATTTTGACAAAAGAATAGGTAGATTAATGACACAATATGTTACTGCATACGTCTGCACACAAATTAGGAGCCTTTGTTTGCTTACTAATAAAAGACAAGTTGTCTAGTATGTTCACTATTTTATTTAAGGACAAACTTGCAATAATAATAATAATAATAGTAATAATAGATTTTATTTGTAAAAAGCACTTTTCATTGAGTAAACAACCTCAAAGTGCTACAGTGTATTAAAAATACATAAATAAATAAAAAAAAGATAATAAAAAAAATAAAAACTAGAACAGCCAAATAGCTCAAACTAGCATGCATACATCTAAAAAAAGGCTTTTTTTAAAAAGAAGGTTTTTTAAGCCTTTTTAAAAAGCATCCACAGTTTGTTGTGCCCTCAGGTGGTCAGGGAGAGCGTTCCACGGACTGGGAGCGGCGGAGGCAAACATATCTTTAATGTACCCTAAGATTTTATGTTAAAATAAAGCCAATAATGCAATTTTTTTTGTGGTCTCCTTTATTTAGAAAAGTAAAAAAAAATACATTTTGGTACGGGTACCGGTGTAATATTGGTATCGGGACAACCCTAGCACAAATAGTCTGAGAATGCTGCCTCTTCTTCTTCACTAACATAATAAGTTTCCTATTTGTCAAGATATTTACAAAAGATTTGGATTTTTGGCAGATATATATTTTCTGTTGTCTTTCATGTCCATCCATCTTTGTTGCGTTATTTGATTGAATCGCAAGACATGAGCCCGCACTCCGAGTGCTGCGAACGTGAGGCGGATCTTGCAATAGCAAAAACAAACAAAACAGAACTGGTAAGACGCCAGGAAAGAAGGACAAAAACTGGATTTCCCAACCCCAAAAAATGGAGAAGCAGAAGTGCTAGACTGTGTAGAAGCGACCGGGTGGGGTGTGTTATTCACAATATACACCATAAGTAATCACAATATAAATAAATAAATAATACTCGGTGAAGTAAGTTACATTTCATATGGTGAGATGAGTAAGATTATTTTGAAAATGAACGGATGGATGGATGAAATAAATTCAGAATGTTTATCATGGTTCTTCTTCTTTGTACTTTGTAAACACTTAAAAGTGTATACTTTGTAAAAGTGTATACTTTGTAAACACTTTAAGTTTGAAGAGTTTCTTGAAGTGGATCATATTAGTTCATTGTTTGATTGCTTTGCTTAGTCCATTCCATAATGTAATTCCACATACTGATATACTGAAGGTCTTAAGTGTTGTACGTGCGTACAAATGTTTTAAATTACATTTTTCTCTAAGATTATATTTCTCCTCTTTTGTTGAGAAGAATTGTTGTGTATTCTTGGGTAGCAGATTATAGTTTGTTTTGTGTATAATTTTAGCTGTTTGCAAATTCACTTTGTGGTGGAATTTCAGTATTTTTGATTCAATAAATAAAGTGTTTGTATGTTCTCTATATCCAACATTATGTATTATTCTAACTGATATTTTTTGTAACACCGTTAAAGAATGAAGTGTACTTTTGTAGTTATTTCCCCATATTTCTGCACAATAACTCAGATATGGTAACACTAGCGAGCAGTAGAGAATATGAAGTGCTTTTTGGTCTAGAACATGTTTTGCTTTATTCATTATTGACGTGTTTCTTGCTACTTTATGTTGTGTATTTTTTTACATGAGATTTCCAGTTGAATTTATCAATTTGTTGTTGTAAAAAAAAAAAAAAAGACAGATAAAAAGAGACGATACCATATACGTAAAAATCTCAAATATCGGTGCCGATAATTTGTCGATCTCTAGTACACAATGGAACATGAAATATTTACTTATGTATCGTTTTCACCCAGTGATCTGATTAAGGCTGAAAAGACGCGTCGACGCAGTCGACGTCGTGGACGTCGTGGACGTCATCGGTTACGTAAATATGTCGACGCCGTTGTTGTGCGTCGACGCGTCGCATATTTACGTCACACTACCGTCATGGCGAAGTGCAAAGCAGACGATCAAAGCAGACGATGCGAGCGGTGCGAGCGAGGGGGAAAAAGCATGCCAAAAGTGGTCAAAAGTGTGGGAGTATTTCAATAAACGGCCTAATAATGTTGTTGTATGCACACTGTGTCGAGCGGAAATGGCCTATCATAGCAGCACAACGGCTATGAACGAACATTTGAAAAGAAAACCATCAACTAGTCAATCGTCCGCGCGAGCATACGTTGTCATCATTACACAAAAACATGAATGTGTCATTTGTATCTGCTAGGGGTGTAACGGTACGTGTTTTGTATTGAACCGTTTCGGTACGGGGCTTTCGGTTCGGTACGGAGGTGTACCGAACGAGTTTCTAAGCTAAAGCTAAAGTGTTAACAAGCTGCTTTGCTCCTTCTGCCTCTGTCTCAGCACGCAGCATTGTCCCACCCACACAACCATCTGATTGGTACACAGAAAGCATTATCAGCCAATCAGCAGTGCGTATTCAGAGCGCATGTAGTCAGCGCTTCAGCGTGGAGCAAATAGGTGTTTAGCAGGTGAGCATCAGGCAGCGGACTCTCCCCAAATGATAATAAACACCTCCCAGTCAACTACTAGTAACATCACTATGAGCCCGTTGACCTTCTAGAAACTTCAACTGCAGCTCAGCTCACTCGCAGTCCTGGCTTGAGGTGAAGTTCCAGCCACATCGACCCCTTTTGAGCGCCTATTTTCAGCTGCTGGGAATATTGTAAACAAGAAAAGAACCAGAGCATGTACACATGCTAACCTTTCTTCATTATAACTGTTAGTCACTCACTGGAATGAGTAGAATTGGTTATTGTGTACTGTGTTGGACTGGATGTTTATTTTGCACATTTTAAAAGCAATACTTAATGTTTACAGTGCTCCAGAATATTTAGATTGGCACTTTTTTGTATTGGATGTTTATCTTTATTTTTGCACATTTTAGCAAATAAGCAATACTTTCACTTTTGTTGAAATGTTTACACTGTTGTGACATAATATTTCGTTTTGCACTTTTTTGTATTGGATGTTTATCTTTATTTTTGCACATTTTAAAGCAAAATAAGCAATACTTTTACTTTTGAAATGCTTATACTATTGCAGAATATTAAGATTTGCACTGGATGTTGACTTTTATATTTGCACATTAAAAAGCAAATAAGCTACTTTTAATTTTGTTAAATGTTAAAAGTTTTAAATGTTTACATTGTTACAGAATATTTTGTCATGTTGTTGTCAATGTTGACTGAGTGGCCATACTTCTTTTTTTTTTGTAAATAAAAGCCATGCCTTTTGAAAAAAACGGGCCTACATTTATTTTTTCATCTTCATTTTGAATAAAAAAATAATCGGTAAAAGGAAAAATAATCTATAGATTAATCGAAAAAAATAATCTATAGATTAACTGATTAATCGGAAAAAAATAATCTATAGATTAATCGATAGAAAAATAATCGTTAGCTGCAGCCTTAGATCTGATCCTGTCTAAATGTGAGTATTTATTGATCCGACACGTGTGTGGATGTGATTTTTTTTTAAATGTATTGTGGTTCGGTCCTTAGATGTGTGTGTTGACCTTTTCATACCTGGCTGCTCTGTTATTTCTTGGACCGATAAAAATTGTGACAAGGGCATTTTCTTTTGATTTCACTGTGGCCCAAAGTATCGTGTGTCATTGTTTTTATTGATTTTTTTATTTTGTGTGCCGTGTTTTTGGTGTTTTTAGCTCCAAAAATAGCAAACTACCAAAAACAAATGGCAGTATCTACAAATAATAATCTATCAATAATTTACTCTGTTCTGACATGCAACCTGTGATGGTTAAAGTAATGCTACATCTAAGGGAAAGTACTTTAGCTGCAGGAAATGTCACTTTTCTTTAGGAGGGGAGCTTTTGCAGCAGGGAAGTTCACCTTTTAACAAGCTAAAGGACAGTCTTGCTTTTTACCTGACCTGGAAATAAATGTTCCCCTTGGAGTCACGCAGCTTGCTACGAACCCATTAGTGAAGATTTTAAGAACTGTTTAGGAACTCCTTTTCGGATAGAGAAGTTAACGAGTGAAGCTCGGTGAAAAAGGAGGTCGATTCCAGACGGTTAAGTGTTTGCTGGAATGCATCATAAAATTAATAATACAAGGATTAAGGTTAATCTGTTGCTCTTTTCAGGTCTTCAGTGTTGTTGCTGCCGTGAAATATGAACAAGAGGGAGAATTAAACACAGTTTGACATGTACAATATACAAAACCCAAAGCCAGTGAAGTTGGCACGTTGTGTAAATGGTAAATAAAAACAAAACACAATGATTTGCAAATCCTTTTCAACTTATATTCAATTGAATAAACTGTAAAGACAAGATACTTAACGTTCGAACTGGAAAATGTTGTTATTTTTTGCAAATATTAGCTCATTTGGAATTTGATGCCTGCAACATGTTTCAAAAAAGCTGGCACAAGTGGCAAAAAAGACTGAGAAAGTTGAGGAATGCTCATCAAACACTTATTTGGAACATCCCACAGGTGAACAGGCCGATTGGGAACAGGTGGGTGCCATGATTGGGTATAAAAAGCAGCTTCCATGAAATGCTCGGTCATTCACAAACAAGGATGGGGGCGAGGGTCACCACTTTGTCAACAAATGCGTGAGCAAATTGTCCAACAATTTAAGATTTGATTTGTCAACGAGCTATTGCAAGGAATTTTAGGGATTTCACCATCTACGGTCCGTAATATCATCAAAAAGGTTCAGAGAATCTGGAGAAATCACTGCACGTAAGCGATGATATTACGGACCTTCGATCCCTCAGGCGGTACTGCATCAAAAAGCGACATCAGTGTGTAAAGGATATCACCACATGGGCTCAGGAACACTTCAGAAAACCACTGTTAGTAACTACTGTTGGTGGCTAAATCTGTAAGTGCAAGTTAAAACCCTACTATGCAAAGCGAAAGCCATTTATCAACAACACCCAGAAAAGCCGCCGGCTTGGCTGGGCCCGAGCTCGTCTAAGATGGACTGATGCAAAGTGGAAAAGTGTTCTGTGGTCTGACGAGTCCACATTTCAAATTGTTTTTGGAAACTGCGGACGTCGTGTCCGCCGGAACAAAGAGGAAAAGAACCATCCAGATTGTTATAGGCGCAAAGTTGAAAAGCCAGCATGTGTGATGGTATGGGGGTGTATTAGTGCCCAAGGCATGGGTAATTTACACATCTGTGAAAGCGCCATTAATGCTGAAAGATACATACAGGTTTTGGTGCAACATATGTTGCCATCCAAGCAACATTATCATGGACGCCCCTGCTTATTTCAGCAGGACAATGCCAAGCCACAGCGTAAATGTAAATGTGTGGCACATTATGAAGCCTAAAATACCACAAGGGAGACCCCCGGACTATTGAACAACTTAAGCTGTACATCAAGCAAGAATGTGAAATAATTCCACCTGAAAAGCTTTAAAAATTGGTTTACTGAGTGTTGTCAAAAGGAAAGGCCATGTAACACAGTGGTAAAAATGCCCCTGTGCCAACTTTTTTGCAAGGTGATGCTGCCATTAAATTCTAAGTTAATGATTATTTGCAAAAAAATAATGAAGTTTCTCAGTTGGAACATTAAATATATTGTCTTTGCAGTCTATTCAATTGAATATAAGTTGAAAAGGATTCGCAAATCATTGTATTCTGTTTTTATTTATGAGTTACACAACATGCCGACTTCACTGGTTTTGGGTTTTGTAATAAATGGCTGACTGTCTAATGTTTGACAGCAGATAAACAATTGCTGCTGACAGGGACTTTCCTGATTTGGTGGAAAAAATAGACTTCAACATAAGTGAACAATTCAAACTGGTTATTTGGTGAATTTGCACAATCGCATATTGTTCAGTTTTTCAGCTGGCAAGTATGTTATACTTCTATCATTCACAAGCCAGATGGAAATTAAGAGGCATTGATGAGTTGCAGTTTTCGTTGGCTAAGTTCACACAGAAGGATATAACGCCCAATTTGATACTTTGTTAAAATCCGACGTTTTTATGCAGTCATTCACGTTACAAATTAAAATTATATTTGTGTCTACTGTGAACGGAAGGCATCTGTGAAGTGAACCCTACTTTTTTCTGTCAATATCAATCAATCAATCAATGTTTATTTATATAGCCCTAAATCACAAGTGTCTCAAAGGGCTGTACAAGCCACAACGACATCCTCGGTACAGAGCCCACATACGGGCAAGGAAAAACTCACCCCAGTGGGACGTCGGTGAATGACTATGAGAAACCTTGGAGAGGACCGCATATGTGGGTAACCCCCCCCCTCTAGGGGAGACCGAAAGCAACGGATGTCGAGTGGGTCTGACATAACATTGTGAAAGTCCAGTCCACAGTGGATCCAACACATCAGCGGGAGTCCAGTCCACAGCGGGGCCAACAGGAAACCATCCCGAGCGGAGACGGGTCAGCAGCGCAGAGATGTCCCCAACCGATGCACAGGCTAGTGGTCCACCCGGGGTCCCGGCTCTGGACAGCCAGCACTTCATCCATGGCCACCGGACCTATGCAACTCCCCCTCGCAAGGGACAGGGGAGAAGAGGAGAGAAGAAAAGAAACGGCAGATCAACTGGTCTAAAAAAGGGGGGGTCTATTTAAAGGCTAGATTATACAAATGAGTTTTAAGATGGGACTTAAATGCTTCTACTGAGGTAGCATCTCTAACTGTTACCGGGAGGGCATTCCAGAGTACTGGAGCCCGAATAGAAAACGCTCTATAGCCCGCAGACTTTTTTTTGGCTCTGGGAATCACTAATAAGCCGGAGTTCTTTGAACGCAGATTTCTTGCCGGGACATATGGTACAATACAATCGGCGAGATAGGCTGGAGCTAAACCGTGTAATATTTTATACGTAAGTAGTAAAACCTTAAAGTCGCATCTTAAGTGCACAGGAAGCCAGTGCAAGTGAGCCAGTATAGGCGTAATATGATCAAACTTTCTTGTTTTTGTCAAAAGCCTTGCAGCCGCATTTTGTACCAACTGTAATCTTTTAATGCTAGACATAGGGAGGCCCGAAAATAATACGTTACAGTAATCGAGACGAGACGTAACGAACGCATGAATAATGATCTCAGCGTCGCTAGTGGACAAGATGGAACGAATTTTAGCGATATTACGGAGATGAAAGAAGGCCGTTTTAGTAACACTCTTAATGTGTGACTCAAACGAGAGAGTTGGGTCGAAGATAATGCCCAGATTCTTTACCGAGTCTCCTTGTTTAATTGTTTGGTTGTCAAATGTTAAGGTGGTATTATTAAATAGATGTTGGTGTCTAGCAGGACCGATAATCAGCATTTCCGTTTTCTTAGCGTTGAGTTGCAAAAAGTTAGCGGACATCCATTGTTTAATTTCATTAAGACACGCCTCCAGCTGACTACAGTCCGGCGTGTTGGTCAGCTTTAGGGGCATGTAGAGTTGAGTGTCATCAGCATAACAGTGAAAGCTAACACCGTACTTGCGTATGATGTCACCCAGCGGCAGCATGTAAATACTAAAGAGTGCAGGGCCAAGAACCGAACCCTGGGGAACTCCGCACGTTACCTTGACATAGTCCGAGGTCACATTGTTATGGGAGACGCACTGCATCCTGTCAGTAAGATAAGAGTTAAACCAAGACAAGGCTAAGTCTGACATACCAATACGTGTTTTGATACGCTCTAATAAAATATTATGATCGACGGTATCGAAAGCGGCGCTAAGATCAAGAAGCAGCAACATAGATGACGCATCAGAATCCATCGTTAGCAATACATCATTAGTCATTTTTGCGAGGGCTGTCTCCGTAGAGTGATTTGCCCTGAAACCGGATTGAAAAGGTTCACAGAGATTGTTAGTCACTAAGTGTTCATTTAGCTGCTGTGCAACAGTTTTTTCGAGAATTTTGGAAATAAACGGAAGGTGGGAGACCGGTCGGTAGTTTACCATGAGGTCAGGATCGAGGTTAGGTCTTTTGAGCAGAGGATGAATAACCGCTTTTTTGAATGCTAGGGGAACAGTGCCGGAGGAAAGTGATAAGTTTATAATATTTAACACTGATGGACCTAATAATACAAACAGTTCCTTGATAAGTTTCCCAGGAAGTGGGTCAAGTAAACATGTTTGTTTTATCCCACTTACACGCTGTAATAATTCCTCTAATGTTATTTCATCAAAAATGGAGAGACTATTTTCGAGGTCAGTGTCCGTCGTATATACAGTCGTATTTGTGTTAATAGAGCCCAGTTGTAGCTGGGATGCGTTGTCTTTAATCTCCTTTCTAATGAGTTCAATTTTCTTATTAAAGAAATTCATAAAATCATCTGCCGAGTGGGTGGAGCTACTGGGAGGAGTCCCTTGTTGGGTTAGCGATGCTACTGTACTAAACAGAAATTTAGGATCGTTTTTGTTAAGGCGGATGAGATTTGAGTAGTATTTAGCTTTAGCTAAGGTAAGCATGCGTTTATAAGTTATTAAACTATCACTCCATGCTTGATGGAAAACCTCAAGTTTAGTCGCGCGCCATTTGCGTTCCAGTTTTCTACATGATAATTTATGAGCTCTAATTTCTTCTGTAAACCATGGGGTGCGCCTTTTAGGGGCCCTTTTTTGCTTTAGCGGTGCTATACTATCAATAATTTCGCGCAAGGCATCGTCAAAGTTGTTAGTGAGTTTATCAATAGAGCCGACATAATTTGGGAATGGTGCTATTACCGAAGGCAGTAGGTCAGCAAGAGTCATCGTTGTGGCAGCATTAATGTTGCGGCCGCTATAGCAGTTATTATTATTATTAGCTTGTTGACAAAGAGTCAAAACTTCAAATTTTATAAGGTAATGATCGGACATTACTTTAGTATATGGAAGTATCATAACTTTGGAGGTGGTGACACCCCTGACAAGCACTAGATCTATTGTATTACCGTTGCGATGCGTGGGTTCATGTATTATTTGTGTAAGACCACAGCTATCAATTATGGTTTGGAGCGCCACGCACTGAGGGTCCGATGGGGTATTCATATGGATATTAAAGTCCCCCATTATGATTATATTGTCGGCGTGCGTCACTAGATCAGCAACGAACTCTGAGAATTCACTGATAAAGTCCGAATAGGGCCCAGGGGGGCGGTAGATAACAGCCAGGTCGAGAGGTAGCGGTGTGACAGACCTCATAGTAAGCACCTCAAACGATTTATATTTATTATTTAGGTTAGGGGTAAGGTTGAAATTTTCATTGTATATTAGTGCGACACCCCCTCCCCTTTTAAGAGGGCGGGCAACATGCGCATTCGTATAGTTAGGAGGAGATGCCTCATTGAGCGCAAAAAATTCGTCCGGTTTGAGCCAGGTTTCGCTAAGACCAATGACGTTAAGATTGTTGTCTCTAATGACCTCATTAACCAATAACGCCTTGGGAGACAATGATCTTATGTTTAAAAAGCCCATATTATAGGTATTGGGCTGTTTTGACGAGTTTTTGTTAAGATTATCCGTAGTGGCAATATTAACAATGTTGCGTTTATTATGCGTAGTGCACTTTAAATAGTTTCGACCATATCTAGGAATTGATATGACGGGAATTTTCCGATTGTTTGCTTGGTGCTGCAATAGACTGGACATATCATAATTTGCCACCTCAGTAGAATGCATGTCCACCTCTGACACAGACACAACAGAAAAAACATTATGTGAATTGTGTATTATTCTAAGAGAATTGCTATGCGTACATGGATTATCCAGCCTGGCGCTGGCTAGTTCTAGCTTAACTGACTCCTCACCCGGACTAACAGACATTGTAATTGCCTGTGACCGGGCTTGCTCTAGTGTAGTCAGTCAAGTGAGACTTAAAGGCCTACTGAAAGCCACTACTACCGACCACGCAGTCTGATAGTTTATATATCAATGATGAAATCTTAACATTATAACACATGCCAATACGGCCGGGTTAACTTATAAAGTGACATTTTAAATTTGCCGCTAAACTTCCGGTTCGAAACGCCTCTGAGGATGACGTATGCGCGTGACGTGGCCCGGCGAACACGGGTATGCCTTCCACATTGAAGTCGATACGAAAAAGCTCTGTTTTCATTTCATAATTCCACAGTATTCTGGACATCTGTGTTCGTGAATCTGTTTCAATCATGTTCATTGCATTATGGAGAAGGAAGCCAAGCAAGCAAAGAAGAAAGTTGTCGGTGCGAAATGGACGTATTTTTCGAACGTAGTCAGCCACAACAGTACACAGCCGGCGCTTCTTTGTTTACATTCCCGAAAGATGCAGTCAAGATGGAAGAACTCGGATAACAGAGACTCTAACCAGGAGGACTTTTGATTTGGATACACAGACGCCTGTAGAGAACTGGGACAACACAGACTCTTACCAGGATTACTTTGATTTGGATGACAAAGACGCAGACGTGCTACTGTGAGTATGCAGCTTTGGCTTTTTTTTGCGTATGTACGTAACTTTTTTAAAATATATAAGCTTTATGAACCTTGGGTTAGGTGAACGGTCTTTTGGGCTGAGTGATTGTGTGTGTTGATCATGTGTTTGAATTGTATTGGCGTGTTCTATGGAGCTAGGAGCTAGCAGAGGAGCTAGCATAACACGTACCGTACCTACGTGCGCGTCACGTACGTAACTTTTTAAAAATATATAAGCTTTATGAACCTTGGATTAGGTGAACGGTCTTTTGGGCTGAGTGATTGTGTGTGTTGATCATGTGTTTGAATTGTATTGGCGTGTTCTATGGAGCTAGGAGCTAGCAGAGGAGCTAGCATAACACATACCGTACCTACGTGCGCGTCACGTACGTAACTTTTTAAAAATATATAAGCTTTATGAACCTTGGGTTAGGTGAACGGTCTTTTGGGCTGAGTGATTGTGTGTGTTGATCAGGTGTTTGAATTGTATTGGCGTGTTCTATGGAGCTAGGAGCTAGCAGAGGAGCTAGGAGCTAGCATAACAAACACGCAGGTGTTATTATGCAGGATTAATTTGTGTCATATTAAATATAAGCCTGGTTGTGTTGTGGCTAATAGAGTATATATATGTCTTGTGTTTATTTACTGTTGTAGTCATTCCCAGCTGAATATCAGGTCACCCCCGGCTCTCACAGCATCTTCCACTCCCCACTAGTCCTTCACTTGCACTTTCCTCATTTAAAAATATTTCATCCTCGCTCAAATTAATGGGGAAATTGTCGCTTTCTCGGTCCGAATCTCTCTCACTTCATGCGGCCATCATTGTAAACAATAGGGAACTTTGCGTATATGTTCAACTGACTACGTCACGCTACTTCCGGTAGGGGCAAGCCTTTTTTTTATCAGATACCAAAAGTTGCAATCTTTATCGTCGTTGTTCTATACTAAATCCTTTCAGCAAAAATATGGCAATATCGCGAAATGATCAAGTATGACACATAGAATAGATCTGCTATCCCCGTTTAAATAAAAAAAATTCATTTCAGTAGGCCTTTAAATAGTAGTCTATGTTTCTAGACAGGATGATGGCGCCTTCCTGGTTAGGGTGAAGGCCGTCTCTCATCAGCAAGCCTGGTTTGCCCCAGAAAGAGGGCCAGTTATCAATAAACGTTAGTCCCTGCGTCCTACAGTAGCTAGCCAACCACTTGTTAAGCGAGACTAATCTGCTATATCTCTCATCATTGCCTCTCGCAGGCAGGGGGCCAGAGACAATTACTCGATGCCTGGACATCTTTCTGGCGAGATCACAAGTCCTGGCTATGTTTCTCTTTGTAATCTCTGACTGTCTCATTCTAGTGTCATTGGAGCCAACGTGTACAACTATATTCGCATAATTAGTGGTGCGATTAGCCTGTCGTACGTGTTTACTAGGCCTGTTGCGAGTTAGCTCCCTAAGATTAGCTTCAATGTCAGGTGCTCTGGCCCCGGGGATACACTTTATTGTGGCTGGTTTGCTAAGCTTTATGTTTCGGGTGATGGAGTCCCCTATAACTAAGGTGTGGTGCCCGGTAGACTGGGGTGTAGGACTAGCTAAAGAGCTAAATCTATTATGCGTCTCAACCGGTACACCGTAGCTTGTAGGCCGCTTAGGACTGCTACAAGCTGGGCTAGTTAGCTCGCTACAGCTAACGCTAGCAGATGTGTCCGCAACATCTAAAGTTACGACATTACTCTGCTCTAACTGGCGGACACGGCCCTCTAGCAGAGCCAACCTCTCCGTGAGTATGGTGCAAGACGCGCAGGAAGCCATTACTCACAGTGTTTTCTGTCACCGAGTGAAGTTCCTGCTGTCCTCAGGGAAGTGGTCGCGGTCTGTAGGAGTAGCTTCTTACTGACCGGCGCTGCCTTTCTCCGCGCTAGCTTAGCAGCTAGCTAGCTGAGGAAAGGGTGGTGGGACAGAGATCGGGTGATTTGCAAGTTAAATAGTACCACTAAAAATGTTTGAGAAGTGATAAAGAAAGCTGTAGAACAATTAAAAGCACACAGATAGAGCGCTACTTAGCTTTTTCGCAACAGCGAACAGACGGCGAGCAGTCACGCACGGTGAACCGGAACCGGAAGTTCAATCTGTCCAACACATATTATAATACCTGCACAACCTACTTTTAGTTGCAAATGCGAGTGAAATGCTCGCACTGTACAGCCCTGGTTAGTACAAACTTCAATACCGTAATTTCCGGGCTATAGAGGACACTTGGTATTATTTTTGGACAAATATTATTTTGTACATATATTGGCCGCTTTCACAAATTTAACAAAAGACAGTGCCTGTAACACAGTATATCACTTGTCCATTTGGTTATGGTTTAAGTTTATTTTCAACATGCTATACAGATGGGCAACAATTTTGCTCTAGTTTGATAAAATTTGGATGGATTTATTTTAGGAGTAAAATGCTAATTTGAGGGTTAGAATCTGTATTCGCACGTGTGCTACTTTTATCTATCAATACCTGCACAACCTACTTTTAGTTGCAAATGCGAGTGAAATGCTCACACTGTACAGCCCTGGTTAGTACAAACTTCAATACCGTAATTTCCGGGCTATAGAAGGTACTTGATATCATTTTTGGACACATTTTATTTTGTACATATACTGGTCGCATTCACAAATTTAACAAAAGACAGTGCCTGTAACACAGTATATCACTTGTCCATTTGGTTATGGTTTAAGTTTATTTTCAACATGCTATACAGATGGGCAACAATTTTGCTCTGGTTTGATAAAATTTGGATGGATTTATTTTAGGAGTGAAATGCTAATTTGAGGGCTTAAATCTCTATTTTGCACGTGTGCTACTTTTTTCTGTCAATACCTGCACAACCTACTTTTAGTTGCAAATGCGAGTGAAATGCTCGCACTGTACAGCCCTGGTTAGTACAAACTTCAATACCGTAATTTCCGGGCTATAGAGGACACTTGGTATTATTTTGGGACAAATTTTATTTTGTACATATATTGGCCGCTTTCACAAATTTAACAAAAGACAGTGCCTGTAACACAGTATATCACTTGTTCATTTGGTTATGGTTTAAGTTTATTTTCAACATGATATACAGATGGGCAACAATTTTGCTCTGGTTTGATCAAATTTGGATGGATTTATTGTAGAAGTAAAATACTAATTTGAGGATTAAAATCTGTATTCGCACGTGTGCTACTTTTTTGTGTCAATACCTGCACAACCTACATTTAGTTGCAAATGCGAGTGAAATGCTCACACTGTACAGCCCTGGTTAGTACAAACTTCAATACCATAATTTCGAGGCTATAGAGGGCACCTGATATCAGTTTTGAACAAATTTTATTTTGTACATGTTGGCCGTATTCACAAATTTAACAAAAGACAGTGCCTGTAACACAGTATATCAGTTGTCCATTTGGTTATGGTTTAAGTTTATTTTCAACATGCTATACAAATGGGCAAACATTTTTCTGTAGTTTGATCAAATTTGGATGGATTTATTTTAGGAGTAAAATGCTAATTTGAGGGCTTAAATCTGTATTCGCACGTGTGCTACTTTCTTCTGTCAATACCTGCACAACCTACTTTTAGATGCAAATGCGAGTGAAATGCTCGCACTGTACAGCCCTGGTTAGTACAAACTTCAATACCATAATTTCGAGGCTATAGAGGGCACCTGATATCATTTTTGAACACATTTTATTTTGTACATGTTGGCCGTATTCACAAATTTAACAAAAGACAGTGCCTGTAACACAGTATATCAGTTGTCCATTTGGTTATGGTTTAAGTTTATTTTCAACATGCTATACAGATGGGCAACAATTTTGCTCTAGTGTGATAAAATTTGGATGGATTTATTTTAGGAGTAAAATGCTAATTTGAGGGTTAGAATCTGTATTCGCACGTGTGCTACTTTTTTCTGTCAATACCGGCGCTACCTACTTTTAGTTGCAAATGCGAGTGAAATGCTCGCACTGTACAGCCCTGGTTAGTACAAACTTCAACTTGAGGGTTCCATGTTCGAGTCCAGCCTCCACGATATGTAGCTTGAAAAACATGTAGATAATGGGTTTCACAATGTCAAAGCGCTTTGAGTCCCGAGAGAAAAAGCGCTATGCAAATATTAGGGATGTAACATTAAATGGTATAATGATAAACCGCGGTCAAATTTAAGAGTTTCCCTCCGAGGAAAAAGAGCCGATTGCTTCGTTCCACTTCATTTGACTCGCTTCTACTTCCGTGGAGTCTCGGCGTGCGTTCAAGAGTGCACTGCTGTTGTTAGATGCTGACAGGTGTGGACAATATTGGAGACAGACACATTTGTGTACCGTGGAGGAGAAAAATATGTGACGCTGCAGTTCCACTTTGACAGTGCAACACAGCGTCTTTCACTCAGCTGCTGTGATTGACAGGTACCATGCAGCAGGCGATGTGCAGGGAACTTTGCCAGAACGTGTTTATGAAGTATTTAGTTTGTTTACTGGGATGGTCGCTCGTCCTTGATTTAACTGCTCACCTTGCCACTGTTCCAATAACATCAATTCTAGCTAAAATGTTTTGTCATGCCATTGAATTGAAAGCAGGCGGTGTCAGTGAGGCACAACGATTGTGTATTAGATATGCGAGGTATCACTGTTGTTTATTTTTGTTGGCCAAAACCGTTGCACTAAACTACATGGTGACGTTGTAGAAGAGCAAAGCTTGTTTTTTAGCCAAACTGCTTTGTGTTTTATATTAATATCAAAAAGTAAACACCATGTTTTGTTACATTACATTGTTTTTTTTTCATTTCACAAAGTTATTACTTTGAAAACCATTTATGTGACATAGCATTTTTGTAATGTTTTACGGTAGTATAGTTAATTCCTATACTCCATATTTGTGCTCAAACTCTTAATGGATCTATCCCGATACAACATCTACACGCACACGCACCCTCGTACTTCTTACCTTCTTGAGACCTCCGAATAATGCCTACCTCTTTAGGACCACCCTTTCTAGATATATAAAGAATTGTATTTACAACATTAATGATATATACATACTATGCAAATATCAAAAAGCTTGTTGTGAAAAATGAGTTGGAATTTCACAAGAAAAAGGTCACAATTTCACAAGAAAAACTTAGAATTTTGGCAGTGTAATAATAAAAGTCGTAATTTTAGTCAACGCAAGTCAAAATGTTACAAGAAAAACTGAACATTTGTGCAATATTATGATACAAGTTGGAATTGTACACAAAAACAGTCGCGATTTTACAAGAAAAGCTTAAAATGTTGTCAATTTTATGAAAAGAGTCGTCATTTTACTCGACAAAAGTCACAATTTTACAAGAAAACAAAAACATTTTGGCAATATTATAACAATAATCGTCATTTTACTTGGCAAAATTATGACAAACGTCATCATTTTACTCAAAAAATGCCACTATTTTACAAGAACAACAAAAACAATGGCAGTGTTGTGATAAAAGTCAGAAGTTTATATGACAAATGTCGCCATTTTGCATTAAAAAGCAATAATTTTATATGAAAAAGTCATAATTTTACGAGAAAATATTACAGAAACCGAAATAATGTGAGAAATTGTTCCCAATTCCCTAAGAAAAAAGTTATTAGTTAGTCAATAGTTAATTAATTTATTTTTTTGTTTGTAATTGTTTTTTTTTTACACACATATTACTTTGTTTATGCCTGTTGTTTTATGCTTGTTTTGCTTTCATATGCACATTAAATGTTCTACTTTAGGTGTTTACATACATTTTGAGTGTGTTGTTTGTGTTTTTTTTGTTGTTTTTTTAATAAAACTTTGCTAAAAGATTTCATTATGAGTGCTTTTAGAAAATTTTGAGCACATTTAAAAATAATCCTTTGTCTCATTTTGTCCACCAAACGTTTTATGCTGTGCGTGAATGCACAAAGGTGAGCTTTGTTAGATAGATAGATAGTACTTTATTGATTCCTTCAGGAGAGTTCCCTCAGGAAAATTAAAATTCCAGCAACAGTGTACAGAATTGAGATCGAATTTAAAAAGTAAATAATGGGGGTATAAATGGAAACAAAATAGAAAAATATTACAATAGAATAAAAATAAAAAGCAACAATGAGAATACAAATATAACAGTAAAATAAGAATATAACAATAGAAACTAGACAGTAGTGACGTTGTTGTTGACGTTATTGACTCGCGTGGAGTGCTAATAATCCACGCTAACATGCTATTTAGGCTAGCTGCGTGTACATATTGCATCATTATGCCTCGTTTGTAGGTATATTTGAGTTTCATATTTGTCTCATGACACATTATCTGTACGTATTATTGGCTGCTGTGGAAGTCGCTTCCTAGCAGCTCCGCTGTAGACACGGCACAAGAGCCAAGCGTGCAAGTTTAACAAACTTTTAATGGTTTTCACAAGATTTTTCCAGATGTTTTTCGGCATGTCGTGACGTTGCCGTCACTCCCGATCCTCTCTTTCGCTCTGCTCCCGGCCGCTTACCGTTAAAGACAACAGATGATTAGATCAACACGTACCAACCTGTGAAATCTAATCACCTGCCATGAAGCTCTGTCTCGTCCTCAGTACCATGGACAGCGGTGGTGACTTTTCCTCCTACAGCAGGGGTGTCCAAAGTGCGGCCCGGGGGCCATTTGCGGCCCGCAGCTAATTGTTTAGCGGCCCGCCACACATTCTGGAAATACTATTGTAAAAATAAAAAAGAACATTTAAAAAATTGGAATGAGGTGAAATCTAACGAGAAAAAGTTGCAATGTTGACACAAAAGCTGCCATGCAGGCTGTTTTTTTTTCTTTTGTCTTTCTTCATTTTTCTTTTTTTTTGCCATTGCTCAAAAAAAAAAAATAATGAAAAAAAATCCATGTTATGATGAATTATTTTCAGGGCTCCAATTACTTCAAATATTTCACTTTAAAATGTTTCATGTGGTAAATATTGCATATATTGTTTAGTAGCCATATAAAAACATCAACGTTTTCTTTGACAAAAGCACATAAAACAAACAAAATAATAGTTCCAGCATAAAATGGACAGATATATCTGAAGTTGATCTCGTAACTTGGGTGTTGAAAGTAAAAGAAAAACCTAATAAAAATGTATCACTTTATGAGTGGGGCACCTTTTGGATCCCAAATATATTTAGTGATTTTTTATTTCTCTTTTCACTGTGATTACTCAAAAAGATGAAATAATTAAAATCAATGGTGTCCTGCATTATTGATCTTTTAGGGCTCTAATGACTAAATACTGCATATTTCAGTTTTACTATAAAAAAACTAAGTTGTTTTTGACAGAAAAGCCATAAAACATTTTTTTTAATTTGTATTACTTTATATCAACTTGAAGTTGGGATAGAGATTTACTGTAAGCGTTAAATAATTAAAAAATAATAATAATCCGACTTATTTTTAACATTTTAATGACTGAAACTCTTTATGGTCCCCGGGACCCATAAAGGTAAAATAAATAAAAAAATGCATATATTTTGTTATAGTTTGAAAATTAAAAATATCAAAATGGCCCCCACATGCTTTAATTTTTCCGTGTGCGGCCCTCAGTGGAAAAAGTTTGGACACCCCTGTCCTACAGGCAGCGCTGACTTACACCTGCCCCCACAGCTGCATTTCTGGTTGTGTGCCATGTTGTTCCAGACCACAGCAAACGCTACCATGTTGCTCCAGACCCCAGCAAACGTTACCCAGCTTGCAAAGATTGTAATAAATCCATTAGAAGAAGACAGCCTGTCCTTTCCTTTAACTCGGACACACAAATCTATACCTTTGGCAGTTTTAAGCCAGTAATTTCCCTCTGAGACACTTAATGTGTTGCCTTCATTATAAAACGTACATAAGGCTTTTAACTTTTCGCGGCTCCAGACAGATTAGTTTTTTGTATTTCTGGTCTGATATGGCTTTTTCAACATGTTGGGTTGCCGACCCCTGCACTAGTCGAAAGAATCACACACCCTTTTGGGTGCCATCTAACTGGCTGAAGAGGCTCCATCTGCATGGTGGTTGTTTGCGGTGATTAGCGAGCGCATGCAGGGCTATGGCGCCTGCATATTTCCATGCTCTGCTGGGCGCCATCACGCCACAGAGAGATGAGAAAGAGGAGGTCGCCTCTGCGTTGTGACAAGCCAGATGGCTGAATATCTCCCTTGCAGCTCCCCTCAAACCACACACCAGAAGAGTGCTATATTTCTCTTCTATTAATTATTCCCACTGTTAATTTGTCAATCAGTTTTTTTCGTTTTCAGGCACTAGAGTGTCATCTGTTTCCCTTCACTCGGGTCTGTGATGACACTGCCCACTTCATTTAGTCACAACAGCACTTTAGCCAAGAGTCTAATTTGAACTGTTGTGGTGCTAGACTGACTGTGGCGGTTTCCTGCGGTCGGGAATAGATTAAGATCTGGACTGTGCTCCAGGGAGAAGGAAAGCAGTTCCCATCCCCCCCGTGGACACTTCCAACCCCAGCTGTACACACACACACACACACACACACACACACACACACACACACACACACACACACACACACACACACACACACACACATCCTTGGAATTCTTACCTTCTTAAGACCTCCGAAAAATGCCTACCTTTTTAGGACCACCCTTTCTAGTTATATAAAGATTTGTATTTACAACATTAATAATATATACATACTATGCAAATATTAAAAAAACTTGTGAAAAATTAGTTGGAATTTCACAAGAAAAAGGTCACAATTTCACAAGAACAACTTAGAATTTAGGCAGTGTTATAATAACAGTCGTAATTTTACTCAAGTCAAGTCAAATCTTTACAAGAAAAACTGAACATTTGTGCAATATTGTGATAAAAGTTGGAATTTTACTCAAAAACAGTCGCAATTTTACAAGAAAAGCTTAAAATGTTGGCAATTTTATGAAAAGAGTCGTAATTTTACCCGACAAAAGTCACAATTTTATAAGAAAACTAAAACATTTTGGCAATATTATAATAATAATCGGAATTTTACTTGGCAAAATTATGACAAACGTCATAATTTTACTCAAAAAATGTCACTATTTTACAAGAACAACAAAGACAGTGGCAATATTGTGATAAAAGTCATAATTTTATATGACAAATGTTGCCATTTTGCATTAAAAAGCAATAATTTTATATGAAAAAGTCACAATTTTACGAGAAAATATTACAGAAACCGAAAGAATTAAAGAAACCGAAAGAATGTGAGAAATTGTTCCCAATTCTCTAAGAAAAAATTCAATAGTTAGTCAATAGTTAATTAATTTATTTTTTTGTTTGTAATTGTTTGTTAATCTTCATTATTTACTTCAAGTTATTACAGTATGTCTCTATATACATATTTATTTAATTTTTGTATTAATCTTGCCCCAAGGGGGCGCATTTAAATGTCTTACTTCTTACACACACTCACTTGTTATTTCATATGTTGATCAGAGGGGGAGCATGTTTGAAACCGACACACAGTCATTTTGAAAAATCCCTCCGTTTTGGGACCACCCTCATTTTGATAAATTTCACCACCAGGGGGTGCAAATGAGACATTCTCTATTAGATGCAATGTTATTGGGACCATGATTTATGTCATCACTCATATGGAAGGTACTTTTCCTTGTTGATGTCTCAAGAAGGGTAGAAATACAAGAACACACACACACACACACACACACACACACACATTCTTGTATTTCTTACCTTCTCGAGACCTCCAAAAAATGCTTAACTCTTTAGGACCACCCTTTCTAGATATATAAAGATGTGTATTTACAACATTAATAATATATACATACTATGTAAATATAAAAAAGCTTGTTGTAAAAAATGAGTTGGAATTTCACAAGAAAAAGGTCACAATTTCACAAGAAAAACTGGCAGTATTATAATAAAAGTCGTAGTTTTACTCAACGCAAGTCAAAACTTTACAAGAAAAACTGAACATTTGTGCAATATTATGATAAAAGTTGGAATTTTACTCAATAACCGCCGCAATTTTACAAGAAAAGCTTAAAATGTTGGCAATTTTATGAAAAGAGTCGTAATAGTACTCGACAAAGTCACAATTTTATAATTTTAAAACTAAAAAATGTTGGCAATATTATAATAATGAACGAAATTTTACTTGGCAAAATTATGACAAACGTCATAATTTTACTCAAAAAATGTCACTATTTTACAAGAACAACAAAAACAATGGCAATATTGTGATAAAACTCAGAATTTGATGTGCCAAATGTCGCCATTTCGCATTAAAAGTAATAATTTTATATGAAAAAAAGTAATACATTTATGAGAAAATATTACAGAAACAGAAAGAATATGATAAATTGTTCCCAATTCTCTAAGAAAAAAGTCAATAGTTAATTAATTATTTTGTAATTGTTTTTTTATCTTCATTATTTACTTCAAGTTATTACAGTACGTCTCTATATACATATTTATTCTTATTTTTGTATTAATTTTGGCCAAAGGGGGCGCATTTCAATTTCTTACATTTCTTACACACACTTGGCCAGAGGGGGAGCACCTCTTATGTCATCACTTGTTCACCGGTCCTCACATGGAAGGTACTTTTCTTTGTTGATGTCTCAAGAAGGGTAGAAATACAAGAACACACACACACACACACACACACACACACACACACACACACACACACACACACACACACACACACACACACACACACACACACACACACACACACATCCTTGTATTTGTTACCTTCCCGAGACCTCCGAAAAATGCCTACATCTAACACAATTTCCCAAAACACAAAAAATGCCTCTTTAGGACCACCCTTTCTAGATATATAAAGATTTGTATTTACAACATTAATAATATATACAAACTATGCAAATATAAAAAAAAACTTGTGAAAAATGAGTTGGAATTTCACAAAAAAAAGGTCACAATTTCACAAGAAAAACTTAGAATTTTGGCAGTGTTATAATAAATGTCGTAATTTTACTCAAGGCAAGTCAAAACTTTACAAGAAAAACTGAACATTTGTGTAATATTATGATAAAAGTTGGAATTTTACTCAATAACAGTCGCACTTTCACAAGAAAAGCTTTAAATGTTGGCAATTTTATGATAAGAGTCGTAATTTTACCCGACAAAAGTCACAATTTTATAAGAAAACTAAACGATTTTGGCAATATTATAATAATAATCGGAATTTTACTTGGCAAAATTATGACAAACGTCATAATTTTACTCAAAAAATGTCACTATTTTACAAGAACAACAAAAACAATGGCAATATTGTGATAAAACTCAGAATTTTATATGCCAAATGTCGCCATTTCGCATTAAAAGTAATAATTTTATATGAAAAAAAGTAATACATTTATGAGAAAATATTACAGAAACAGAAAGAATATGAGACATTGTTCCCAATTCTCTAAGAAAAAAGTCAATGGTTAGTCAATAGTTAATTTTTTATTTTTTTTTGTAATTGGTTTTTAATCTTCATTATTTAATTCAAGTTATTACAGTATGTCTCTATTTAAATTTCTTAAAAAAATTTTTAAAATTAATTTTGGCCAAAGTTGGAATTTTACTCAATAACAGTTGCAATTTTACAAGAAAAGCTTAAAATGTTGGCAATTTTATGAAAAGAGTCGTAATTTTACTCAACAAAAGTGAGTTATACAATTTTATAAGAAAACTTAAAAATGTGGGCAATACTATTATAATAATTGGAATTTTACTTGGCAAAATTATGACAAACCTCATAATTTTACTCAAAAAATTGCACTATTTTACAAGAACAACTAAAAAATGGCAATATTGCGATACAAGTCAGAATTTTACATGACAAATGTTGCCATTTTGCATTCAAAAGTAAGAATTTTACATAAAATAATAGTTTTACGAGAAAATATTGCAATATTACAGAAACAGAAATAATATGAGAAATTGTTCCCAATTTTCTAAGAAAAAAGTTGGCGCATTGTAAGAAAAATGTATTTATTTAATTTTTTGTTTGTAATTGGTTTTTAATCTTCATTATTTACTTCAAGTTATTACAGTATGTCTCTATATACATATTTATTTTATTTTTGTATTAATTTTGGCCAAAGGGGGCGCATTTCAATTTCTTACACACACTTGTTATTACATATGTTGGCCAGAGGGGGAGCACCTCTTTTGTCATCACTTGTTCACCGGTCCTCACATGGAAGGTACTTTTCTTTGTTGATGTCTCAAGAATGGTAGAAATACAAGAACACACACACACACACACACACACACGCGCGCACACACACACACACATTTTCTTGTATTTCTTACCTTCTCGAGACCTCCGAAAAATGCCTACCTCTTTAGGACCACCCTTTCTAGATATATAAAGATGTGTATTTACAACATTAATAATATATACATAATATGTAAATATAAAAAAGCTTGTTGTGAAAAATGAGTTGGAATTTCACAAGAAAAAGGTCACAATTTCACAAGAAAAACTGGCAGTATTATAATAAAAGTCGTAATTTTACTCAACGCAAGTCAAAACTTTACAAGAAAAACTGAACATTTGTGCAATATTATGATAAAAGTTGGAATTTTACTCAATAACGGTCGCAATTTTACAAGAAAAGCTTAAAATGTTGGCAATTTTATGAAAAGAGTCGCAATATTACTCGACAAAGTCACAATTTTATCATTTTAAAACTAAAAAATGTTGTCAATATTATAATAATGAACGGAATTTTACTTGGCAAAATTACGACAAACGTCATAATTTTACTCAAAAAATGTCACTATTTTACAAGAACAACAAAAACAATGGCAATATTGTGATAAAACTCAGAATTTTATATGCCAAATGTCGCCATTTTGCATTAAAAGTAATAATTTTATATAAAAAAGTAATACATTTATGAGAAATATTACAGAAACAGAAAGAATATGAGAAATTGTTCCCAATTCTCTAAGAAAAAAGTCAATAGTTCATTAATTATTTTGTAATTGGTTTTTAATCTTCATTATTTACTTCAAGTTATTACAATACGTCTCTATATACATATTTATTTTATTTTTGTATTAATTTTGGCCAAAGGGGGCGCATTTCAATTTCTTACACACACTTGTTATTACATATGTTGGCCAGAGGGGGATCACCTCTTATGTCATCACTTGTTCACCGGTCCTCACATGGAAGGTACTTTTCTTTGTTGATGTCTCAAGAAGGGTAGAAATACAAGAACACACACACACACACACACACACACACACACACACACACACACACACACACACACACACACACACACACACACACACACACACACACACACACACACACACACACACACACACACTCATTCTTGTATTTCTTACCTTCTCGAGACCTCCGAAAAATGCCTACATCTAACACAATTTCCCAAAACACAAAAAATGCCTCTTTAGGACCACCCTTTCTAGATATATAAAGATTTGTGTTTACAACATTAATAATATATACAAACTATGCAAATATAAAAAAAAACTTGTTGTGAAAAATGAGTTGGAATTTCACAAAAAAAAGGTCACAATTTTCACAAGTAAAACTTTGTGTTATAATAAATGTCGTAATTTTACTCAACGCAAGTCAAAACTTTACAAGAAAAACTGAACATTTGTGTAATATTATGATAAAAGTTGGAATTTTACTCAATAACAGTTGCGATTTTACAAGAAAAGCTTTAAATGTTGGCAATTTTATGATAAGAGTCGTAATTTTACCCGACAAAAGTCACAATTTTATAAGAAAACTAAACGATTTTGGCAATATTATAATAATAATCGGAATTTTACTTGGCAAAATTATGACAAACGTCATAATTTTACTCAAAAAATGTCACTATTTTACAAGAACAACAAAAACAATGGCAATATTGTGATAAAACTCAGAATTTTATATGCCAAATGTCGCCATTTCGCATTAAAAGTAATAATTTTATATGAAAAAAAGTAATACATTTATGAGAAAATATTACAGAAACAGAAAGAATATGAGAAATTGTTCCCAATTCTCTAAGAAAAAAGTCAATAGTTAGTCAATAGTTAATTATTTATTAGGGTCCGCACAGGACCTTTTCAAAAGGAATCCCAAAGGGAGTCCTTTTGCAATGGGACGAAAGGACCCTATTGAAATTGTAATGTTTTATTATTCTTTATTATTATTATTATTATTATTCTTCCGCAGCTTTGCGCACTACTACGCCCCCCTTAACATGCTTCAAAACTCACCAAATTTTTTACACACATCCAAAAAGTGTGCCAGCAGACTTTAATATAAAAACCTAACCCCAAAACACAAAATTGAGCTCTAGCGCCCCCTAGGAAAAATTCAAGTTATTACAGTATGTCTCTATTTAAAATTTTTTTAAATTAATTTTGGCCAAAGTTGGAATTTTACTCAATAACAGTTGCAATTTTACAAGAAAAGCTTAAAATGTTGGCAATATTATGAAAAGAGTCGTAATTTTACTCAACAAAAGTCACAATTTTATAAGAAAACGTAAACATTTTGGGCAATACTATTATAATAATTGGAATTTTACTCGGCAAAATTATGACAAACGTCATAATTTTACTCAAAAAATGTCACTATTTTACAAGAACAACAAAAAAAATGGCAATATTGTGATAAAACTCAGAATTTTATATGCCAAATGTTGCCATTTCGCATTAAAAGTAATAATTTTATATGAAAAAAAGTAATACATTTATGAGAAAATATTACAGAAACAGAAAGAATATGAGAAATTGTTCCCAATTCTCTAAGAAAAAAGTCAATAGTTCATTAATTATTTTGTAATTGGTTTTTAATCTTCATTATTTACTTCAAGTTATATACATATTTATTTTATTTTTGTATTAATTTTGGCCAAAGGGGGCGCATTTCAATTTCTTACACACACTTGTTATTACATATGTTGGCCAGAGGGGGAGCACCTCTTTTGTTATCACTTGTTCACCGGTCCTCACATGGAAGGTACTTTTCTTTGTTGATGTCTCAAGAAGGGTAGAAATACAAGAACACACACACGCACACACACACACACACACACACACACACACACACACACACACACACACACACACACACACACACACACACACACACACACACACACACACACACACACACACACACACACTAAAACAGCAGCTTCTTTCAAGCAGGAAAGATAAACAAGCTCATATTTTCTCCCTGCCAAAGGAAACAGATAATATGCACCCCTGTGACGCATGGGAGGAAACTTTGGAAGTTTGTTTGTATTTAGTTTGTCTGCGCTGGTCTTGGAGTTTTCAGGTCATTGATGCAAAATTGTTCAAGGAGTAGCTGATATCCCAGCGCTGTCGGGTATTGATCACATGACATAATTGACTGTGGAAGAGAAAGGGCACAAAGGTAGGGTTACAGTTATAGGCTCAGTCCCGTAAAAGAGCAGTGGTTATTGATCCCTCAGTCCCTGGCTAATCAAACAAACAAAGTGGAATGGTATAATGCGGCGACACAGAGGCCGGAAGAGATCATTTCCTGTTGTCCCAACTTTTGCTATCCCTAGAGCTTCCCTGCTATCCCTAGAGCTTCTGTCATTTGCTCAAGGACACTTTGCATGGGGCAAATGCTTGCAGAGTTCAAGGTTGGCTTCCTTCCGCTCTGGACTTTGCTGCTTTGGAGTAAACAAAAGCACCTCGCCTGTCTGCATCAGTCTATAGCAGACCTGGGCAATTATTTTGACTCGGGGGGGCCACATTTAGAGGAAAAAAAATGTGTCTGGGGTCCACTATATCCATCTACAAACCCCGTTTCCAAATGAGTTGGGAAATTGTGTTAGATGTAAATATAAATGATTTGCCAATCCTTTTCAACCCATATTCAATTGAATGCACTACAAAGACAACATATTTGATGTTCAAACTCCATCCATCTTCTTCCACTTATCCGAGGTCGGGTCGCGGGGGCAGCGGCCTAAGCAGGGAAGCCCAGACTTCCCTCTCCTTCAACTTCAAACTCATAAACTTTATTTCTTTTTTGCAAATAATAATGAACTTAGAATTTCATGGCTGCAACACGTGCCAAAGTAGTTGGGAAAGGGCATGTTCACCACTGCGTTCAGTGTTTCCCACACATTCGTTTATTTGTGACGGCCCGCCACGAAAGAATTACGTCCGCAACAAATTAAAAAATAAATAAATAATAATAATGATAATAATATATATATTTTTTTGGTCCTGTCCAGCTTCTCAGGCAAATCATATACCGTAATTTCCGGACTATAAGCCGCTACTTTTCCCCCTCGTTCTGGTCCCTGCGGCTTATACAAGGGTGCGGCTTATTTACGGCCTGTTCTTCTCCGACACCGACGAAGAGGATTTCGGTGGTTTTAGTACGCAGGAGGAAGACGATGACACAATGATTAAAGACTGACTTTTCATATACCGGTAGGCTGGTTATTTTGATAACGTACAGGCGAGCACTTTGTATTGCTTTGCACCGTTGTATTATTTGTACTCTGCACGAATGCTGTTCGCCATGTCAAAGATGTGAAAGTTTGATTGAATGATTGAAAGATTTATTGTTAATAAATGGGACGCTTTGCGTTCCCAAACAGTCATCTATGTCCCGACAATCCCCTCCGTGGTAACAGGAACCCCTATATACTACGCTAATTACACATCAAAACCCTGCGGCTTATAGTCGGGTGCGGCTTATATATGGAGCAATCTGTCTTTTCCCCTCAATTTAGCTGGTGCGGCTTATAGTCAGGTGCGGCTTATAGTCCGGAAATTACGGTAGTTGATGTAGATGCCCATATAGGCTGTTCAGATTTACTTTACAAAAAAGAAGTGTAGGATACTTCTCTTGTTGCTTTATTACTGTTTTCTGTTTATTTGTTACTGACTGTGGCAGGACACCTCTGCCTCTGTTTCACTTTATGTTGCTGGTAAATAATATGGTTGTAGTAGTAGGCTGAAGTTCAATTATTTAGTATGCACTAATTGAAGGGGCAGAGCTTTAAGAGACATTTTAGCTTTTATATATTTATAAGATATATTTTTTGTAAGAACCACAATTAATAAATGTATTTCAGTGAATAACTTATTGTTCAAATCTGTATATAAATATGAACATAAAGTGTTGTAATTATATTGTAAAATGGATGGATGGATGGACGTTTAAAACAAAACTGTTATTATTAATTAGTGAGTATACATTTTTTTAGCCTTTTTAGAGAAAATCATATCATTGTAGTAAATTATGCAAATTACTCAATGGTGTCATGGTGACCACGCCCATAGCCACGCCCCCACCGCCACAGGTATCTTGGCAGTTTATGGGAAACACTGGAGAGTGTATATTTTATCAGTCAGCGTTGGATGTTGTAAACCCAGAGTTGGATTTGTGTTTAGTCTATTGCCACAGCACTGTGTGAGGGCCTGCATTTCAGTGCATGACTCTCAATTTGTACTGTACTGTACTTTTTTATTGAATATACATTAGACACTCCATGCCTCTGTCCAAAATGCATGCGTCAGCATTTTTGGTCTTTAGAAGCACGACGCAGCTGGTAAAAAAAAGACAGAAAAGTGGATTTTGTTTATTTTTTTCTTCACCAGGCAGACACAACTTCCTTTTTTGTAGCAGGCGCATGTACAAAGTGCGCTTCTGATTGATGATCTCACTAAAAAACAATTTCGTATAGTCGCTTGCTGGATTTCCTCCATCTCAACCCTCGTTTTTAAAGGTGAGGCTAAAAAAACATCAGGTCTGCTACCAGTTTGTTGTTTGCATAATGCAAGCAACAGAGAGAGGAAGGCTAAACAATTCACACACACACACGCACGCACGCACACACATACACACACGCACACACACACACACACACACACGCACGCACGCACGCACGCACACACACACACACACACACACACACACATTCTTGTAATTCTTACCTTCTTGAGACCTCTGAAAAGTGCCTACCTCTTTAGGACCACCCTTTCTAGATATATAAAGATTTGTATTTACAACATTAATAATATATACATACTATGCAAATATAAAAAAAGCTTCTTCTGAAAAATGTGTTGGAATTTCACAAGAAAAAGGTCACAATTTCTCAAGAAAAACGTAGAATTTTAGCAGTATTATACTAAAGGTCGGAATTTTACTCAACTAGAGAAAAAGGGCTATATAAATAGAACTCACTTCACCACACACACACACACACACACACACACACACACACACACACACACACACACACACACACACACACACATCCTTGTATTTCTTACCTTCTTGGGACCTCCGAAAAATGCCTACCTCCTTTAGGACCACCCTTTCTAGATATATAAAGATTTGTATTTACAACATTAATAATATATACATACTATGCAAATATAAAAAAAGCTTCTTGTGAAAAATTTGTTGGAATTTCACAAGAAAAAGGTCACAATTTCACAAGAAAAACGTAGAATTTTAGCAGTATTATACTAAAGTTCGTAATTTTACTCAACTAGAGAAAAAGGGCTATATAAATAGAATTCACTTCACTACAACACACACACACACACACACACACACACACACACACACACACACACACACACACACACACACACACACACACACACACACACACACACACACACACACACACACAGTCTTGTATTTCTTACCTTCTTGGGACCTCCGAAAAATGCCTACCTCTTTAGGACCACCCTTTCTAGATAAATAAAGATTTGTATTTACAACATTAATAATATATACATACTATGCAAATATAAAAAAAGCTTCTTGTGAAAAATTTGTTGGAATTTCACAAGAAAAAGGTCACAATTTCACAAGAAAAACGTAGAATTTTAGCAGTATTATACTAAAGTTCGTAATTTTACTCAACTAGAGAAAAAGGGCTATATAAATAGAATTCACTTCACTACACACACACACACACACACACACACACACACACACACACACACACACACACACACACACACACACACACACACACACACACACACACACACACACACACACACACACACACACACACACACACAGTCTTGTATTTCTTACCTTCTTGGGACCTCCGAAAAATGCCTACCTCTTTAGGACCACCCTTTCTAGATATATAAAGATTTGTATTTACAACATTAATAATATATACATACTATGCTAATATAAAAAAAGCTTCTTGTGAAAAATTTGTTGGAATTTCACAAGAAAAAGGTCACAATTTCACAAGAAAAACTTAGAATTTTAGCAGTATTATACTAAAGGTCGTAATTTTACTCAACTAGAGAAAAAGGGCTATATAAATAGAATTCACTACACACACACACACACACACACACACACACACACACACACACACACACACACACACACACACACACACGCACACACACACAGTCTTGTATTTCTTACCTACTTGGGACCTCCGAAAAATGCCTACCTCTTTAGGACCACCCTTTCTAGATATATAAAGATTTGTATTTACAACATTGATAATATATACATACTATGCTAATATAAAAAAAGCTTCTTGTGAAAAATTTGTTGGAATTTCACAAGAAAAAGGTCACAATTTCACAAGAAAAACTTAGAATTTTAGCAGTATTATACTAAAGGTCGGAATTTTACTCAACTAGAGAAAAAGCGCTATATAAATATAATTCACTTCACACACACACACACACACACACACACACACACACACACACACACACACACACACACACACACACACACACACACACACACACACACACGCGCACACACACACACACACACACACACACAAACACACACACATTCTTGTATTTCTTACCTTCTTGAGACCTCTGAAAAATGCCTACCTCTTTAGGACCACCCTTTCTAGATATATAAAGATTTGTATTTACAACATTAATAATATATACATACTATGCAAATATAACAAAGCTTGTTTTGGAAATTTTTTTGGAATTTCACAAGAAAAAGGTCACAATTTCACAAGAAAAACTTAGAATTTTAGCAGTATTATAGGAGAGGTCGTAATTTTACTCAACGTAAGTCAAAATGTTACAAGAAAAACTGAACATTTGTGCAATATTATGATAAAAGTTTGAATTTTACTCAATAACAGTCGCATATTTTACAAGAAAAGCTTAAAATGTTGTCGATTTTATGAAAAGAGTCATAATTTTACCCGACAAAAGTCACAACTTTATAAGAAAACTTAAAAATGTTGGCAATATTTTAATAATAATCGGAATTTTACTTGGCAAAATTATGACAAAAGTCATAATTTTACTCCAAAAATGTCACTATTTTGCAAGAACAACAAAAAAATTGGCAATATCGCGGTAAAAGTCAGAATTTTAGATGACAAATGTCACCATTTTGCATTTAAAAATGGCAGACACAACTTCCCTTTTTGTAGCAGGCGCATGTACAAAGTGCGCTTTTGATTGATGATCTCACTAAAAAACAATTTCTTCTAGTCGCTTGCTGGATTTCCTCCATCTCAACCCTCGTTCTTAAAGGTGAGGATAAAAAAAAAAACATCAGGTCTACCAGTTTGTTGTTTGCATAATGCCAGCAACAGAGAGAGGAAGGCTAAACTATTTAGATTTAACGGTGAAAGCTCTCGGGGAAAGGAGAAGGGGAGAAGAAGGTGCGTTTGCAGGGAATCCGATTGAGAGGAAGCTTCTAATGGATTTCACCTGTGAAATTGAGCATGTCTCACACAACCCTTGTCTAGTTCTCCACAACTACTTAGCTCCATTAGCACGGTTTAACTACACAACCCTGACAACAAGCAGGATTTACAGGATTTGACACCATGGTGGGTTCTAAAAACACATACGCAGTCGTGGTCAAAAGTTTACATACACTTGTAAATAATAATAATAATAATAATAATAGATTTTATTTGTAAAAAGCACTTTATATTGAGTAAACAATCTCAAAGTGCTACAGTGTATTAAAAAGAAAAAAATAAATAAAAAGATAATAAGGAAATTAAAAAAAGTAAAAACTAGAACAGCCAAAAAGCTATAAGTAGTATGCATATATCTAAAAAAAGGCTTTTAAAAAAAAAGGGCTTTTAAGCCTTTTTTAAAAGCATCCACAGTCTGTGGTGCCCTCAGGTGGTCAGGGAGAGCGTTCCACAGACTGGGAGCGGCGGAGCGGAAAGCCCGGTCTCCCGTAAAGAACATAATGTCATGGCTGTCTTGAGTTTCCAATCATTTCTACAACTCTATTATTTTTTTGTGATAGAGTGATTGGAGCACATACTTGTTGGTCACAAAAAACACTCGTGAAATTTGGTTCTTTTATGAATTTACAGGTTTTAAATAACTCATTTCACAACATTTTCAAAAATATTTTTTTCTTCTAAAATTGAGTTTGTGCAGCTTAATAAAGTCAATCAATCAATCAATCAAAGTTGGTTTATATAGCCCTAAATCACAAGTGTCTCAAAGGGCTGCACAAGCCATAACGACATCCGCGGTTCAGCGCCCACATAAGGGCAAGGAAAAACTCACAACCCAGTGGGACGTCGATGAGAATGACTATGAGAAACCTTGGAGAGGACCGCAGATGTGGGTAACCCCCCGCCCCCCTTCGGGGAGACCGGATGCAATGGACGTCGAATGGGTCTGACATAATAGTGAGACAGTCCAGTCCATAGTGGATCTAACATAATAGTGAGAGTCCAGTCCATAGTGGATCTAACATAATAGTGAGACTCCAGTCCATAGTGGATCTAACATAATAGTGAGAGTCCAGTCCATAGTGGGTCTAACATAATAGTGAGAGTCCTGTCCATAGTGGGTCTAACATAATAGTGAGAGTCCAGTCCATAGTGGGTCTAACCTAATAGTGAGAGTCCAGTCCATAGTGGGTCTAACATAATAGTGAGAGTCCAGTCCATAGTGGGTCTAACATAATAGTGAGAGTCCAGTCCATAATGGGTCTAACATAATAGTGAGAGTCCAGTCCATAGTGGGTCTAACATAATAGTGAGAGTCCAGTCCATAGTGGATCTAACATAATAGTGAGAGTCCAGTCCATAGTGGGTCTAACATAATAGTGAGAGTCCAGTCCATAGTGGGTCTAACATAATAGTGAGACAGTCCAGTCCATAGTGGATCTAACATAATAGTGAGAGTCCAGTCCATAGTGGGTCTAACATAATAGTGAGAGTCCAGTCCATAGTGGGTCTAACATAATAGTGAGAGTCCAGTCCATAGTGGGTCTAACATAATAGTGAGACAGTCCAGTCCATAGTGGATCTAACATAATAGTGAGAGTCCAGTCCATAGTGGGTCTAACATAATAGTGAGACAGTCCAGTCCATAGTGGATCTAACATAATAGTGAGAGTCCAGTCCATAGTGGATCTAACATAATAGTGAGAGTCCAGTCCATAGTGGGTCTAACATAATAGTGAGAGTCCAGTCCATAGTGGGTCTAACATAATAGTGAAAGTCCAGTCCATAGTGGATCTAACATAATAGTGAGAGTCCAGTCCATAGTGGGTCTAACATAATAGTGAGACAGTCCAGTCCATAGTGGATCTAACATAATAGTGAGAGTCCAGTCCATAGTGGATCTAACATAATAGTGAGAGTCCACTCCATAGTGGGTCTAACATAATAGTGAGAGTCCAGTCCATAGTGGGTCTAACATAATAGTGAAAGTCCAGTCCATAGTGGATCTAACATAATAGTGAGAGTCCAGTCCATAGTGGATCTAACATAATAGTGAAAGTCCAGTCCATAGTGGATCTAACATAATAGTGAGAGTCCAGTCCATAGTGGATCTAACATAGTAGTGAGAGTCCAGTCCATAGTGGGTCTAACATAATAGTGAGAGTCCAGTCCATAGTGGGTCTAACATAATAGTGAGAGTCCAGTCCATAGTGGGTCTAACATAATAGTGAGAGTCCAGTCCATAGTGGGTCTAACATAATAGTGAGACAGTCCAGTCCATAGTGGATCTAACATAATAGTGAGAGTCCAGTCCATAGTGGTCACCTTAGACCACTTGTTGGGATTGTCAGCATTGTATTTTAGGATACATTCCAAAATATGGTTTGATCATATTTCTATTGTAAGGGTTTGTTGTTTAGAAATGATTAACACATTTATTATATTATGGTTTAGGAATCTTATCCGTCCTATCTAGGTATTTACAGGAAGGACTTTAGTCAGTGATCTTTTTAAACCTTTTTTGTCTGCCGGTGCTGACACATTAAAACTATGTTGGGTATGCACTGGAACATGTAGGGTTAAACCGGGTGGGTGGTCTGGAACCTGCAGCCTTTTAGCGCCGCCCTGGTGGTTCCCTGGACCTCTTTCAGAGATGTGTGAAAATGGAAAAATATATTTTTTGTTTTAAAATATTTTCTGTAGGAAGACAAACATGACACAAACCTTCCTAATTGTTAGAAATCCCACTGTTTATATTAAACATGCTTCACTGATGAGAGGATTTGTCCTACTAATTCCAGGGATCCTTGAACTCATCGTAGTTTGTTTACATCAGGGGTGTCCAAACTTTTTCCACGAGGGCCACACACTGAAAAATCAAAGCAGGCGGGGGCCATTTTGATATTTTTTATTTTAAAAACCAATACATTATATGTATAAAAAATATACATTCAGGCCTCCACTCAGGCTTGATCCCGGGGACCACAAAGGGTTTTAGTCAAAAAATATAAAAAATGTGTCATTATTCAGTATTATTATTTTACCTATTATTCAAGTTTTAAATCTCTAGATCAACATTAGGTCTATCTGTCAATATAATTTTTTTTTTAAGATTTAAGTTGTATGCTCTTTTTATCAAAGAAAACCCTGTTTTTTTAAGTAAAAAACACAAAATATGCAATATTTTCATTCAATGAAATTTTTAAGTGGAATATTTGAGATTATATAATAATTGGAGCCTTAAAAAGGTCAATAACTCATAATTGATTTTAATTCATTATTATTAAAAATTAAAAAAAAGACACTTAAAAACAAATCATACTAAAATTATTGGGGATGCAAAAGGGTCCTACTTATTAAAGTGTTAAAAAATAAATTGTAAATTTCTTTTACTGTTTACTTTTAACACAATAATCTCGAGATCAACTTCAGATCTATCCGTCAATTATAAGTTTTGTTGTTTTTTGTTTACTCGTTTTAGTGCCCTTTAAAAAAAAAAAAAAAAACAGCTCCGTTTTTTATATGGCAAACACAAAATATGCAACATTTTCCACAAGAAATATCTCAAAGTGGAATATTTAATGTGACGTGATTGGAGCCTTGAATAGGTCAATAATTCCTAATGACATTGATTTTGATTCATTATTATTTTTTTAAAGAAAGAAACAGCCTGCATGGCAGCTTTGTGTTATTAGAGTAAACACTGCAACATTTTCTTGTTACATTTCACCTGATTGCTCTTTTATACCACTTTTTATGGTTTTAATTTTTTTCCAACCGTATTTTTAAAATGTGCCGTAAGGCCGTTAAAAAATGACCTGCGGGTCGCATATGGACCCGCAGGACCCCTGGTTTACATGTACAACTTTCTCCGATGCTGCTACAGAAAGACGTGTGTTATTCCACACTTCTTTGTCTCATTTTGTCCACCAAACATTTTATGCTGTGCGTGAATGCACAAAGGTGAGATTTGTAGATTTCATTGATTTGCCGGAGTGCTAATCAGGCATATTTGGTCAATCCATGACGGCAAGCTAATCGATGCTAACATGCTATTTAGGCTAGCTGTACGTACATATTGCATCATTATGCCTCGTTTGTAGGTATATTTGAGCTCATTTTAATTTCCTTTACTTATGTCCTGTGTGTTTTTAATTTATATGTGCATGTCTCATGACACATTACGTGTATCTAATATTGGCTGCATGTGTGCCATGTTGTTCCAGACCACAGCAAACGTTACCCAGCTTGCAAAGATTGTAATAAATCCATTAGAAGAAGACAGCCTGATGTTAAACTTAAACTTGGACACACACATCTATACCTTTGGCCATTCTGAGTCAGTAATTTCCAGGAGTTATCTCACCCTGTGAGAAGCCTCCATTTTACTAATGTTTTCCAATGTTGCAAAAATGTGTAGAATTAAAATTAAAATTAGACATGTCCGATAACATCGGCCCGCCGATATTATCGGCCGATATATGCGTTAAAATGTAATATCGGAAATTATTGGTATCGGTTTTTTTATTATCGGTATCGTTTTTTTTGTTGTTTTTTTAAAAATTAAATCAACTTAAAAAACACAAGATACACTTACAATTAGTGCACCAACCCAAAAAACCTCCCTCCCCCATTTACACTCATTCACACAAAAGGGTTGTTTCTTTCTGTTATTAATATTCTGCTTCCTACATTATATATCAATATATATCAATACAGTCTGCAAGGGATACAGTCCGTAAGCACACATGATTGTGCGTGCTGCTGGTCCACTAATAGTACTAACCTTTAACAGTTAATTTGACTAATTTTCATTCATTACTAGTTTCTATGTAACTGTTTTTATATTGTTGTACTTTCTTTTTTATTCAAGAAAATGTTTTTAATTTATTTATCTTATTTTACTAATTAAAAAAAAAAAGTACCTTATATTCACCATACCTGGTTGTCCAAATTAGGCATAATAATGTGTTAATTCCACGACTGCATATATCGGTTGATATCGGTATCGGTTTGATTGATTGATTTAGACTTTTATTAGTAGGTTGCACAGTGAAGTACATATTCCGTACAATTGACCACTAAATGGTAACACCCGAATAAGTTTTTCAACTTGTTTAAGTCGGGGTCCACTTAAATTGATTCATGATACAGATATATACTATCATATATACTATCATCATAATACAGTCATCACACAAGATAATCACATTGAATTATTTACATTATTTACAATCAGGGGTGTGGAGGGAGGGGGTGGGGGGGGGTTGGGGGGGGGATATGGACATCAAGTAGTGGACATAGAGAGAGAGAGGGAGAGAGAGAGAGAGATCAGAAGGCATAAGAAAAAGAAAAAGTATCTGCATTTGATTGTTTACATTTGATTATTAGCAATCCGGGGAGGGTGTTAGTTTAGGGTTGTAGCTGCCTGGAGGTGAACTTTTATTGCGGTTTTGAAGGAGAATAGAGATGCCCTTTCTTTTATACCTGTTGGGAGCGCATTCCACATTGATGTGGCATAGAAAGAGAATGAGTTAAGACCTTTGTTAGTTCGGAATCTGGGTTTAACGTGGTTAGTGGAGCTCCCCCTGGTGTTGTGGTTATGGCGGTCATTTACGTTAAGGAAGTAGTTTGACATGTACTTCGGTATCAGGGAGGTGTAGCGGATTTTATAGACTAGGCTCAGTGCAAGTTGTTTAACTCTGTCCTCCACCTTGAGCCAGCCCACTTGGTTGATATCGGTATCGGTAATTAAAGAGTTGGACAATATCGGAATATCGGATATCGACAAAAAGCCATTATCGGACATCCCTAATTAAAATGCAACATTTCTGTCAACAAAGATTTGTGTCAGCCTCTGATAGTAGGCCAACTAAGCTAATTAGACACTTACATCATGTGTGGCCTTCATTATATCACTTATATAAGGCTTTTAATTTTTTTTGCGGCTCCAGACAGTTTGTATTTAGTATTTTTGGTCCAATATGGCTCTTTCAACATTTTGGGTATTTTCTATGCCGGTCAACCTTCGGTTTGTTTGGATTTCAAAGCAATTGTTCCCACAGGAAAAAACTAAATACTCCATTCCAGGGTCAAAGTTACAAGACCTGTATTAATTTTTCAGGCATTTTTTATTTATTTATTTTTTTTTTTCTTAGCGTTTTCATCCTCATAGCGCGCCTGCTCATCCGCAACTTCATTCATGGGCGTAATAAAGACACGTCATTTAATAATGCGATCGCTGCTCTCATGAAAATGAATGACAGCAGCAAACTTGCACAAAATGTATAACCAGAACGACTGCAAATAAGACATGAAACAGAATATTCATAGAAGCTGCTGCAATACAGCAGGACAGAAGTGATGAAACGAGTGAACGGACGGATCCTCAGTCACTACGTTTCCATGCACTAACTGACTCTGATTCCTCAAATATTTTGGTAAATTGACATGCTCTATCTTTAATGCCACTGTTGGCCATACCCTGTGTGCCTCCCGGTACATAGGGGGCGACTGTCAGAATAATTGTATCTAAGTTATCACAAAACTTTGTGTTTCAATGAGTTCCCGGCGAGCAGACAAAAGCTGTCTTTGATCTTACCAATCAAAAGGCTTGTAAAACTCCACTGCGTAGGATGGGAAGCGACATGAAGGTGTCGGTTTCTTTGATGTATTGTAATCCGCAGGAAGATTTTGTCTTGACCCGAGATCTAGAAAGTGGAGAGGAAGCAGGACCTGACTCCCGTCCAGGCACCTTTTCTTTGAACTGTTTTGCGACCAAAGGCAGCGGCTGTTTACGACCCCCTTCCTTTAGAAACCGCTGTTGCCATGTAATCAGGGAAAGTCCAAATAAAAGAGGAGGCGTACAATCTTTCGTCAGAGCGTGGTGGGAGACTGTGCAAGAGTACAGCCCAGACGTTTCTCCTCAATTGAGCTAAATTGAATTATGTCTCTGTTTAATTCCTTGCTTCTTTGTCTGTTTATTAGATGTCATCAGTGTTTGAACCTGACAGCGACTTAGGTCATTTCATCTGGTTGAGCTACGTGAGGATGCTAAGAGGAGAAGCAAATGCTAACCAATAATTATAACTTCCCACTGCTATTTAGATTTGTTGGTAACGTTTATAAGTCAGCTTTGGTTCATGTGGATATTATGATGATCAGAGATAGAAAAAAAATCAAATTGTGGTGAGCTGCTTTGAATATTTATTGGAAATACAATTTACACAGTGAATTATTTTAATTGGTAGTTTACATGGCAATAGCTGTGGGCACATGGGCACGATTAACCGGAATAAAAATGCTTGTGGAGGGAGGTGTGGCCAGCGCTGCTTGCAGGAGCGGAAGTCGCCGCCTCTGTCCATGGTACTGAGGACAGAGTGCCATCAGATGGGTGGGGGGCGTGGCAGTGCTGACGGCGAGACACAGCTGAACAGGTGATTAGATCTCCCAGGTGGTACAAGTTACACTACTGTTCAAAAGTTTGGGGTCACATTGAAATGTCCTTATTTTTGAAGGAAAAGCACTGTACTTTTCAATGAAGATAACTTTAAACGAGTCTTAACTTTAAAGAAATACACTCTATGCATTGCTAATGTGGTAAATGACTATTCTAGCTGCAAATGTCTGGTTTTTGGTGCAATATCTACATAGGTGTAGAGAGGCCCATTTCCAGCAACTATCACTCCAGTGTTCTAATGGTACAATGTGTTTGCTCATTGGCTCAGAAGGCTAATTGATGATTAGAAAACCCTTGTGCAATCATGTTCACACATCTGAAAACAGTTTAGCTCGTTACAGAAGCTACAAAACTGACCTTCCTTTGAGCAGATTGAGTTTCTGGAGCATCACATTTGTGGGGTCAATTAAACGCTCAAAATGGCCAGAAAAAGAGAACTTTCATCTGAAACTCGACAGTCTATTCTTGTTCTTAGAAATGAAGGCTATTCCACAAAATTGTTTGGGTGACCCCAAACTTTTGAACGGTAGTGTATCTAATCATCTGTTGTCTTTAACAGTAAGCGGCCGGGAACAGGAAGGGAGAGAGGATACGGAGGTGACTGAAAAGTCACGTCCTGCTGGAGAAAACTTTGATAAAATCTATGTACATTAAAACCTGGGTTTAAAAACTGCACACTTGGCTCCTGCGCCGTGTCTAACAGTGGAACTGCTGGGAAGAAACTTCCACAAAGCTATTTTGAATATTCTGACCCAATCACACACGTTCGGATCAACATTTATTTCCGATCAAGACGGGTAGTTTATTCCGACGATAGTCATTCAGATCGGAGCGCATGAAAACATTCCTTCCGAAATTCAATTTGAAATTCCTTTTGCGTCGCATGTCCGTGACATCAGCTATACTGTATTTGTCGGACTATAAGGCGCACTTAAAATCCTTTTATTCTGTCAAAAATCTTTATAACCCGGTGCGCCTAATGTACGGAATAATTCTGATTGTGCTTACCGACCTCGAAGCAATTTTATACATGGTGTATTGATACGTGTGACCAGTAATAATAATAATAATTAGAGATGTCCGATAATGGCTTTTTTTGCCGATATCCGATATTCCGATATTGTCCAACTCTTAATTACCGATTCCGATATCAACCGATACTGATATATAGGGGGGTTCTGGGTATTTGTTCTGTTGTGTTTATGTTGTGTTACGGTGCGGATGTTCTCCCGAAATGTGTTTGTCATTCTTGTTTGGTGTGGGTTCACAGTGTGGCGCATATTTGTAAAAGTGTTAAAGTTGTTTATACGGCCACCCTCAGTGTGACCTGTATGGCTGTTGACCAAGTATGCCTTGTATTCACTTGTATGTGTGAAAAGTCGTAGATATTATGTGACTGGGCCGGCACGCGAAGGCAGTGCCTTCAAGGTTTATTGACGCTCTGTACTTCTCCCTACGTCCGTGTACATGGCGGCGTTTTAAAAAGTCATACATTTTACTTTTTGAAACCGATACCGATAATTTCCGATATTGCATTTTAAAGCATTTAGTGTTTCCCATAAACTGCCAAGATACCTGTGGCGGTGGGGGCGTGGCTATGGTCGTGGTCACCATGACACCATCGAGTAATTTGCATAATTTACTACAATGATATGATTTTCTCTAAAAAGGCTCAAAAAATGTATACTTACTAATTAATAATAACAGTTTTGTTTTAAACGTCCATCCATCCATCCATTTTGCAATATAATTACAACACTTTATGTACATATTTATATACAGATTTGAACAATAAGTTATTCACTGAAATATATTTATTAATTGTGGTTCTTACAAAAAATATATCTTATAAAAATATAAAAGCTAAAATGTCTCTTAAAGCTCTGCCCCTTTAATTAGTGCATACTAAATAATTTAACTTAAGCCTACTACTACAACCATATTATTTACCAGCAACATAAAGTGAAACAGAGGCAGAGGTGTCCTGCCACAGTCAGTAACAAATAAACAGAAAACAGTAGTGGTGGTTAGGGATGATTTTTGATAAGAAATTATCGAGTTTGAGCCCATTATCGAACCGATTCCTTATCGATTCTCTTATTGAATCCAGATAGGTTGTTGTATATGGAAAAAAACACAATATTTGGTTTTACCAAAGCTCACTTTTATGTTATAACAAAAAAATAAAATAAATAAATAAATATTGACTGTTACCCCCCTTAAAAAAAAAAAAAAAAAAAAAAAATATATATATTGACCGTTGTTACCCAAAGTATATTAAGTGGGATTTTTCAGAAAAACAAATATATACAGTAACACAAAAACAACCTGTCTCTGTGATCACTATAGGTGAATAGCCATGCCTTGAGGCGTTTTTTCAGGTCCATTATTTTTGCTGCTTGTGTGATTAATGACTGAGCTACGTCATTTCCTGTGATGTCCCACAGGGCATTTCTTGTGGGACGGGATTCGTTCCCAGGGATTCGAATAAAGAACCAACTCTTTTTCTTTACTATAGTGGCCTCGATAACGGGAACCGGTTCTCAAAAAGGGATTCGAGTCCATGGAATCGGTTCTTTTCTTATCGAACGGTTCTTTTCTTATCGAACAACCGGGAGAACCGGTTTCGAACATCATCCTTAGTGGTGGTAGATAGACACAAAGCTTCATCAAACATCTGATCCACTGAACAAAGAGCTCCAAAAATCTTGATCCTACACTTCTCTTTTGTAAAGTAAATCTGAACAGCCGATACGGGCGTCTACATCAACTATATGATTTGCCTGAGAAGCTGGACATGACAATTAAAATAAAATAAAAAATATATTTTTTTGTGGCAGCCTTAATTCTTTCGTGGCGGGCCGCCACAAATAAATGAATATGTGGGAAACACTGCCTATATTTTCGGACATCTCTAGTTTTTTGCTTAGTGCAAATTGATAAATTTTCCCCTAAAAAACACAATTCCCAGAGGGCAATTGCATCATTTTGATTGCAACTATAGAATCAATCACCATGAATTGTGTTCATTCATTATTTTGTGAGCGCAAATCCACACCTTCCTCTTCCACAACTCAGGACAGTCTCACGGTTTCCTATGCATGCCCTGCCCTAGAAATAATCCACTCCTCCTCTGAGCCAGACAACAAGGAACATCTGGATGTGGAGCAGAGAGTTCAGATCACACCCTTCCCCACCTTGAACAAGTCCAACAATGCTTGGCCAGGACACCCAAATTTACTGCAAGTCTGACATTCTTATCACTTCATTTGCTTTTTTTTCCCCCTGATAAATGTGTGAGTTGCCAGTACGCGTTCTCAGTTTGCCGTGTCAAGTATTTCTCCTGAAGGGGGTCAAAGGTGATTTGACAACATACACTTGACATGTCAACTCAACTCACTTTCATTTTTTCGAAGGTTTCAGTGTGTGTTGAGTTTCTTTCACAGCATTTCTCAAGTGGGATTTCACTTTAGCTGTCTCTCATACGGTACATTCACCCACTATTCCAACACCAAAATCCTAGTATCACACAATACTTGTCCACCTGGTTGATCTCATGGGCATATGTGGTGGTTATACTGAAAACTTTCAATTGAGCTTTTGTTGGGCTATCGATTAGTTTTAGTAATTGAGTAATGTATCGATTAGTTTGTTCGATTAACCGAGTAACAGGCCTGGCCCTAACCAATCTGGCGCCCCCCCACATCGGCAGTGAAGTGTATGTACTCACAAGAAACCGAATAGCTTTGTCTTTGACCTTTTTTCAACATATTATATGAGAATGTTATGTTATGATTATCTTTAACCGAATCACAGCAGTGCTCAAATAAAAAAAAACAAGCATTCCCTCTCATGTGATATTGCTTGATTAACATTAATGATGTGCACTTTAACAACTAGGCTTACAACTATACCTAATATATAAAGGGGTGGAAAAGTGACTATTACCTGCAGGGCAAACATTAGCTAACCAGAAGGCAATAACAATGTCAACAAAAAACACCTGCTTAAAAGATCTAATACAAATGTCCCTGAGGAATGTAAGGTGGGAGTACTGTAATTACCTAACGTTACATTATTATTTTCCATAACGATTTAGCCCCCTCCACAATATTAACCCGACGTTAAAACAGAACTAGCTATTTATTGATTAGCAATTGTCGAATCATGTAGCATTAGCTTAATGCTAAAAAGCCAGGTTACTATCACATTCTGTAACAGACAAATAATTTCATGTAGGCTAACGTTACCTACCTGCTACCTCTGTCTTTTTCTCGTTTCTCCTCCTCTTTTCTCTTGTTTCTTCCCTGGGCACCTGACAGTTTTGGCCGTTTTGACATCTTGTGTTGATTTTTTGACGTGGTGAGTCCAAAAAGAGTCATGATACGGGAAGGGAGGGGGCGCACCGTAATGTTGTAACAAATAATATTTCTATTAAATAGGCTTCACTTTGCATTTTAATTAACGTGGGATTATTTTTTGTATTTAGAAATAATAGTACCAACTTTTATTTATTTATTTATTTTTTCTCCAACATTTGTGGCACTGGCGTGGCGCCCCCTGATGGACGGCGCCCTTAGCATTTGCCTATACGGCCTATGCCACGGGCCGGCCCTGCCGAGTAATCGGATATTTTAAGAAAAATCGTTGACATAAACAACAATTTTTCTACTTACCATCCTCGTTGTTCATTTTTCCAATGAATGTACATCATCAACATTGATCACATCGCGCTCGATGTACAGCTTAAGTTGTTCAACAGTCCGGGGGTCTCAATCGTCGTATCTTAAGCTTCATAATGCGCCACACATTTTCAATTGGAGACAGGTCTGGACTACAGGCAGACCAGTCTAGTACCCGCACTCTCTTACTACAAAGCCACGCTGCAGAATGTGGCTTGACATTGTCTTGCTGAAATAAGCAGGGGCGTCCATGATAACGTTGCTTAGATGGCAACATATGTTGCTCCGAAACCTGTATGTACCTTTCAGCATTGTTGGTGCCTTCACAGATGTGTAAGTTACCCATGCCTTGGGCACTAATACACCCCCATACCATCACAGATGCTGACTTTTCAACCTTGCGCCTATAACAGTCCGGACGTCCACAGTTTCCAAAAACTATTTGAAATGTGGACTCGTCAGACCGCAGAACACTTCTCCACTTTGCATCAGTCCATCTTGGATTAGCTCGGGCCCAGTGAAGCCGGCGGCGTTTCTGGGTGTTGTTGATAAAGGGCTTTGGCTTTGCATAGTAGAGTTTTAACTTGCACTTACATATGTAGCGACGGACTGTAGTTACTTACAGTGTTTTTTTGAAGTGTTCTTGAGCCCATGTGGTGATATCCTTTACACACTGATGTCGCTTTTTGACGCAGTACCGTCTGAGGGATCGAAGGTCTGTAATATCATGGCTTACGTGCAGTGATTTCTCCAGATTCTCTGAACTTTTTGATGATATTACGGACCGTAGATGGTGAAATCCCTAAATTCCTTGCAGTAGCTGGTTGAGAAATGTTGTTCTTAAACTGTTTGACAATTTTCTCACGCATTTGTTCACAAAGTGGTGACCCTCGCCCCGTCCTTGTTTGTGAACGACTGAGCATTTCATGGAAGCTGCTCTTACACCCAATCATGGCACCCACCTGTTCCCGAATTAGCCCGTTCACCTGTGGGATGTTCCAAATAAGTGTTTTGATGCGCATTCCTCAACTTTCTCAGTCTTTTTCGCCACTTGTGCCAGCTTTTTCGAAACATGTTGCAGGCGTCCAATTCCAAATGAGCTAATATTTGCAAAAAAATAACAAGAGTTGGACCAGCTGGAACGTTAAATATCTTGCCTTTGCAGTCCATTCAATTAAATACACCCATCCATCAAGTCAATACAATTGCCCTTTATCACTAGAAGTTATAGCCTGTGGTTCTATATCCTATATTGCAATGGTGTCGCTTTACCCGGCTAACATTTAGCTGAGGGGCTAAATGACCTGTGTGCCTTCTGCCCCCTGCGGTGCACTTTCATTTGTCTCATCCTTACCTTCTTTTCCAATACGACTCGACCTTGACAGAGGAGTGTTGGGGGAGTGCGGGGATGGCATTTTCCCCTGACCGCTACCCTCAGACGGGCTGCTGGGATGATGAAGTGCCGTTGTCACTGTCATTCATCTTTTCCGTGTGCTTTTTGTTCGTCTCTTTACACCCCTTAGCACCCTTTTGTTGGTGTGCTTTTAAGTGAGAGGGAAAAGACACGCAAAAAAACGACATTGAAAGAGAAACAAAAGCAATGTTTTTCTTCTGTCGCAGCAATCTCATGGAAACATGCTTCATTTCTTAAAGGAGGACTGCATTTATTTTGGAATCACAGCAGATCCATTCTATGTGTCATACTTGATCATTTCGCGATATTGCCATATTTTTGCTGAAAGGATTTAGTAGAGAACATCGACGATAAAGTTCGCAACTTTTGGTCGCTGATAAAAAAAGCCTTGCCTGTATCGGAAGTAGCGTGACGTCGCAGGTTGTGGAGCGCCTCACATCTGCACATTGTTTACAATCATGGCCACCAGCAGCGAGAGCGATTCGGACCGAGAAAGCGACGATTACCCCATTAATTTGAGCGAAGAAGAAAGATTTGAGGATGAGGAAAGTGAGAGTGAAGGACTAGAGAACAGGGGAAGCTATTCAGATAGGGAAGATGCCGTGAGAGGCGGGTGGGACCTGATATTCAGCTGGGAATGACTAAAACAGTAAATAAACACAAGACATATATATACTCTATTAGCCACAACACAACCAGGCTTATATTTAATATGCCACAAATTAATCCGCATAACAAACACCTACCCCCTCCCGTCCATATAACCCACCAATACAACTCAAACACCCGCACAACACACTCAATCCCACAACTCAAAGTACCGTTCACCTCCGTAAAGTTCATACAGCACATATATTTCCCCAAAGTTACGTACGTGACATGCACATAGCGGCACGCACGTACGGGCAAGCGATCACATGTTTGGAAGCCAAAGCTGTACTCACGGTAGCGCGTCTGCTATCCAACTCAAAGTCCTCCTGGTTGTGTTGCTGCAGCCGGCCGCTAATACACCGCTTCCCACCTACAGCTTTCTTCTTTGCTGTCTCCATTGTTCATTAAACAAATTGCAAAAGATCCACCAACACAGATGTCCAGAATACTGTGGATTTAGCGATGAAAACAGACGATTTAAGCTGGCGACCGTGCTATTCCAAAATGTCTGCCTCAACCCTTGACGTCACGCGCAAACGTCATCATACCTAGACGTTTTCAGCCGGAAGTTTCCCGGGAAATTTAAAATTGCACTTTATAAGTTAATTCGGCTGTATTGGCATGTGTTGCAATGTTAAGATTTCATCATTGATATATAAACTATCAGACTGCGTGGTCGCTAGTAGTGGCTTTCAGTAGGCCTTTAATAATGACTAGTTAAGAGCCAATATGTTACTAATTTGCATGTTAATAAGCAACTAATTAATGGTGAATATGTTCCCCGTACTAAAGTGTCACCATGTTTTATTACTGGTGCACAAAATGAACCGTGCATGAACATCACCTTGTTCAAACAACAAAACCAACACAGTGCATAAACTCACAATAAATTACACACCTGCAAACCAGTCAGCTGTTGCCGTATCCGTAATACGCCGATAGGGAGAAGTTTTTATTCACACGATGAGTCGGGTGTGAACCCCTGAGGCCGACTCACCGAACCCCTAGGGTTCGATGGAACCCAGGTTAAGAACCACTGCTTTAGTGTGTAGTTGTCTTTAAATGTCAGCACAAGGCCAGGCCGGGCCTCGTTACTGGCCTCGTTACTGGCCTCGCTTTCACAAATGACTTCTCATGTTGACTAAACAGTCTCTGGTGGAATTCTATTTGGATATCAGAGACATTTGCAACACTGCTTGGAAGATGATTGACACCCCAACTTCTTCTTTGTTCTCTCCTCTCATATCAAAAAGGTCATTTGTACGCTCGTCACGTCCTTATGCTTGTTTGGTAGTTTTGCTCACCCCCCCCCCAGTCATGCACATGTGTGGGATAGGGTGATATGAATGCTTGGTAATTGGTATTTTACTTAAACAATAAACTCCTTATAGAATCTTTTAATTTGTAATTATTTTGCACATTTCTTTGTTCTGTCGCCACTGATCGCAGCATAAATTGAGAAATATACTTCCCCCGGCGCCTCGCAGGGGCCCGCACGGCCCATTTTGTGACGAATAATTTGACAAAACAAATTCACGGCTCCCTAACCAATACGGTGATGGTCTTTGGCAGATTTGTAGACGTTAACACAAAATAAATGTACATGGGGAGATTTATAAATAATGCTTTGGCTAATTTGATGTTAAGTATTTAATTAACACCAGCAGATCGCAGTGCTCTGGTGCATCTTAATCTGATTTATGTAAACGTCTGTTCATTTACATGTCTAGACCACTCGGGCCCATAAATAATGAGATTTTCATTATGTGAATTTTTGTGCTCGGGGTTTTTTTTTACCGCCTAATAAGCTGGTTCTGCCCCGTTGCTGTTAAAAGGTGTTTTAAAAAGGGAGTAGGGATATGAAAACAAAAACAATGTCTGTGTCAGAGGGGGATGTCAAACTTGCTTGTGCCAGCTGATTCAGACCGTATAAAATGTAGTCTTTACAATGTCATGTCAATACTAAGCAAAGAAGGTTTTTCCTCCATGTATTTGATTGTGGCGGTGTGCTACCGCAACATATTAGCCGCTACACCAGGCCTGGGCAATTAGTTTGATTCGGTTGTGGAATAGCCTTCATTTCTAAGAACAAGAATAGACTGTCGAGTTTCAGATGAAAGTTCTCTTTTTCTGGCCATTTTGAGCGTTTAATTGACCCCACAAATGTGATGCTCCAGAAACTAAATCTGCTCAAAGGAAGGTCAGTTTTGTAGCTTCTGTAACGAGCTAAACTGTTTTCAGATGTGTGAACATGATTGCACAAGGGTTTTCTAATCATCAATTAGCCTTCTGAGCCAATGAGCAAACACATTGTACCATTAGAACACTGGAGTGATAGTTGCTGGAAATGGGCCTCTATACACCTATGTAGATATTGCACCAAAAACCAGACATTTGCAGCTAGAATAGTCATTTACCACATTAGCAATGTATAGAGTGTACTTCTTTAAAGTTAAGACTAGTTTAAAGTTATCTTCATTGAAAAGTACAGTGCTTTTCCTTCAAATATAAGGACATTTCAATGTGACCCCAAACTTTTAAACGGTAGTATATATATATATATATATATATATATATATATATATATATGTGTGTGTATATATATATATATATATATATATATATATATATATATATATATATATATATATATATATATATATATATATATATATATATATATATATATATATATATATATATATATATATATATATATATATATATATATATATATATTAGGGCTGCAACAACTAATCGATTAAATCGATTAACATCGATTATAAAAATAGTTGCCGATTAATTTAATCATCGATTCGTTGGATCTATGCTATGCGCATGCGCAGAGGCTTTTAAAAAAAATAAAAAATTGTTTTTAAAAAATTTTTTATTTTATTTTTATTTTTTGAATAAACCTTTATTTATAAACTGCAACATGTACAAACAGCTGAGAAACAATAATCAAAATAAGTATGGTGCCAGTATGCTGTTTTTTCCCCCAATAAAATACTGGAAAGGATAGAAATGTAGTTTGTCTCTTTTATACGATTATTAATCGATTAATCGAAGTAATAATCGACAGATTAATCGATTATCAAATTAATCGTTAGTTGCAGCCCTAATAAAAAATAAAAAAAATATATATATATATATATATATATATATGTATATGTGTATATATATGTATATGTGTATATGTATATTTATGTATATATATGTGTATATATATATATATATATATATATATATATATATATATATATATATATATATATATATATATATATATATATATATATATATATATAATATATACTGTATATATATATATATATATATATATATATATATATATATATATATATATATATATATATATATATATATATATATATATATATATATATATATATATATATACATATATATTATATATATATATATATGTATATGTATATATATGTATATATATATATATATCTATATATATATATATATATATATATTTATATATATATATACACTCAAGGCCCGGGGGCCAAATCTGGCCCGCCACATTATTTTACGTGGCCCGCGAAAGCCTGTAAATATTTTTGCGTTAATAAAATGCTTAACCTTTTCTTACTAAATATATTTATTTCCCTTTTTACATTAAAAATCATGTACTGCATGCAATTGCATATCTTTTTAAAATTCAATATTATCAAAATCTAAATACTATATTATCATGCATTCCGATAATAGTTTTTGTTCAAATAAAGATAAATACTGTACTTAAATATCTGCTTGACTTATGATTTCAAAACAAATGATCAATCAAATTGCAGACTGTAAAATTGACAATAGATTATACGGTTAAATTCCGCTGACTGAGTTTTTTGTACCGTAAAATCTACTTTCGTGCTGTTTTTTTCCATATACAGTAAGACACTAAAACATTAAAAAACAATAAAAAAAAACATTAAAACAGCAAGATTTTACGGTAAAAAAAACCCAAACTGGCTTGAATTTTACCGCTAAAACAGTGGTATTGTTTCTCCATTCCATTCCATTTATACCATTTTTTTATATGCTCTAAAAAACCCGCTGCTTAAATGTAAAATTCTGGTGACTGAGCTGCCAGTTTTTAAAGTAAAATTGAATTACATTTTTTTTTGCAGCTTATGTAAAAAATATATATTGTTAATGTATTATATATATATGTATATCATTGTTAAAAGAGGCCCTCTGAGGGCAACCATAACTGCGTCATTGTAAATAATGTGATGTCATATTGACCACGCCCCTAGCCACGCCCCCACCGCCTTAGGTGTCTTGGCAATCTAGAGGAAACCCTGCATAGTATACATACCCCTTTTTGTGGCATGGCATCTATTTAAACACCTCATGTGGTTTGCCCTTCACAAGAAGATCCCGTTGGCTGCAGACCAAAGTAGACATTGCTTCTTTTTCTTTCTCTGCACAACGTATGAGTTCATGGTAAATGTGTAGTATAATTCGGTTTGAGCTCATGCATGAAACATCATCACATTAAGGCAGAGAGCATGCACAGGTGTACAAAGTACGGCCTCGTTTTGCTCAAAAGGTGTACGCGAATATGAGAAACTGTGAACATGTTGTCTCCGCTGCACTCCCTGGGGGTAAAGATGGTTGAAGGAGGGTGGAGACGTGTCAGGCCGCATGTGTGAGATCAGTACAGAATCTATAGGCGGGGCGTGAAGTGTTGGAAGGCGACGACGGGCGCTCGCTCAGGGAAGAACTCTATGAGAGCAGACAGCTGGATGTTAAAGGCCTGAAGCCTCGTGCACTCTCGCTGACACTCTTGTCCTCTCCGCTTCCACCTCCATTAATTAGAGTGGCGCTGGTTACTTTCACTGGCACGCACGGAAATATTTCACCTGCCGAGCACCTGCACATTATATCCGGTTAAAGGCCTACTGAAATGATTTTTTTTTATTTAAACGGGGATAGCAGATCCATTCTATGTGTCATACTTGATCATTTCGCGATATTGCCATATTTTTGCTGAAAGGATTTAGTAGAGAAAATCGACGATAAAGTTCGCAACTTTTGCTCGCTGATAAAAAAAAAAGCCTTGCCTGTACCGGAAGTAGCGTGACGTCACAGGAGCTAGTATTCCTCACAATTCCCCGTTGTTTACAATGGAGCGAGAGAGATTCGGACCGAGAAAGTGACGATTACCCCGTTAATTTGAGCGAGGATGAAAAATTTGTGGATGAGGAACGTTACAGTGAAGGACTTGAGAGGCAGTGCAGGACGTATCTTTTTTCGCTCTGACCGTAACTTAGGTACAAGCTGGCTCATTGGATTCCACACTCTCCTTTTTCTATTGTGGATCACGGATTTGTATTTTAAACCACCTGGGATACTATATCCTCTTGAAAATGAGAGTCGAGAACGCGAAATGGACATTCACAGTGCCTTTTATCTCCACGACAATACATCGGCGAAATGCTTTAGCTACGAGCTAACGTGATAGCATCGTGCTTTAACTGCATATAGAAACAAAAAAAATAAACCCCTGACTGGAAGGATAGAAAGAAAATCAACAATACTATTAAACCGTGGACATGTAAATACACGGCTAATGCTTTCCAGGCTGGCGAAGGTTAACAATGCTGTGCTAACGACGCCATTGAAGCTAACTTAGCAACCGGACCGCACAGAGCTATGCTAAAAACATTAGCTTTCCACCTACGCCAGCCAGCCCTCATCTGCTCATCAACACCCGTGCTCACCTGCGTTCCAGCGATCAACGGAAGGACGAAGGACTTCACCCGATGCGTTTGGCGGCCCGGAGACGTAGGAAGTCAAGGTGAGGTCGGCGGCTAGCGCATCTACTCTCCAACAAAGACCTCCTGGTTGTGTTGCTGTAGTCCGCTGCTAATACACCGATCCCACCTACAACTGTCTTCTTTGCAGCCTTCATTGTTCATTAAACAAATTGCAAAAGATGTCCAGAATACTGTGGAATTATGAAATAAAAACAGAGCTTTTTGTATAGGATTCTACGGGGTACCATAACTTCCGTTACTCTGACTTCGTCACGCGCATACGTCATCATACCGCGACGTTTCAGCCGGATATTTCCCGGGAAATTTTAAATGTCACTTTATAAGTTAACCCGGCCGTATTGGCATGTGTTGCAATGTTAAGATTTCATCATTGATATATAAACTATCAGACTGCGTGGTCGGTAGTAGTGGCTTTCAGTAGGCCTTTAATGACATCAGAGAGATGGTTTAGATATTTAGATACGATTTAAGTTTGCCTGGAAAATCCCAACAACACCCGTCATTACAGGCACTTAATTCATCCTCACAATTCACTATTATTGTCCACATGGTTCTCCATCTACAAAACCATAAACCAGTGAAGTTGGCACGTTGTGTAAATGGTAAATAAAAACAGAATACAATGATTTGCAAATCCTTTTCAACTTATATTCAATTGAATAGACTGCAAAGGCAAGATATTTAATGTTGTTTTTTTTTGGCAAATAATCATTAATTTAGAATTTAATGGCAACAACACATTGCAAAAAAAGTTGGCATTTTTACCACTGTGTTAAATGGCCTTTCCTTTTAACAACACTCAGTAAACGTTTGGGAACTGAGGAGACACATTTTTGAAGCTTCTCAGGTGGAATTCTTTCCCATTCTTGCTTGATGTACAGCTTAAGTTGTTCAACGGTCCGGGTTGTCATATTTTAGGCTTCATGATGCGCCTTAAATTTTCAATGGGAGACAGATCTGGACTACAGGCAGGCCAGTCTAGTACCCGCACTCTTTTACAAGGAATACACACTGTTGGCATCGTCTTGCTGAAATAAGCAGGGGCGTCCATGAAAAAGACGTTGCTTGGATGGCGACATATGTTGCTCCAAAACCTGTATGTACCTTTCAGCATTAAGGGCGCCTTCACAGATGTGTAAGTTACCCATGCCTTGGGCACTAATACACCCCCATACCATCACAGATGCTGGCTTTTCAACTTTGCGCCTATAACAATCCGGATGGTTCTTTTCCTCTTTGGTCCGGAGGACACAACGTCCACAGTTTCCAAAAACTATTTGAAATGTGGACTCGTCAGACCACAGAACACTTTTCCACTTTGCATCAGTCCATCGTTAATGAGCTCGGGCCCAGCGAAGCCAGCGGCGTTTCTGGGTGTTGTTGATAAATGGCTTTGGTTTTGCATAGTTGGGTTTTAACTTGCACTTACAGATGTAGTGAAAAACTGTAGTTACTGACAGTGGTTATGCATCTTCTTCTTTTCCATTTGCCTTCATCTCACATTATCCCTTGCATACTTTTTACTCACACCCACCTTCTACATGTCCTCTTCCACGACACCAATGAATCTGTGGTCTTCCTCTTTTTCCACTGCCCAAAAGTATAATGCATGAAGTACCAAAATATATGGCTCCGTGTTACCAGCTGCGGAATTTGCCAAAAAAGCCATCATTCTACTGTTAGCATACCTACATACTAACGATAGTATGCTAGCCAGATAGCGTCAGCTAACAAAAAAAAACAAATATCTGAAGTTTATACCTGTAAAAACTGCTATAAAAGCTAACATACTATTGTTAGAATGCTTACATGCTAACAATAACATGCTAACTGTGAGCATGCCTCTAGTGCCAAAACATCTGACTTTGAGGCATAATAATAATAATAATAATAATAATAATAATAATATATTTTATTTGTAAAAAGCACTTTACATTGAGTAAACAACCTCAAAGTGCTACAGTGTATTAAAAATAAAATAAAAAGATAATAAAAAAAAAATAAAAATAAAAACTAGAACAGCCAAATAGCTAAAGCTAGTATGCATATATCTAAAAAAAAGGCTTTTTTTAAAAAGAAGGGTTTTTAAGCCTTTTTTAAAAGCATCCACAGTCTGTGGTGCCCTCAGGTGGTCAGGGGGAGCGTTCCACAGACTGGGAGCGGCGGAGCAGAAAGCCCGGTCTCCCATATCTCCATAAATATATATATATATATATATATATATATATATATATATATATATATATATATATATATATATATATATATATATATATATATATATATATATATATATGTATGTGAGTCTAAGTCTATACCTGCAAAATGTGCTTACAAAGCTGGCATTCTACTGTTAGCACACTTACATGCTAACGATGGTATGCTAGCCAGATAGCGCCAGGTCAGGAGATTAGAAATAGGGTACTATATGTGTGAATGTTGGAAAGCATAACAGCTGTAAGTGTTTTTTATTGATTGTCCGACTGTTGCCAAATTTGGCCAGAAGATTGGGAATCGGTCTGACTCTTTGACCTTCAAAATAGCTCCGGGGTTGTTTCAAGTGGGGCTCAGTGACCCTCACTTCAGAGAATATAAGACAGCTGCTCCCCTACTCCCTGAAAACCTGACATATTTTGTGCAATTTTCTCTCCACCCCAGGCTGTGTTACCATCTCACTGTATGAACTTTGAAAGCCCTTAGGTTAGCACAGGGGCCTCATTGTTGTGGCCCCCCCCTCCCTTTTGCAGATTTATTTTTAACACTGGAGTGGAGGAAAAGTGCATTTTTGAAAAGAGTTTGATGTTCTGTAAGTTGGTGAAGGCATTCTGACTGGTGATTTGACGGGTGTTGTTGATGTTGATTGTAGCCAAATGTTCCAATGTCCAATTTTGATCTGATATTTTGCCTCAGATCCAATCCGGTATGGAGTCCCTATCCTATACTTTGACATTATATTATAGAACTGGAAATGTTTTATAGCAAGTAAAGTAGCACACAATAACACATTTAAGCTTCATTTATAAAATTTCGAATTTGCTAGTATTTTAAATCTGATGATGTATGGCAACAAAATAAAGTGGCTAGTGCACAACAACTAAACAAAATCAAAAAGTACTATTGAGTTTTGTCCTCAAAACCTTCCTGTATCCAGAAACTTGTTTTGTAAACAACAACAAAAAACACCAGGTAAATTATTGTATAATAGTAAGAACTAGAAAATTCCTGCGGAAATTTTGATGATATCTGTGCCCAGGACCTCTGGCCTCTGGGGTCGTCGTAAGCCGCCTGTACTTTGAAGATGGGTGCCGAGTATCTGAATCTGTGAGTCTTAGATGTAACTCTACAAAATGAGCTACAGAGCTAGCCTGAAACATTAGTGTGGAGGGGGGCGTGGCCTGCGGGCCAGGACCGGCCTCAAAGACAGCGACAGGTGAGTAGATGGCCCAGGTGGCCCTTGTTATCTAATCACCTGCCGCCTTTATTAGCAGCAGCCGGAGCGAGACACGTTGTTGGAGTTGGAGTGGGAGCCAGAGAGAGAGAGAGAGACACGGACTCTGAAAAAAGACATTTTGCTGGAAAGCAAAAGCCGAGCCATCTTTATGAAAATAAAACAGTGTTGTACCCTGTAATCACTCTATCACTAAAAAATAAGAGTTGTAGAAATGATTGGAAACTCAAGACAGCCATGACATGATGTTCTTTACAAGTGTATGTAAACTTTTGACCACGACTGTATATGCATGCTGTAAGTGCCTCGAAAGAAACTAATGTTTGCCTTGGTGCCCTAAAATATGAGCCCTCCTTTAACCTTGTGTGGTGTTCGGGTCTGTGGGACCCGTTTTCATTTTTTATTAAAACAAAAATGATACAATTAATTAATTTTTCAAACTGAGACTCACTGACTTTGGCTCATTTTCTGTGAAGAACATATATCAGAATACATATTTAATGACCACACACCATACACATTTCTATTACATATAAGATGTCTGTTCTGTGTACCACACACACACACACACACACACACACACACACACACATTCTTGTATTTTCTACCTTCTTGAGACCTCCGAAAAATGCCTCCCTCTGTAGGACCAGCCTTTCTAGATATATAAAGATGTAAAAACATTAATAATATATATATATATATACTATGGAAACATAAAAAAGCTTGTTGTGAAAAATTTGTTGGAATTTCACAAGAAAAACTTAGAATTTTGGCAGTAATATAATAAAAGTCGTAATTTTACTCAACGCAAGTCAAAGTTTTACAAGAAAAACGGAACATTTGTGCAATATTATGATAAAAGTTGGAATTTTCCTCAACAGTCGCAATTTTACAAGAAAAAGCTTTACATTTTGGCAATTTTATGAAAAGAGTCGTAATTTTACTCGACAGAAGTCACAATTTTATAGGAAAACTTTAAGATGTTGTCAATATTATAATAACAGTCTGAATTTTACTCTGCAAAATTATGACAAAAGTCATAATTTTACTCAAAATATGTCACTATTTTACAAGAACAACCCAAAATATTGGCAATATTGTGACGAGTCAGAATTTTACATGACAAATGTCGCCATTTTGCATTAAAAAGTAATAATTTTACATTAAAAAACAAAAATTTAATGAGAAAATATTGCAATATCAGAATAACAGAAACAGAAAGAATATGAGAAATTGTTCCCAATTTTATAAGAAAAAAGTCGACACATTGTGAGAAAAAGTCTGCTTTTAGTCCATTTTTTATTTTTGTGAATTTTTTGTTTGTAATTGTTTTTCAATCTTCATTATTTACTTCAAGTTATTACAGTATGTCTCTATATACATATTTATTTTATTTTTTGTATTCATTTTGGCCAAAGGGGGCACATTTCAATATCTTACACACACTTGTTATTTCATATGTTGACCAGAGGGGGAGCACTTTTAAAAGCGACACAAGGTCAATTTGAAAAATCCCTCCTTTTTGGGACCACCTTCATTTTGATAGTTTTCACCAAATGAGACATTTTCTATCAGATGCAATGGTTTTAAGTAATGGGACCATGATTTATGTCCTAACTTGTTCACACCTCCTCATATGGATGCTACTTTTCCTTGTTGATGTCTCAAGAAGGGTAAAAATACAAGAACACACACATACTGGTTATCATTTAGAAAGAGGACCAAGTTTTTGATCATCACTTGTGGGGACCACTCTTTCTACAGGTTGTGGAGGCATAAAAAAAATGGTGTAAAATGTCCACTGCCCAGTTAGCTCATACACGTCTTTAAATATCTGGATTGATGAAGTAATGTGCTGATAATTCTTACTGGGGACCCTGGGGAAAAAGAGTTAATATGGTTCATGGGGACCAAATTTCAATGATTTTGCATAATTCACACAAATTTGTATATGAATACTGAGGACCATTTAAAAAAAAAAAAAAGAAAAAAAAAGTTCTAATTAAATATGACATGATCAAGCTTAAAAATCACTTGGGCATCTTCAGAATGGATCTGACTATCATTTAAAAAGGTTTCCCTTTAGGGGACCTGTTTTTGTGTCCCCATACCGTCAGAGGTCCCCTAAAGGTGACTGTGTAAACAGAGCGATGTCCCCATTAAAGGCCTACTGAAAGCCACTACTACCGACCACGCAGTCTGATAGTTTATATATCAATGATGAAATCTTAACACTGCAACTAGGGATGTCCGATAATATCGGCCTGCCGATATTATCGGCCGATAAATGCGTTAAAATGTAATATCGGAAATTATCGGTATCGTTTTTTTTATTATCTGTATCGTTTTTTTATTTTTTTTTATTTTTTTTATTAAATCAACATAAAAAACACAAGATACACTTACAATTAGTGCACCAACCCAAAAAACCTCCCTCCCCCCATTTCTTTCTGGTATTAATATTCTGGTTCCTACATTATATATCAATATATATCAATACAGTCTGCAAGGGATACAGTCCGTAAGCACACATGATTGTGCGTGCTGCTGGTCCACTAATATTACTAACCTTTAACAGTTAATTTTACTCATTTTCATTAATTACTAGTTTCTATGTAACTGTTGTTTTACTTTCTTTTTTATTCAAGAAAATGTTTTTAATTTAGTTATCTTATTTTATTATTATTATTATTATGTTGTAACAAATAATATTTCTATTAATTAGGCTTTACTTTGCATTTTAATTAACGTGGGATTATTTTTTGTATTTAGAAATAATAGTACCAACTTTTTTCTTTTCTTTTTTTTTTTCTCCAACATTTGTGGCACTGGCGTGGCGCCCCCTGATGGACGGCGCCCTCAGCATTTGCCTATACGGCCTATGCCACGGGCTGACCCTGAAGGCAACACTTGCCTTGACCTAAAAAAGTTAAAATTCGAGGCCTGTAACTATAATTTGTGTATCCATCCAGCCCCAAATTGTGACCTTACTTCCGATGAAATCGACGACTACATTGCCGATTGATGCTGATACCGGGGACTAAGCGCGGCGAGAAAAGTTAGTGCCTACGACACACTTTAAAGCCGCTGTCACCTTGACGCTCCTAATTAAAACCATACGACTCCGGGAACAGCCTTGTGCCCAAAAGTTTGTCTACAACAGTACTTCAAAACAACAACAACAACAGAACAAAAGAAGAGCTTTTCATTTTCTCCGCCAATTAATGACAGGTTTCTTTCTGCCTCGGGACAAACAGGAGCGCGGAATAATGAGAAAAACAATAGGATGGCTGGCAATAGCGAAATGGGACGGAACTGCAGGATTCCTTTCATTTGTTTTTTTATACCGACTTTAACAAGGCATCTGTTAAACTGGATTAAGTTTGCACTTAGCGGGAACTTCCAGCGCCGTAACCTACTTTTAACTTTCACTTTCATTTTCAGGGTACAGTACAGAGAAAGTGCTGTGATTTCAACAGCTGCTCCCCCCCCCTAACAGTTGATGACCAGGACGTTATCTCCTCCATAGCTGAAGCCATCTCCGCAGCATCTGTCTGCTGAATTATTCAAGTCCCTCCGATCATTAGGTCTGTTTCAAGCTTGCGCAGCAGCAATCACCACTGTCGTTACACGAGTACAGTACTGGATCACCTGCCATCCAATAATGTTTCATGTGTACTTAGAAATGAAGATTGCGCAAACACTGTGTACAATTCAGGGGAGACGTTCCCTACGATGGTTTTTATTCGGCACGTGTCGATTGATCAATATCGGCGGATTTTCTTGAAAAAGTATGTGATCGTCATTGCCGATTAATGCCTTTTAACAAACGCCAATCCCCTCTGTATTCATTTTTAGTCCCCCGGCTGTAAAGCAACTAGCATCTAAGCCCATAATAATCACCTCCATAACGGAAAATACCGTATTTTTCGGACCATAGGGCGTACCGGATTATAAGGCGCATTAAAAGGGTCTGTGGAGGGGGGCGTGGCCTGCAGACCTGCAGCGAAGCGGGGTGTGCAGGGACCGGCTCCTCGCAGAGGGTCTTTTTAACCCTCTCAAACGCCTGCTGGCACTGCTCCGTCCACTAGACCAGATCTGGAGCACCCTTTCGGGTGAGGTCAGTTAGTGGGCTGGTCAGGTCCGCAAACCGGGGGATAAACCTCCGGTAGTAACCTGCCAGACCCAAAAACTGACCTCACCCGAAAGGGTGCTCCAGATCTGGTCCAGTGGACAGAGCAGTGCCAGCAGGCGTTTGAGAGGGTTAAAAAGGCCCTCTGCGAGGAGCCGGTCCTGGCACACCCCGCTTCGCTACAGGTCCGCAGGCCACGCCCCCCCACCACAGGGTCATATTATGATTTTTTTCTAAATTTAAACAACGTAATTTAAACACGGAAATGTGTCCCGTGAAAAACCGTCCGACCGGAACTCTCTAATAACTAAAGTTCCTTGGGTGAATAATGTAAGCTCACTACACCGGTATGTTTTAGCGCTTTCATGGCGAGTTTACTGACACATATAAGTTACAACTTTACGCTACTTTATAGTAGAAATGCCCCCATAACAAGAAGATAGAGAAAAAGATGAAGCCCATAATAATCACCTCCATAACGGCGAATACCGTATTTTTCGGACCATAGGGCGTACCGGATTGTAAGGCGCATTAAAGGGGTCATATTATGATTTTTTTCTAAATTTAAACAAGGTGAATTGGGTGAATTATGTAAACTCACTACACCGGTATGTTTTAGCGCTTTCATGGCGAGTTTACTGACACATATAAGTTACAACTTTACGCTACTTTATAGTAGAAATGCCCCCATAACAAGAAGATAGAGAAAAAGATGAAGCCCATAATAATCACCTCCATAACGGCGAATAACGTATTTTTCGGACCATAGGGCGTACCGGATTGTAAGGCGCATTAAAGGGGTCATATTATGATTTTTTTCTAAATTCAAACAAGGTGAATTGGGTGAATTATGTAAACTCACTACACCGGTATGTTTTAGCACTTTCATAGCGAGTCTACTGACACATATAAGTTGCAACTTTACGCTACTTTGTATTAGAAATGTCCCATAACAAGAAGATAGAGAAAAAGAAGAATTTATCGACTATGTCGTCAGCACGGACTACAATGTCAGCATTGTCAGTACACAACACTTAAGACGAGGGCGGATTGATCCATAAATTGGTGGTGTCGATACCAAGGGTAGTATCAGTATATAATTGATACTACAGTGATTCGGGCAAAATTTGTTTTTTCACAAAATATGTTCTGGTGTTTTTGTTAATGTTTACTAATTCAGAGAATAATTCCCTAGACAGAGGATGACTTTGAGGGCAAAAACCAAAGGATTTAAATGAGTATTGGATTGCAGCTTTTGCTTTAGTTGAGTTATTATGTACTATTGACTTTGTTTTGTTGTATTGTATTTATATATTTATAGAAAGATAATAAGAAACTAGTTTAAATATTGTGTTCAGGGTTTACCCTTAATGTAACTGAATGTGACAAATTCATGGCTGCCACACCTTGAAATGATGTATTTTTTTACGTGAAAACAAATTAAAGTAACATAATGTATTGCAAAAAAGTCACACAAAGTCCGACGCTATGTTTAACTTTTATTTCAAATCTAATGATAACAGCCATCCCAATTCCGACAGGTTTTACCTTCCGTTCAAACACTTTTGTCTCCGTACACTTCCTCATTCTCCACCAATCCACTCTCAGGTACGGATGGTGTGTTTGCAATCATAGGAAAAATGAACTTCAGATCAAAACAACACGACCATGAAACATGACCACCAGCAGGTCTTTCCAGTATAAATGGATATATTGTTGGCGCATATAAAATGTGCAAATGTTAAGAGGACAGTGGTGGATTTTAAGGAGAGAAAGTCTTAAGTCTATCAGCTCGTTTTTTTGTCGGGGACATGAAGGCGCAGAAGTAGAGTCTCTAAACCAGGAGTCACCAACGCGGTGCCCGCGGGCACCAGGTAGCCCGTAAGGACCAGATGAGTAGCCCGCTGGCCTGTTCTAAAAATAGCTCAAATAGCAGCACTTACCAGTGAGCTGCCTCTATTTTTAAAATTGTATTTATTTACTAGCAAGCTGGTTTCGCTTTGCCCGACATTTTTAATTCTAAGAGAGACAAAACTCAAATAGAATTTGAAAATCCAAGAAAATATTTTAAAGACTTGGTCTTCACTTGTTTAAATAAATTCATTAATTTTTTAAATTTTGCTTCTTATAACTTTCAGAAAGACAATTTTAGAGAAAAAATACAACCTTAAAAGTGATTTTAGGATTTTTAAACACATATACCTTTTTACCTTTTAAATTCCTTCCTCTTCTTTCCTGACAATTTAAATCAATGTTCAAGTAAATTAATTTTTTTATTGTAAAGAATAATAAATAAATTTAAATTTAATTCTTCATTTTAGCTTGTGTTTTTTTGACGAAGAATATTTGTGAAATATTTCTTCAAACTTATTATGATTAAAATTCAAAACAAATATTCTGGCAAATCTAGAACATCTGTAGAATCAAATTTAAATCTTATTTCAAAGTCTTTTGAATTTCTTTAAAAAATTTTGTTCTGGAAAATCTAGAAGAAATAACGATTTGTCTTTGTTAGAAATATAGCTTGGTCCAATTTGTTATATATTCTAACAAAGTGTAGATTGGATTTTAACCTATTTAAAACATGTCATCAAAATTCTAAAATTAATCTTAATCAGGAAAAATTACTAATGATGTTCCATAAATTATTTTTTTAATTTTTTCAAAAAGATTCGAATTAGCTAGTTTTTCTCTTCTTTTTTTTCGGTTGAATTTTGAATTTTAAAGAGTCGAAATTGAAGATAAACTATGTTTCAAAATGTAATTGTCATTTTTTTCGTGTTTTCTCCTCTTTTAAACCGTTCAATTAAGTGTAAATATCATTAATTATTAATAATAACATAGAGTTAAAGGTAAATTGAGCAAATTGGCTATTTCTGGCAATTTATTTAAGTGTGTATCAAACTGGTAGCCCTTCGCATTAATCAGTACCCAAGAAGTAGCTCTTGCTTTCAAAAAGGTTGGTGACCCCTGCTCTAAACACAAGTCCTTCTTTATAATAACATCAGAAAAAGATGATACATTTGTTGCTAGTCGTTTTTAAGTCTCTGGACACTTTTAAATCCTCGACAAAGTACATTGTACAAAAAGCAGCAACAATTAAAAATACTGTAAAACGATATAATAATATGTATTACTAATTCATAATAACAGATTTGTTTTTAAATTTTTTATATGCAGTACTCCCGCCACCTGACAGGGGGCAACAGAGAGGCGTATGTGTCACAATGCAACAACTCATTAAACCCTGAAAAAATGTTTAATAAATTGCAAAAATTTGACTTTTACCAACAAAGTAGGAATGTTCTGCACCCGGTCATTTTTTTATTGCCAATCTTTTAAGCGACGGACACGTTGATCCAGACAAGCAGCGACAATGGTAGAAATCCCAGCGTGTTAGCTTCATCACAAAACTTGGTCAAACATTTGTAAGTAGATATTGTGCATAAAGATATTTAGTTTGCTTTTTATTGAAATTGTGATGTCTTTTGTATTTGTGGTTGTGTTGGTGTTTGTCTGAGAGTAACGGTCAAACCTCGTTTAATACATGTAGCCCTACAATTGACCATTAGAGGGTGACAATGCTACACTTTAGGTTTAATTGTTATAAGTCGCATACAGTGTGTGCAATGTTTGGTGTGTGAATGTTGTGTAACTCCTATATGTGTAAACATTTGTAGTATATTGTGTAAATATATTAACACCAAACCTTCTATTTTATTTACACTACCGTTCAAAAGTTTGGGGTCACATTGAAATGTCCTTATTTTTGAAGGAAAAGCACTGTACTTTTCAATGAAGATAACTTTAAACTAGTCTTAACTTTAAAGAAGTACACTCTATACATTGCTAATGTGGTAAATTACTATTCTAGCTGCAAATGTCTGGTTTTTGGTGCAATATCTACATAGGTGTATAGAGGCCCATTTCCAGCAACTATCACTCCAGTGTTCTAATGGTACAATGTGTTTGCTCATTGGCTCAGAAGGCTAATTGATGATTAGAAAACCCTTGTGCAATCATGTTCACACATCTGAAAACAGTTTAGCTCGTTACAGAAGCTACAAAACTGACCTTCCTTTGGGCAGATTGAGTTTCTGGAGCATCACATTTGTGGGGTCAATTAAACGCTCAAAATGGCCAGAAAAAGAGAACTTTCATCTGAAACCCGACAGTCTATTCTTGTTCTTAGAAATGAAGGCTATTCCACAACATTGTTTGGGTGACCCCAAACTTTTGAACGGTAGTGTATGTGAAATACGCAAAGGACTTTTGTTATGTTTACTTTATGTTCATATTTTCAGTCTTACAAACCTAAATGAAGGAAGAAGTGTAAAGAACTAAAACTGAGGAAGGAAAAGAATGCAAAAGATGGAACGTCAATCATCAAACAAACTTATGGAGTTTCTTTTTCTTCATGCTTTTAACTATCTGTCGAGCTAGAAACGAGTAGCACGGGCAGAATAATGCATTTATTGACAGTGCAGTGTGAAAGCAGTACTTTATTCTGCACCTTGGTACTCCCATACCTTGCATATTGTGTTGAATTGTTGGGGAATACTTACCACAACACAATTAATCCTCATCATATTACAGAAAAGAGCAGAGGTTTTTTTTTTTTTTTAGAACATACTCATAATATGTTTATGCAATCAAAGTTGCTAACATTTTGATGATCTTGTTAAATATAATACATCAATGCGGGCTCATAACTTGAGAGATTTTTTGGATATTTCTCATTGCCCAGAGCTCAAACCACTCGTAAAGCTCTGCATGCGGAGTAAAACTCTGGAACAAACTGGACTTACAAGACAAGCAATGCCAGACTATTACTCGATTCAAACTGTTGTACAAACATCAGGTCTGGTTAAAATATAGATATGAGGGTCTTTAATTTGAATTGCTTTTACCATTTTTGGTATATTGTCTATTACCATTGTTGGTATTTCTCATTCTTCTTACATTGTTGCTACAAATAGTCTCAATACCAATATTTCGATACTTTTCGATACTTTTCTAAATAAAGGGGACCACAAAAAAATGTCATTATTGGCTTTATTTGAACAAAAAAATCTGTCAAACATCATCTATGCAACATTTTGACCAAAGAACCACCATCAGATGTTATGTACACCAGTGGTCCCCAACCTTTTTGTAGCTGCGGACCGGTCAACGCTTGAAATTTTTTCCCACGGACCGGTGGGGGGTGGGGGGTGGGTGTATTTAAAAAATAAATAAATATATATATATATTTTTTTACATAAATAAATACAATCATGTGTGCTTACGGACTGTATCCCTGCAGACTGTATTGATCTATATTGATATATAATGTATATATTGTGTTTTTTATGTTGATTTCATAAAAAAAAAAAAAAAAAAAAATTTTTTTTTTTTTTAATTTCTTGTGCGGCCCGGTACCAATCGGTCCGTGGACCAGTACCGGGCCGCGGCCCGGTGGTTGAGGACCACTGATGTAGACCTCAAGGAAGTCTTTTACATTTAGAAAAAAAATTAAATAATATGACCCCTTTAATGAAAAAAGACCTCAATAGCCCCGTTCATCGGCAGTGCGCCTTATAATCCGGTGCGCCCTATGGTCCGGAAAATACGGTAATTAAAATAACTTGATGCGAGTATATTCTTGTTTTTTCCGGCTTGGGAAAAGTGGGGTTTTCCACTGGGCACAACCTAGTTTTCATGTGGGTGAGGTGAACAGCTTCTGCTTTTTGAACATAATTAATATTGATTGATAACTGTCTGGCGCCATAATGATTGATGACCAGGAGCAGTACGTGTTGGCACATTGTTGTTTAAATTGTGTGTGTCGGCTATGTGTCATTTGTCCTTGAGTCAGTGAACATCTTGTATTGAGACCTGACTGATCTGTTTTCACTCCGTTCTCATTCATCAGTCAGTGGCAAATCAATAATGAAAAAGGCAACTTCTGGGCCACGGTATGGACTTCATGCATAATGTGATAAATGCATACTTAATTGCCCTGCAGATGTTTTTAGTGTATTTAGCATGATCACCAGGTAGTTTGGAGGCCCCAAGGTGGGGTCGACCCATTGGGGGGGGACCCAAGCATGCGGACTAAAATATGAATAAAGCGAGCCAGTAAATGAGGAGTTTTTAATAATTAAAAAAATTCAATCTTAATTAGGGAGTAGGACTATGTGTGTAGGCTTGGACCAATAATACAGTTTGTTGACCGACTTATTGGCCTACAAATTATTGCAGATAAACAATGTTATTGTTAGTATTATTATAAGCACTAATCTAATCAGATGAATGTCTCTATGGTTCATCTGGTTATTGTTATTCTCATTCTACTGATCAGTTGTGTAAGAAGACCTCTCATCCGAGTAGTTTTCATCAGTTCATGCTCATAGATTTAGCTTGGACAGATCTGGGGCCGTACTTATCAAGCTTCTTAGAATTACTCCTAAGAAGTCTGCTAAGAGTTGACTTAAGAGTAAATAAATTATTGGCTGAAAGCTGCACTTAAAAGTTAGTTATCAAGCGTCTTACTCACACTTTCAGCGAAGTGTAGGACTGAATCTTAAGTGTCACACTCAGAGCTGAATTACGACATTACTATGTGCCGTAAACGGAATTTTAGGTGACGTAATTTCTGTGTCCATAGAAATGACCAATCACGGAAGGGAATCCGTTGTCTAAGAATAAAGAAATATCTTGGAAATATTTAAGTGGACAATGGGAGTGTATATTTTGACAATAAACTACAAAATAATACAAAACAAACTAGTCCCCGCCGGCACTCACGCTACCGCTCCCTCTCTTCTCTTCTCTCGCCCACACACTCACTGACGTCACTCACCTCACGGCCACACACATACGCTACTGTCATAACATTTTCTTTCCAATTCATTAATTAGGCAACTACTTTGAAACTGGTGTGGGTGGCTGTATATATACTAGCCCACTGCAGCCACATGCAGAAATCAACAAGGAATCGAAAAGTATTAAATCTGTGACAAAAATAATACCCGCTCTGTCTAAACGATACCGTTTGATCAGCTGCTCGTCATCAAACAAATCCAGGACATCGTTCCGCTTCCTGAACGTTCGCGCACGTCTCTCTCGCCTCAGTGCTATCCCCTGCTGGCAACTCCTAACCACTTAAGACACCTCTGAAGGTCTCTTAAATATCGTGGAGAGTAGGAGTGATTCTTAGACTTAAGAACGTTGATAAAAAGCTTTTATTCTTAAATTTGAGAGTAGGACTAAATTTCGCAAATTCTCAGGACTTGAGTGTAAAATGGCACTCTAAGAAGCTTGATAAGTACGGCCCCTGGTCTGAGTGCTTGATGCCAAGGTCCTAACTATTTATCCTCTATCCTCTAATCCAGTGGTCTCCAACCACCGGTCCGTGATGCATTTGCTACCGGGATGCACAGAAACATAAATTAATTTATAAACTATTGCTTACCATGAATTGATTAACGTGGACCCCGACTTAAACAAGTTGAAAAACTTATTCGGGTGTTACCATTTAGTGGTCAATTGTACGGAATATGTACTGTACTGTGCAATCTACTAATAAAAGTTTCAATCGATCAATCAATGTCCCACTAAACACATCAATACGCTTGTTAATAGATGTATATTACAACTCCTTTGTTATAGTACATGGGACAATGCACATTAATGGACATATAAAATGTTAATGTGCCAGATCACGGCAAAAATGAGGGGTATTTTATTTGAACTAAGCAAAATTATCTGCCAATAGAACAAGAACATTTGGCCTGTCAAGACTTTCCAAAACAAGTAAAATTAGCTAACCTCAATGAACCCAAAAATACCTTAAAATAAGTATATTCTCACTAATAACAAGTGCACTTTTTTTGGTAGAAAATACAAATATGAGACCTTTTTTCTCAGTAAGTTGAAAAATATTCTTAAATGAAGTAAATGCTAGTGCCATTATCTTGACATAATGATATGCGCTCGGCATTACATTTCTTGAAACCAGCAAACTTATACTAAAAAGTAATTTATTGTTCTTAATGGAAAGGCAACAAGGCAACCGCTTGTTACTCTCGGGGTCTCCTAGCCGCTCAGGCAAATCATATTGTCTAAAAATGCATTTTTCCATCGATAACATGACATCATCGCACCAAGTGCGTGCTCTTTCAGTCAATTAGTGTGCAAGGAATATATACATACAGTATATATATATATTTATATAGATATATATAGATATATATATATATATATATATATATATATATATATATATATATATATATATATATATATATATATATATATATATATATATATATATATATATATATATATATATATATATATATTTATTTACAGTCCGACCCCCGGCCAAATTTTTGTTTAAAATTGTTTGAAATGTCACATGTTAAATGTTTAAATATTAACTGTCAGTTTATTGTACTGTGCCAACTGTACTACTATATGAGTACCGGTACATCTTTTCTATTGTTTCATTGAAAATAAAACAGCAAAGTTTGTTTTAAAAATCATGATTTTTTTTTTCATGCTTGAAATAAGAAATTATTACTTTAAAAAAGTAGTTTTATACTTGTAAGTGTTGATGACACAGCTTTGCAACAGTTGATATTCTAGTTTCAAGCATGTTTTACTCAATATAGGTCATCAAATCTCAGCAACAAGCTGTAATATCTTACTGAGATCATTTAGGACCAAAACCCTTAAAACAAGTAAAACACTCTAACATAAAATCTGCTTAGTGAGAAGAATGATCTTATCAGACAGAAAATAAGCAAATATCACCCTTATTTGAGATATTTCATCTTACTTAGATTTCAGTTTTTGCAGTGTATGTAATATCGGCTGCATTTCTGATAGTTGTTTGTGTGCCGTGTTGTTCCAGACCACAGCAAACATTACCTAGCCTGCCAAAGATTGTAATAAATCTATTAAAAGAAGACAGACTGCCGTTTCCTTTAACTTGGACACACACATATATACCTTTGGCTATTAAAAGCCAGTCATTTCCAGGAGTTATCTTACCTTCTGAGTAGTCTCTGATGTACTAATGGTTTCTAATGTTGTAAAAATGTGTAGAATAAATATTACATTTCAACACTTATGTCAACAAAGATTTGCTTCAGCCTGCGACACGTAGTCATTTTGATAGTAGGCTATGATAGCTAATGTAGACTTACACTTCCTTTTTATTGTCATTCAAATTTGAACTTTACAGCACAGATAAGAACGAAATTTCGTTACATAAACTCATGGTAGTGCAGGATAAAAAAGCAATAAGGTGCATGTATAAATAAATAAATATATATAAATAATATATAAATATATATATATATATAAACTAAATAAATATATATAAATAAATAAATAGATTACTGTACGGATAAATATATTGCACTTTTTCACATGCGTCCACGTTTATGGATGTATGTTATATTATATTTTTTATTCCAGCGAGTTAATCCATTTTGGGGGGAGTTGAGGGGATAATAATATAATATATATTATATATAATATATATTATATATATAATATATAATCAGTGTTTCCCATGAACTGCCAAGATACTTGTGGCGGTGGGGGCGTGACTATGGGCGTGGTCACCATGACATCATCGATTCATTTGCATAATTTACTACAATGATATGATTTTCTCTAAAAAGGCTAAAAAAATGTATACTTATTAATTAATAATAACAGTTTTGTTCTAAACGTCTATCCATCCATCCATCCATTTTACGATATAATTACAACACTTTATGTACATATTTGTATACAGCTTTGAACAATAAGTTATTCACTGAAATATATTTATTAATTGTGGTTCTTACAAAAAATATATCTTATAAAATATAAAAGCTAAAATGTCTCTTAAAGCTCTGCCCCTTTAATTAGTGCATACTAAATAATTTAACTTTAGCCTACTACTACTACAACCATATTATTTACCAGCAACATAAAGTCAAACAGAGGCAGAGGTGTCCTGCCACAGTCAGTAACAAATAAACAGAAAACAGTAGTGGTCAAATACAAATAAGGCAACAAGAGAAGTATCCTACACTTCTCTTTTGTAAAGTAAATCTGAACAGCCTATATGGGCATCTACATCAACTATATGATTTGCCTGAGAAGCTGGACAGGACAAAAAAAAAAAAAAAAAAAAAAAATATATATATATATATATATATATATATATATATATATATATATATATATATATATATATATATATATATATATATATATATATATATTTATTTTTTTTAAATTTGTGGTGGACGTAATTCTTTTGTGGCGGGCCGCCACAAATAAATGAATGTGTGTGAAACACTGTATAATAATATAGATACTTACATAATGTGGTGTCTTCATTATAACACTTATATAAGACTTTTCATTTTTTGCGGCTCCAGAAAGATTAGTTTTTTGTATTTTTGGTCCAATATGGCTCTTTCAAGGTTTTTGGTTGCCGGCCCCTTTTATACTTTTGAGGCAAGCAGAATTTTTCTCACAAGCCGTAGTTGGCTTTGGAATCGTCCAGTAGCGCTCTTGTAAAAGCTGACTGTGTATTTATTGAATGCATCACTAGCCAGCTGTTGGCATTTGCGTCCTCTTTGGGACGTCACCCTGATGTGTCGCGTGTTTGCTGTTCAGTACCGAACGCGTAACGAGCCCCCGCGGTCCAATTAGATGAGGACGGCAGCCAGATGAGGCAATGAGCACACACACACTGGCGTTGGTTGGATTACAAAATGGTGAGGAAAAAGTGAAAGATTTGGACGTGCTTAACCATGCATGCTAAGTCAGTTTGTGCACAAATCACATGCATGCTGTCGACAAATCAAAAGTTGACATACACTTGTAAAGAACATAATGTCATGGCTGTCTTGAGTTTCCAATCATTTCTACAACTCTTATTTGTTTTGTGATAGAGTGATTGGAGCACTTACTTGTTGGTCACCAAAAAACATTCATGAAGTTTGCTTCTTTTATGAATTTATTTTGGGTCTTGTTGCGTCTGACCAGTCTCCCTTTCAGGGACTTTAAATCACCGGTCAATCCCAAGCTCTTTAGATGACATATATGCTGAGTAAGAAGGACCATCAAGACAGAATAGGAATATTATCAAGTTTTACTAAAGCTTTAGGAGACCAGTCCACACCAATGCGGTCATACCGGCACCTCGAAATGGTCTAACATTCAAACGGGAAGAGACAATTTATTGAATATGAAAACAGATTCATATTTGAATACCTCCCCCTTCCCCAACACTGATAAGATAAGGAGAGGGATGCATTTCTCTCACATTCCAATGCCTAAAACACTACACAGACATCTGCAGACAAAGAGAAACAAGTATACGGAGTATACATGGAAAAATACTAGCTGATCCAAACATGACTATGAATAAAGAAAGAACTCTTAAACATATATGTGCATTCTCCACAGTCTACTGAAAATGTGAGCAAATGTGCTGGGTCAAAAGTATACATACAGCAATGCTAATATTTGCTTACATGTCCCTTGGCAAGTTTCACTGCAATAAGGCGCTTTTGGTAGCCATCCACAAGCTTCTGGGTTGAATTTTTGACCACTCCTCTTGACAAAATTGGTGCAGTTCAGCTAGGTTTGTTGGTTTTCTGACATGGACTTGTTTCTTCAGCATTGTCCACCAGTTTAAGTCAAGACTCTGGGAAGGCCATTCTAAAACCTTCATTCTAGCCTGATTTAGCCATTCCTTTACCACTTTGACGTGTTTTTGGGGTAGGGGTGTAACGGTACACAAATATTTCGGTTCGGTACGTACCTCGGTTCAGAGGTCACGGTTAGGTTCATTTTCGGTACAGTAAGAAAACAACCAAATATACATTTTTGGGTTATTTATACAGATGTCCAATAATATCGGCCTGCCGATATTATCGGCCGATATATGCGTTAAAATGTAATATCGGAAATTATCGGTATCGTTTTTTTTATTATCGGTATCGTTTTTTTTTTTTTTTTAATTTTTAATTTTTTTAATTAAATCAACATAAAAAAACCAAGATACACTTACAATTAGTGCGCCAACCCAAAAAACCTCCCTCCCCCATTTACACTCATTCAAACAAAAGGGTTGTTTCTTTCTGTTATTAATATTCTGGTTCCTACATTATATATCAATATATATCAATACAGTCTGCAAGGGATACAGTCCGTAAGCACACATGATTGTGCGTGCTGCCGGTCCACTAATAATACTAACCTTTAACAGTTAATTTTACTAATTTTCATTCATTACTAGTTTCTATGTAACTGTTTTTATATTGTTGTACTTTCTTTTTTATTCAAGAAAATGTTTTTAATTTATTTATCTTATTTTACAAATTTTTAAAAAAAGTACCTTATCTTCACCATACCTGGTTGTCCAAATTAGGCATAATAATGTGTTAATTCCACGACTGCATATATCGGTTGATATCGGTTTCGGTTGATATCGGTATCAGTAATTAAAGAGTTGGACAATATCGGAATATCAGATATCGCCAAAAAGCCATCATCGGACACCCCTAGTTATTTATTTACCAAATTTGCAAACCCTTCCACCAAAAATATTTTTCTTAGTGGAATATTTGATGTGAAGTAATGGGAACCTTGGATAGGTCAATAATTCATAATAACATTGACTTTGATTCAATATTATGTTTTGAGCAATGACAGTTTGAAAGAAAAAAAACAGCTTTGTTTTATTAGTCAACATTGCAACTTTTTCTAAAATACATTTAACATTTAAGCTTTTTTATTTCACTTTTGTTCTGTTTTTGTTTATTTTAATAGTGTTTTTAGAATGTGCCGTGGGCCTTTAAAACATTAGCTGTGGGCCGCAAATGGCCTCCGGGGCACACTTTTGACACCCCTGCTATAGATAATAAAACATTAAATGTGATAAATCTATGGATAAAAAGCAGAGCCTGGCGACGCATGCACGTTTATCATAACTCTCTCTCTCTCTCTGTCTCTGCCCCTCCCTCACCAATGCTGCTGCGCGCACAATTTGTTTTGTTTTTAACCCCTTCTTAACCCTGAACGTACATTAAAAATACACGCAACCCTAACTAGAAATGCCGGACATTTGAGGCATTTAAGAAACTCCGCCCTGACAGCTCCGCAAAAGAGGACATGTCCGGTGAAAAGAGGACGTATGGTCAGTCTATCCTAGCCCGTTAGCTGCTAGCATACCAAGCGTTGTGCCTCAGTGTGCATTGTTTACACAACGTGCGTTACGCTACTTAATATGTCCGTGTGGAAACTCGTTCGGTACACCTCCGAACTGAACCGGAACCCCCGCACCGAAACGGTTCAATACAAATACACGTACCGTTACACCCCTAGTTTGGGGTCATTGTCCTGTTGGAACACCCAACTGATTTTAGGTTGTCCTGAAGAATTTGGAGGTAATCCTCCTTTTTCATTGACCCATTTACTCTCTGTAAAGCACCAGTTCCATTGGCAGCAAAACAGGCCCAGAGCATAATACTACCACCACCATGGTTGACGGTAGGGATGGTGTTCCTGGGATTAAAGGCCTCACCTTTTCGCCCCCAAACATATTGCTGGGTATTGTGGCCAAACAGCTAAATTTTTGTTTCATCTGACCACAGAACTTTCCTCCAGGAGGTCTTATCTTTGTCCATGTGATGTCAGATGTCATGGTGGTGGTAGTATTATGCTCTGGGCCTGTTTTGCTGCCAATGGAACTGGTGCTTTACAGAGAGTAAATGGGACAATGAAAAAGGAGGATTACCTACAAGCTAAAATCATCAGCCCGGAGGTTGGGTCTTGGGCGCAGTTGGGTGTTCCAACAGGACAATGACCCCAAACACACGTCAAAAGTGGTAAAGGAATGGCTAAATCAGGCTAGAATGAAGGTTTTAGAATGGCCTTCCCAAAGTCCTGACTTAAACGTGTGGACAATGCTGAAGAAACAAGTCCATGTCAGAAAACCAACAAATTTAGCTGAAATGCACCAATTTTGTCAAGAGGAGAGGTCAAAAATTCAACCCAGAAGCTTGTGGATGGCTACCAAAAGCGCCTTATTGCAGTGAAACTTGCCAAGGGACATGTAAGCAAATATTAGCATTGCTGTATGTATACTTTTGACCCAGTAGATTTGCTCACATTTTCAGTAGACTGTGGAGAATGCACATATATGTTTAAGAGTTCTTTCTTTATTCATAGTCATGTTTGGATCAGCTAGTATTTTTCCATGTATACTCCGTATACTTGTTTCTCTTTGTCTGCAGATGTCTGTGTAGTGTTTTAGGCATTGGAATGTGAGAGAGATGCATCCCTCTCCTGATCTTATCAGTGTTGGGGAAGGGGGAGGTATTCAAATATGAATCTGTTTTCATATTCAATAAATTGTCTCTTCCCGTTTGAATGTTAGACCATTTCGAGATGCCGGTATGACCGCATTGGTGTGGACTGGTCTCCTAAAGCTTTAGTAAAACTTGATAATATTCCTATTCTGTCTTGATGGTCCTTCTTACTCAGCATATATGTCATCTAAAGAGCTTGGGATTGACCGGTGATTTAAAGTCCCTGAAAGGGAGACTGGTCAGACGCAACACGACCCATAATAAATTCATAAAAGAACCAAACTTCATGAATGTTTTTTTGTGACCAACAAGTATGTGCTCCAATAAAAAAAATAAGAGTTGTAGAAATGATAGGAAACTCAAGAAAGCCATGACATTATGTTCTTTACAAGTGTATGTCAACTTTCGACCACAACTGTTCATGAACACATGGCTACTATAAACACACCCACTTCCGCAACATAATCTACGAGATATAATAATTGCTAAGCAGCTTTTAAAAAACAATAAAATCACACACCATATACAGTCGTGCTCATAAGTTTACATACCCTGGGAGAATTTATGATTTCTTGGCCATTCTTCAAAGAATATGAATGATAACACAAAAACTTGAAGAAAAATGGGCTGCATGGTCGAGTGGCCAAAAAAGTTCAATTTTGGTCTCACCGCTCCAAATTACTTTGTTCCAGAAGTTTTGAGGCTTGTCTCTGTGCTGTTTGGCGTAATGTAAGCAGGATACTTTGTGACATTTGTGCAGAAATGGCTTTCTTCTGGCGACTCGACCATGCAGCCCATTTTTCTTCAAGTGCCTCCTTATTGTGCATCTTGAAACAGCCACAGAGAGTCCTGTATTTCAGCTGAAGTTATTTGTGGATTTTTCTTTGCATCTCGAACAATTTTCCTCGCAGTTGTGGCTGAAATCTTTGCTGGTCTACCTGAATCCCTCATTTCCCACTTCTTAATCAGCGTTTGAACACTGCTGATTGGCATTCTCAATTCCTTGGATATCTTTTTATACCCCTTTCCTGTTTTATGCAGCTCAATTGCCTTTTCTCGCAGATCCTTTGACAATTCTTTTGCCTTCCCCATGACTCAGAATCCAGAAACATGTGTGCGGCACTGGATGAAAGATGCAATGGTCTGTCAGAAGCCCAGAAACTCACTGACCTTTTATACACACACATTCATTACAAACAAACAGATCTCAGGTGAGGTTTGGAACCTTGATTAGCCATTCAAACCTGTTTGTGTCAACTTTTGTGCATGTTATCAGATCAAAGTCACTGGGGTATGTACACTTTTGATCAGGGTCATTTGGGTACTTTCTTTTGTCATTTTGATTTAAAAAGAGTAAACACAGTTTTTTGCCAATACATAGCTTCACACAACCATTAAGCATGAGTGGAAGAAAGGTTTTTGTGTTATCATTCATATTCTCTGAAGAATGGCCAAGAATTCATAAATTCTCCCAGGGTATGTAAACTTATGAGCACGACTGTACTTCATAATAAGCTATGTTTGCAGACTGTTGCTTTTGGAAGCGTCCGCTTCCATTGTCAGATTGTGATGAATAGTTTGAGGAACACAAGCAAACAGTGATTGGTTACTGCTGGTGTAAGGAAGGGAAGTGTGAGCGGGGCGGATCACGACACTATTACGCACCGGAATTGATCAGAGGGCCCGAGCGGGTGGATCCAGCTCTCAGTTTAATGAATAATTTAAATGTGAATGATGACTCAGCACGTGCATGTGTGTTTACTCCAATGGAAATATATACAGTGAAAGAATCCAATACCGTGCTTTTGTTGAAGGGGGTTATGTATCAACAAGTAGGGGAATTTTAGCTTCAAACCGGTTTGATTTCTGTATTGAATAGAGGAATTATGTGAACGCAAAAATATTGAAGGTTAACCGAAATAGCTAAAAAGCACATCTTTTTTTGTTATGGACTGATGCCGGCATGGAGGCTGTTTGCGCTACGATGTCACTCAATCAAAGAGAAAGCCTAGATGCTGCAACACGATAGGGGACCAAAGTATTAAAACAACCGGATCGTTACAACTGCAGGAAATGAAAGTGGGGAACTAGATAAAAGGAGTCGGTTCCTACCCGGGCTGCAACAAACGACTCAAATCTTCCAGGAAGACTTTATGGAATATATGTTTATTTATGTCAATGGGAATATTTCTGCATATATGCACAGAAAAAAAAACATTTGGAACTCAGTCACCGCTAAATGACGTCATAGGCTAATTTGCATAATTGGCTTTGATACAAAACGCAGTGTTTGTACGTTGATAAGTACAAAACCCCAAACTAGTGAAGTTGGCTCGTGTAAATGGTAAATAAAAACAGAATACAAAGATTTGCAAATCCTTTTCAACTTATATTCAATTGAATAAGACTGCAAAGACAAGATATTTAACGTTCGAACTGGTTAATTTTTTGCAAATATTAGCTTATTTGGAATTTGATGCCTGCAACATGTTTAAAAAAAAAGACTGAGAAAGTTGAGGAATGCTCATCAAACACTTATTTGGAACATCCCACAGGTGAATAGGCTGATTGGGAACAGGTGGGTGCCATGATTGGGTATAAAAGCAGCTTCCATGAAATGCTCAGTCATTCACAAACAAGGATGGGGCGAGGGTCACCACTTTGTGAACAAATGCGTGAGCAAAGTGTCGAACAGTTTAAGAACAACATTTCTCAACCAGCTATTGCAAGGAATTTAAGGATTTCACCATCTACGCTCCGTAATATCATCAAAAGGTTCAGAGAATCTGGAGAAATCACTGCACGTAAGCGGCAAGGCCGAAAACCGACATTGAATGCCCGTAACCTTCGATCCCTCAGGCGGTACTGCATCAAAAACCGACATCAGTGTGTAAAGGATATCACCACATGGGCTCAGGAACACTTCAGAAAACCACTGTCAGTAACTACAGTTGGTCGCTACATCTGTAAGTGCAAGTTAAAACTCTACTATGCAAAGCGAAAGCCGTTTATCAACAACACCCAGAAACGCCACTGGCCTTCGCTGGGCCCGAGCTCATCTAAGATGGACTGATGCAAAGTGGAAATGTGTTCTGTGGTCTGACGAGTCCACATTTCAAATAGTTTTTGGAAACTGTGGACGTCGTGTCTGCCGGACCAAAGAGGAAGTGAACAATCCGGATTGTTTTAGGCGCAAAGTTGAAAAGCCAGCATGTGTGATGGTATGGGGGTGTATTAGTGCCCAAGACATGGGTAACTTACACATCTGTGAAGGCACCATTAATGCTGAAAGGTACATACAGGTTTTGGAGCAACATTTGTTGCCATCCAAGCAACGTTATCATGGACGCCCCTGCTTATTTCAGCAAGACAATGCCAAGCCACGTGTTACAACAGCGTGGCTTCATAGTAAAAGAGCGCGGGTACTAGACTGGCCTGCCTGTAGTCCAGACCTGTCTCATTATGAAGCCTAAAATACCACAACGGAGACCCCGGACTGTTAAACAACTTAAGATGTACATCAAGCAAGAATGGGAAATAATTCCACCTGAGAAGCTTCAAAAATCGGTGTCCTCAGTTCCCAAACGTTTACTGAGTGTTGTTAAAAGGAAAGGCCATGTAACACAGTGGTGAACATGCCAACTTTTTTGCAATGTGTTGCTGCCATTAAATTCTAAATTAATGATTATTTGCAAAAAAGTTCAACTAAATATCTTGTCTTTGCAGTTTATTCAATTGAATATAAGTTGAAAAGGATTTGCAAATTATTGTATTCTGTTTTTATTTACTATTTACACAACGTGCCAACTTCACTGGTTTTGGGTTTTGTATGTATACTCATGTTTAATGCCAAATTAAAAACAAAAATACTCCAAATCCTTCTGTAGTGGGACATTTCATTGTGTTCATTCACTGATGAGAGTTAACAAACTAAACAAGACAAAGTTTGTCAGATTTTCAACATTAATTATTTACTTACTTGAAATTTCAATTCAGCTTGTAAGCCACACGGGTGCATTTTTCTGGAAACCAAAAAAAGCATCCACCATATAATTATGAGCTATAAATGATGCATTGTTCACTGTGCCTCTGCGATGGCTGCTCTGATTTAATGCAAGGAGATGTCAGTCCCTCATTTCCAATCGTGTCCCCCTGCTGCAGTCTGCACTCTTAATGGATGTGGAGAGGAAACAAGCATGTCTATCTGACGCTCCGTGCTGCTAATGTAATGCTTAAGTAGGAAGGGAACATAGGGCGGGGCCGATGTTTCCGCCTCATGGGGTAACAGAGGTTCATTGCTGGATGTGTGGAATCTGGGAGCGATGCCCTCTGACCCCCCCTTGTTGACCAATGGGATGTTTGCTTGTAGCAAGTTATGATGTAACTCAGCCTACTATGCTACAAAGTCCTATTAATGTGATTTGCACCAATAGGACGTAGGGTTGTACGGTATACCGGTACTAGTATATTATCGCGGTACTAATGAATCAAAAATGGTACATGTTCGGCAGCGCACAATCACTGAGTACTTACAAGCAGACACAGTGTTCTAGCTACTTTTAATAATAATAATAATAATAGATTTTATTTGGAAAAAGCACTTTACATTGAGTAAACAACCTCAAAGTGCTACAGTGTATTAAAAAAATAAAAATAAAAAGATAATAAAAAATAAATACAAATAAAATCTAGAACAGCCAAATAGCTAGAACTAGTATGCATATATCTTAAAAAAAAGGCTTTTTTAAAAAGAAGGGTTTTTAAGCCTTTTTTAAAAGCATCCACAGTCTGTGGTGCCCTCAGGTGGTCAGGGAGAGCGTTCCACAAAAATAAAAATAAAAACTAGAACTAGTATGCATGTATCTAAAAAAAAGGCTTTTTTTTTAAAAAGAAGGGTTTTTAAGCCTTTTGTGAAAGCATCCACAGTCTGTGGTGCCCTCAGGTGGTCAGGGAGAGCGTTCCACAAAAATAAAAACTAGAACTAGTATGCATATATCTAAAAAAAAGGCTTTTTTAAAAAGAAGGGTTTTCAAGCCTTTTTTTAAAAGCATCCACAGTCTGTGGTGCCCTCAGGTGGTCAGTGGTCAGGAAGAGCGTTCCATAAAAATGAAAACTAGAACTAGTATGCATATATCTAAAAAAAAAAGGCTTTTTTAAAAAAAAATGTTTTTAAGCCTTTTTTAAAAGTATCCACAGTCTGTGGTGCCCTCGGGTGGTCAGGGAGAGCGTTCCACAAAAATAAAAATAAAAACTAGAACTAGTATGCATATATCTAAAGAAAAGGCTTTTTTAAAAAGAAGGGGTTTTAAGCCTTTTTTAAAAGCATCCACAGTCTGTGGTGCCCTCAGGGGGTCAGTGGTCAGGGAGAGCGTTCCACAAAAATAAAAATGAAAACTAGAACTAGTATGCATATATCTAAAAAAAAAAGGGTTTTTAAAAAAAAGAAAAAGGTTTTTAAGCCTTTTTTAAAAGTACCCACAGTCTGTGGTACCCTCAGGTGGTCAGGGAGAGCGTTCCACAAAAATAAAAATAAAAACTAGAACTAGTATGCATATATCTAAAAAAAAAAGGCTTTTTTAAAAATAAGGGTTTTTAAGCCTTTTTTAAAAAAGCATCCACAGTCTGTGGTGCCCTCAGGTGGCCAGGGAGAGCGTTCCACAAACTGGGAGCGGCGGAGCAGAAAGCCCGGTCTCCCATTGTTCGTAGCTTTGTCCTCGGAGGTTGGAGGAGGTTAGCTTGTCCGGAGCGGAGGTGTCGTGTGGAGGATTCGGGGGTGAATAGTTCTTTGAGGTAGAGGGGGGCATTTCCATGGAGGCACTGGTGGGTTAGTAGGGAGACTTTGTATTCAACCCTGAGTGGAACAGGAAGCCAGTGAAGGGATTTGAGAGTTGGTGTGATATGGTCGTATTTCCTGCGGACCTGCAGCGAAGCGGGGTGTGCCAGGACCGGTTTCAAGATTAGCGACAGGTGCGTACACCTGGGCTGGTTTATCTAGTCACCGGTCGCTAATCTCGAAACCGGTCGTGGCACACCCCACTTCGCTGCATGTCCGCAGGCCACGCCCCCCCACAAACATGTTTAAACAAAAAATAACCAAAATATCAACAGTCAAAGGAACAAGTAGATTAATAATCAATTTTTACAGTTTGTCCATAATAATATTGACAAAATAATAGGTAGATAAATGACACAATATGTTACTGCATACGTCAGCAGACTAATTAGGAGCCTTTGTTTGTTTACTATGGGGCGGTATAGCTCGGTTGGTAGAGTGGCCGTGCAAGCGACTTGAGGGTTCCGGGTTCGATCCCCGCTTCCGCCATCCTAGTTATTGCCGTTGTGTCCTTGGGCAAGACACTTTACCCACCTGCTCCCAATGCCACCCACACTGGTTCAAATGTAACTTAGATCAGGGGTCACCAACGCGGTGCCCGCGGGCACCAGGTAGCCCGTAAGGACCAGATGAGTAGCCCGCTGGCCTGTTCTTAAAATAGCTCAAATAGCAGCACTTACCAGTGAGCTGCCTCTATTTTTTAAATTGTATTTATTTACTAGCAAGCTGGTCTCGCTTTGCCCGACATTTTAATTCTGAGAGAGACAAAACTCAAATAGAATTTGAAAATCCAAGAAAATATTTTAAAGACTTGGTCTTCACTTGTTTAAATAAATTCATGAATTTTTTTACTTTGCTTCTTATAACTTTCAGAAAAACAATTTTAGAGAAAAAATACAACCTTAAAAATGATTTTAGGATTTTTAAACACATATACCTCTTTACCTTTTAAATTCCTTCCTCTTCTTTACTGACAATTTAAATCAATGTTCAAGTAAATTATTTTTTTTTATTGTAAAGAATAATAAATACATTTTAATTTAATTCTTCATTTTAGCTTCTGTTTTTTCGACGAAGAATATTTGTGAAATATTTCTTCAAATTTATTATGATTAAAATTCAAAAAAATTATTCTGGAAAATCTAGAAAATCTGCAGAATCAAATTTAAATCTTATGCATTTCTTTTAAAATTTTTGTTCTGGAAAATCTAGAAGATATAATGATTTTTCTTTGTTAGAAATATAGCTTGGTCCAATTTGTTTTATATTCTAACAAAGTGCAGATTGGATTTTAACCTATTTAAAACATGTCATCAAAATTCTAAAATTAATCTTAATCAGGAAAAATTACTAAATATGTTCTACAAATTATGTTTTAAATTTTTTTTAAAAGATTCGAATTTGCTACTTTTTCTCTTCTTTTTTTCGGTTGAATTTTGAATTTTAAAGAGTCGAAATTTAAGATAAACTATGTTTCAAAAATCAATTGTCATTTTTTTCGTGTTTTCTCCTCTTTTAAACCGTTCAATTAAGTGTAAATATCATTAATTATTAATAATAACAGAGTTAAAGGTAAATTGAGCAAATTGGCTATTTCTGGCAATTTATTTAAGTGTGTATCAAACTGGTAGCCCTTCGCATTAATCAGTACCCAAGAAGTAGCTCTTGGTTTCAAAAAGGTTGGTGACCTCTGACTTAGATATTGTGTTTCACTATGTAAAAGCGCTTTGAGTCACTAGAGAAAAGCGCTATATAAATATAATTCACTTCACTACTTACTACTAAAAGACAAGATGTCTAGTATGTTCACTATTTTATTTAAGGACTAAATTGTTCTTCGATTGCATTAAGAAACATATGTTTAATGTACCCTAAAATTTTTTGTTATAATAAAGCTAATAATGCCATTTTTGTGGTCCCCTTTATTTAGAAAAGTATTGAAAAGTATCAAAAAGTATCGAAATACATTTTGGTACCGGTACCAAAATATTGGTATGGGGACAACCCTAATAGGAGGTGGTTTAGAATGGGTTGAAAATCTACCTAATGAAGGCAATTTGTGAAGCAAAGAGAAACTCCAGAACAGGGGTCACCAACCTTTTTGAAACCAAGAGCTACTTCTCGGGTACTGATTAATGCGAAGGGCTACCAGTTTGATACACACCTAAATAAATTGCCAGAAATAGCCAATTTGCTCAATTTAACTTTAACTCTATGTTATTACTAATAATTAATGATATTTACACTTAATTGAACGGTTTAAAAGAGGAGAAAACACGAAAAATATGACAATTAAATTTTGAAACATAGTTTATCTTCAATTTCGACTCTTTGAAACTCAAAATTCAACCGAAAAAAAGAAGAGAAAAACTAGCTAATTCGAATCTTTTTGAAAAAATTTAAAAAATAATTTATGGAACATCATTAGTCATTTTTCCTGATTAAGATTAATTTTAGAATTTTGATGACATGTTTTAAATAGGTTAAAATCCAATTCCTTTGTTAGAATATATAACCAATTGGACCAAGCTATATTTCTAACAAAGACAAATCATTATTTCTTCTAGATTTTCCAGAACAACATTTTTTAAAGAAATTCAAAAGACTTTGAAATAAGATTTAAATTTCATTCTACAGATTTTCTAGATTTGCCAGAATATTTTTTTTTAATTTTAATCATAATAAGTTTGAAGAAATATTTCACAAATATTCTTCGTCGAAAAAACAGAAGCTAAAATGAATAATTAAATTAAAATGTATTTATTATTCTTTACAATAAAAAAATAAATTTACTTGAACATTGATTTAAATTGTCAGGAAAGAAGAGGAAGGAATTTAAAAGGTAAAAAGGTATATGTGTTTAAAAATCCTAAAATCATTTTTAAGGTTGTATTTTTTCTGTAAAATTGTCTTTCTGAAAGTTATAAGAAGCAAAGTAAAAAAATGTATGAATTTATTTAAACAAGTGAAGACCAAGTCTTTAAAATATTTTCTTGGATTTTCAAATTCTATTTGAGTTTTGTCTCTCTTAGAATTAAAAATGTCGGGCAAAGCAAGCTGGTAAATAAATACAATTTAAAAAATAGAGGCAGCTCACTGGTAAGTGCTGCTATTTGAGCTATTTTTAGAACAGGCCAGCGGGCTACTCATCTGGTCCTAACGGGCTACCTGGTGCCCGCGGGCACCGCGTTGGTGACCCCTGCTCCAGACTATATAGTGTTATTATGTAAGGCATAAATTACTGCTGACTGATCTTTGTAATGTTGCAAGCCTTCTGCTGCAGCCCGGGCCCAAAGGAAGTTGAGAAAGAATGCTGTTTATTTGAAGGGCAGGGAGGTCTTTTCCTTCTCTGACTGTGTCAAACAGCCCAAGGAAACCCCGCAAATGACTTCATGTCTCTGCCTCTGACTCATTTTAGATGGCCAAAGGCAGCCTGAGCATTCGAGCCGTGTCTGTAGAAAAGCTTGCATCAAGCCGTTTTCAATTTACTTTAAGTCATATTTTAGTCTTCTAAATTAATATAGTTTTAGTCAAATAAATTCCTCAACATTTTAGTCGACGGAAATATAAAGTATAACCGATAACGCATCTTTGAAGATGTCTTGAAACCACTTTTATTAAGGTTATTGCAAAAAGTAAATTCACAACAATGCTGCTATTTTAATGCAAATATAAGGTGGAGGAGCAAAAATTTGCATTCCAACCGTTTTGAACTTGTACAAACATTTGACGAATGAGATTTTATTGGACCAAAATTGACATTAAAACAAATGCATTTCTATTCACAGGCATATAGTCTTAAAAAATGTGGATGCGGGGATGATGTTCGAAACCGGTTCTCCCGGTTGTTCGATAAGAAAAGAACCGATTCCATGGACTCGAATCCCTTTTTGAGAACCGGTTCCCGTTATCGAGGCCACTATAGTAAAGAAAAAGTGTTGGTTCTTTATTCGAATCCCTGGGAACGAATCCCTTCCCACAGGAAATGCCCTGTGGGACGGCAATGTTATGCCCATTTGATTGTAGACTCTTACTGACACCTTGTGGCGATATGAAAATACTACGCGTCATTAGTTTGGGCACTTCCGGGTTGGCGACGTCAGTTCAGTTCATGAGACAATTGAGAAGTAGACAAGTTGTGTTAGCTCTTACAAGCCTTGGAAAAGATAAGTCTGTAAGTAAACGGTTTAACTTGTTTATGTAACTCAATATAAAAGTCGAAAGTGGTTAAATTTAAAACTAAGATGTTTATTGAAAAACGATTTTTGTGCACTGTTTCAATGGATGATTCGAGGACTTAAAATGGCTGCCAGTCGTGTATTTCCACCATCGAAATAGTTTCAACACTCAGAAGTATTTCTTTGATGATAGTACTGTATATTTGTGTGAAGCTAATATTTACATATTGTGTATTACATTTCAGTATGTTAATTGAATCACATAGCTTATACATTTGTCATTGTGTGTATTTCAGTTTAAAAAAAATAAAAAATAACAGTCCAGTGCAAGACAAAAGTAAAGATAGGAAAAGACAAAGCAAGATCAACAACAATAAAGTTAAAGTTAAAGTACCAATGGTTGTCACACACACACGAGGTGTGGCGAAATTATTCTCTGCATTTGACCCATCACCCTTGTTCACCCCCTGGGAGGTGAGGGGAGCAGTGGGCAGCAGCGGTGCCGCGCCCGGGAATCATTTTTGGTGATTTAACCCCCAATTCCAACCCTTGATGCTGAGTGCCAAGCAGGGAGGTAATGGGTCCCGTTTTTATAGTCTTTGGTATGACTCGGCCGGGGTTTGAACTCACAACCTACCGATCTCAATAAAGAGCCTAAATGGATTAATCTGCTTAGGAACTTTATTAGACGTCTTGGATTGTTTGTTAGCTGTCTGCCTGTGTGTGTAGTTAGTATGTTCCAATAGCAGCAGAAGTGCACTTTTTGGAGAGCTGTATTATTTTCAGTTTTGTGCCCAAGGGACTGATTTTATTTAACACTATATTATTATTTATACACCTATAGTGATCACAGAGACAGGTTGTTTTTGTGTTACTGTATATATTTGTTTTTCTGAAAAATATACTTTGGGTAACAACAGTCAATATTTTTTTTTTTTTTTTTTTAGGGGGGGTAACAGTCAATATTTATTAATTTTTTTCTTATAAAAAAAAAGTGAGCTTTTGTTAAACCAAATATTGTGTTTTTTCCCCCATATACAACAACCTATCTGGATTCGATAAGAGAATCGATAAGGAATCGGTTCGATAAGAGGATTCGATAATGGGCTCGAACTCGATAATTTCTTATCAAACATCATCCCTACTTATTCAGCCTGTTGTTCACTATTCTTTATTTATTTTAAATTGCCTTTCAATTGTCTATTCTTGGTGTTGGGTTTTATCAAATAAATTTCCCCCAAAAATGCGACTTATATATGTTTTTTTCCTTCTTTATTGTGCATTTTCGGCCGGTGCGACTTATACTCCGGAGCGACTTATACTCCGAAAAATACGGTATATAAGGCTTTTTTTTTTGGGTATTTTTGGTCCAATATGGCTCTTTCAACATTTTTATTTGCCGACCCCTGTACTAGACCAAATATCCATCTATCTGTCTATGCATTTTACACAACATAATAGCTGTGTATCGCAATAGCGAGCCCTTAAATTGCTGCAATGCAGGTGGGTCAGTGGGCTTTTTTTTTTCTTTGCAGTGATGAGATCAGGGAGTTCATGCTGGCAGTTGTGCGTGTTTAAATTGAGGTTACCATACAAGCAGTCACGCTTGAGGCGGACCGCTGCGACTCCAGCAGCCGTCGCTGTGGCGACGACACTCGCCGTGTTTACAATTAGCATTGTGTCTTGACTAATCTGCGAATGCACTGTGTAGTGGACCACGGTAGATGCCCGCTTTGAAAGTGACCTGACACGCTAAAATAGACATTTTCCTGCTGGCTTTCTTTCCGCTCCGGGGCATTTCTGATGATGTACATTCACGGTAATAGAGGTGAATATAAAGCAAATCACACGTAAAGCACGGTGGCCTTATGAAACCCTTTGTTCTGCATTACTGCTTCATTGTGCAAACACACCCAGGAGTACACACACACACAAACACAAACATGCTGACCTGCCTGCGGGCTGGAAAGGATGATGTTTACATACAGTCATGGTCAAAAGTATACATACAGCAATGTTAATATTTGCTTACATGTCCCTTGGCAAGTTTCACTGCAATAAGGCACTTTTGGTAGCCATCCACAAGCTTCTGCTTGAATTTTTGACCACTCCTCTTGACAAAATTGGTGCAGTTCAGCTAAATGTGTTGGTTTTCTGACATGGACTTGTTTCTTCAGCATTGTCCACACGTTTAAGTCAGGACTCTGGGAAGGCCATTCTAAAACCTTCATTCTAGCCTGATTTAGCCATTCCTTTACCACTTTTTACTTGTGTTTGGGGTAGGGATGTCCGATAATGGCTTTTTTGCCGATATTCCGATATTGTCCAACTCTTAATTACCGATTCCGATATCAACTGTTACCGATATATACAGTCGTGGAATGAACACATTATTATGCCTAATTTTGTTGTGATGCCCCGCTGGATGCATTAAACAATGTAACAAGGTTTTTCAAAATAAATCAACTCAAATTATGGAAAAAAATGCCAACATGGCACTGCCATATTTATTATTGAAGTCACAAAGTGCATTATTTTTTTTAAACATGCCTCAAAACAGCAGCTTGGAATTTGGGACATGCTCTCCCTGAGAGAGCATGAGGAGGTTGAGAAGGGCAGGGTTGAGTTGGGGGGGTAGGGGGTACCGGGGGTGTATATTGTAGCGTCCCGGAAGAGTTAGTGCTGCAAGGGGTTCTGGGTATTTGTTCTGTTGTGTTTATGTTGTGTTACGGTGCGGATGTTCTCCCGATATGTGTTTGTCATTCTTGTTTGGTGTGGGTTCACAGTGTGGCGCATATTTGTAACAGTGTTAAAGTTGTTTATACAATCACCCTCAGTGTGACCTGTATGGCTGTTGACCAAGTATGCTTTGCATTCACTTGTGTGTGTGTGAAAGCCTTAGATATTATGTGACTGGGCCGGCACACAAAGGCAGTGCCTTTAAGGTTTATTTCCGCTCTGTATTTCTCCCTACGTCCGTGTACACGGCGCGGTCATACATTTTAATTTTGAAACTGATACCATCACATGGATGAAGATAAGACCTCCTAGAGGAAAGTTCTGTGGTCGGATGAAACAAAAATTGAGATGTTTGGCCACAATACCCAGCAATATGTTTGGAGGAAAAAAGGTGAGGCCTTTAATCCCATGAACACAATTCTTACCGTCAAGCATGGTGGTGGTAGTATTATGCTCTGGGCCTGTTTTGCTGCCAATGGAACTGGTGCTTTACAGAGAGTAAATGGGACAATGAAAAAGGAGGATTACCTCCAAATTCTTCAGGACAACCTAAAATCATCAGCCCGGAGGTTGGGTCTTGGGCGCAGTTGGGTGTTCCAACAGGACAATGACCCCAAACACACGCCTTTGTCTCCTCCAGGCTAGACAACTGCAACGCACTTCTTGTCGGGATCCCCAGCAAGAACATCCAGAATTTGCAATACATACAGAATAGTGCTGCTAGGATCCTGATGAGAGTGCGGAAATATGACCCTATCACACCAACTCCCAAATCCCTTCACTGGCTTCCTGTTCCACTCAGGGTTGAATACAAAGTCTCCCTACTAACCCACCAGTGCCTCCATGGAAATGCCCCCCTCTACCTCAAAGAACTACTCACCCCCAAATCCTCCACACGACACCTCCGCTCCGGACAGGCTAACCTCTTTCAACCTCCGAGGACAAAGCTACGAACAATGGGAGACCGGGCTTTCTGCTACGCCGCTCCCAGTCTGTGGAACGCTCTCCCTGACCACCTGAGGGCACCACAGACTGTGGATACTTTTAAAAAAGGCTTAAAAACCCTTCTTTTAAAAAACCTTCTTTTAAAAAAAGCCTTTTTTTTTTTTTAGATATATGCATACTAGTTTTAGCTATTTGGCTGTTCTAGTTTTTATTTTTTTTTAATTTTTTAATATATTTTTATTTGTATTTTTATTTTTTTAATTTTTTAATTTTTTATTTTTTAATACACTGTAGCACTTTGAGGTTGTTTACTCAATGTACAGTGTTTTTACAAATAAAATCTATTATTATTATTATTTTTAAAAGTGGTAAAGGAATGACTAAATCAGGCTAGAATGAAGGTTTTAGAATGACCTTCCCAAAGTCCTGACTTAAACGTGTGGACAATGCTGAAGAAACAAGTCCGTGTCAGAAAACCAACACATTTAGCTGAACTTCACCAATTTTGTCAAGAGGAGTGGTCAAAAATTAAACCAGAAGCTTGTGGATGGCTACCAAAAGCACCTTATTGCAGTGAAACTTGGTAACTACTGGCATACTTGCCAACCCTCCCGTTTTTACCGCCTCTTTAGCGCCTCTCCCGATAACCTCCCGGCAGAAATTTTCTCCCGACAAACTCCCGGTATTTAACCGGAGCTGGAGGCTACGCCCCCTCCAGCTCAATGCGAACCTGAGTGGGGACAGCCTGTTCTCACGTCCGCTTTCCCACAATATAAACAGCGTGCCTGCCCAATGACGTCATAACTGTAGAATGATCGAGGGCGAGTTCTTGGTTTCTTATGTGGGTTTATTGTTAGGCAGTTTCATTAACGTCCTCCCAGCGCGGTAACAACACACAACAACAGCAGTCACGTTTAGTCTACCGTAAAGCAGTTCGTCTGCCGTAAACAGCAATGTTGTGACACTCTTAAACAGGACAATACTGCCATCTACTGAATAGCCTCCAGAACACTGAAATTCAAGTGTTTATTTTATTTATATGTATGATAAAATAAATATATATAGCTAGAATTCACTGAAAGTCAAGTATTTCACACATATATATATATATATATATATATATATATATATATATATATATATATATATATATATATATATATATATATATATATATATATATATATATATATATATATGAAATACTTGAGTTGGTGAATTCTAGCTTAAATATATTCCCCTCTTAACCACGCCCCCAACCACGCCCCCGCCCCAACCACCCCCCGCCCCCACCTCCACCCCCCACCTCCCGATATCGGAGGTCTCAAGGTTGGCAAGTATGACTGCTGGTCACATTTTCAGTAGACCCATAATAAATTCATAAAAGAAGCAAACTTCATGAATGTTTTTTTGTGACCAACAAGTATGTGCTCCAATCACTCTATCACAAAAAAATAAGAGTTGTAGAAATGATTGGAAACCATACTTGCCAACCTTGAGACCTCCGATATCGGGAGGTGGGGGGGGGCGTGGCTAAGGGCGTGGTTAAGAGGAGAGTATATTTACAGCTAGAATACACCAAATCAAGTATTTCATATATATATATATATATATATATATATATATATATATAATATATATTTATATATATGTATGAAATACTTGACTTTCAGTGAATTCTAGCTATATATATACATATATATATATATATATATATATATATATATATATATATATATATATATATTTTTTTTTTTAAAATTTTATTATACATATGAATAAAATATTTGAATTTCAGTGTTCTGCAGGCTATCCAGTAGATGGCAGTATTGTCCTGTTTAAGAGTGTCACAACATTGCTGTTTACGGCAGACGAACTGCTTTACGGTAGACTAAACGTGACTGCCGTTGTTGCGTGTCGTTACCGCGCTGGGAGGACGTTAATGAAACTGCCTAACAATAAACCCACATAAGACACCAAGAACTCTCTCTCCTTGTTGTGCACTCTACTCTCTAAAAGCCGTCGATGTTATGACGTCATTGGGCAGGCAAGCTGTTTATATTGTGGGAAAGCGGACGTGAGAACAGGCTGTCCCCACTCAGGTCCGCATTGAGCTGGAGGGGGCGTGGCCTCCAGCTCCGGCTGAATACCGGGAGTTTGTCGGGAGAAAATCTCTGCCGGGAGGTGCGCTGAATACCGGGATTCTCCCGCTAAAAACGGGAGGGTTGGCAAGTATGTTGGAAACTCAAGACAGCCATGACATGATGTTCCTTACAAGGGTATGTCAACTTTTGACCACGACTCTAGCTGGGAGTGAGTTGCTGCCATTAAGACAGATGACTTGTTGCAAAGTGCACAGCAGTTTCTGAAACAAAGCCAGAAAGTATTTTGCATAGCATTATTCATCCAGGGTGTGGCCTCCACTGCTCAGTCATGCTCCAGCCTCCACCCCCTCCACCCCCTCCAGCAGATGGAGAAGCTGGTCTATTATCAGAGCTCTCCACCGCACCTCTGAGACTTCATCATCGCCATATCTCTCGCTTCATATGCTCGTGCTCCTGCCAGGCACTCTTTTGCATCTTGAAAATCCCTGTGTGATTATCCCTCGCCGTGCTTATCTGGGTGTTTGCATTATCTCAGCACAGGCCTGCATTGTGTTGGATCCGCTGATTGGTGGTCGGGAGGGTGTTCCTTCATGGATGACAGGAGCTGTGAAAAAGCCACGCTCGCCTGAAGCTTTCCATGCAATTTTGTGCGTTTGAAACCTTTTTGGACGATATCCAAATCCTGCATTAGCCGCGCTTTTTTTTTCTTTGTCCCGATCCTCATTTTTGATGGCTTAATGTGAAAGTCAGCTGTTGAAAATGTGATGATTCATGCCCGTTAAAAAAGCGTCATACTGCAAAAAGTCAGTGTTCAAAAACAAGAATAAAAAATACAAAAATGAGGGGTATTTTATTTGAACTAAGCAAAATGATCTGCCAATAGAACAAGAAAATTTGGCTTGTCAAGACTTTCCAAAACAAGTAAAAATAGCTAACCTCAATGAACCAAAAAATACCTTAAAATAAGTATATTCTCACTAATAACAAGTGTACTACTATATGAGTACATATTTTCTATTGTTCCATTGGAAATAAAACAGCAAAGTCTTCTGTTTTAATTATGAGACACAATTGTGTCAAAGTCATGAATTTTTTTTTCATGCTTGAAATAAGAAATGATTACTTTAAAAAAGTAGTTTTATACTTGTGAGTGTTGATGACACAGCTTTGCAACAGTTGATATTCTAGTTTCAAGCATGTTTTACTCAATATAGGTCATCAAATCTCAGCAACAAGCTGTAATATCTTACTGAGATCATTTAGGACCAAAACCCTTAAAACAGCCCGCAGCTCATGTTTTACCGGCCCGCGGCACATCATTCTAAAAATACTAAAACTTTTTTTTTTTTTTAAACATTAAAACATGGAATAAAAGAGCAAATAGATGAAATGCAACGAGAAAAAAAGTTGCATTGTTGACTCTAAAAACACCATTTTAAAAAAATAATTTTTCAAAAAATAATAATGAGTCCAAATCAATGTTGCTATGAATTATTGACTGGTTTAAGGACAAAAAGGACACAAATACAACAAACAAAATAAAAACACGAAAAATATGAAAATTATTTTAAAAAATACATACAAATTATTTACTAATATTAATTATACTAATTATTATATTGATTGTTATTATAAACAAACTAAACTAATTACACTATATATTATCTGAAGCTGATATAGAGATTTAAGTGTTGCATCTAAAAAAAAAAATTACAAAAAAAAAGCATGGCCATTTTATGAGTGGGGCACTTTTGGATCCCCAAAAATGTTAGTGGAATTAAAAAAACACCTGTCTTTGCTAAAAAAATAAAAATAAATAATAATAATAATAAATTCAAATAAATTTTGCTATGAATTATTGACCTATTTAGGGATCAAATTACTTCACACCAAATATTCCACTTTGAAAATCTTTTTGGGAAAAAATATTGTATATTTTGTATTTTTGCCCCAAAAAATAGGGTGACCTATTTTTTTTACCTTTCTTAAGACTGAAACCCTTCTGGGTCCCTAGGACCTAATTTGAGTGAGCCCCAAAGGTTAAAAAAAAAAAAGTGTATATTGTATTGGTTTTGAAAATGAAGAAATACCAAAATGGCCCCTGCGTGCTTTGATTTTTCAGTGTGTGGCCCTCAGTGGAAAAAGTTTGGACACCCCTGCCTTAAAACAAGTAAAAACACTTTAACATAAAATCTGCTTAGTAAGAAGAATTATCTTATTAGACAGAAAATAAGCAAATATCACCCTTATTTCAGATATTTAATCTTACTTAGATTTTAGTTTTTGCAGTGCAATCAATGCATGAAGTTAAAAGAAACGAGGAACAGCGTGAGGCTGTGCTTTATCTCTAGCTGGTTAATAATGTTGACTCTTTGGCCTGAATTGGTTGCTGATGTTGATCCACCTACTTGCCAATATGTGCACTGATAACAGTAAATGCAGGCCTGGGGTTGGCTCGCCTGCTATTGATCAGCCAGTTTGAATAGAGATGCAACAACAGCACGGACATCTTTGTTTGCACTAGGGTTGTACGGTACTAGTATAGTACCGCAATACTAATGAATCATATTCCGTACTTTACCGCTTCTAAAAAGCACCGGTCCCCCACCTTTTTATCTAACGGGCATGACGTCACGTCGTCGTCACGTCCTGACATTGCAGGATAGGTCTTTATTGTCATTGCACAAGCACAACGAAACTTTGTTTTCAGCACAAACCCGTTCAAGATTAGACAAACGTAAAAAAAATACAATCTGGAGTGGGAAAAAACCTCCATAGCAAAGCACATATACTGTACATATTACACCGTACATCTCGAGATATCTAGCAACAGGGGGGGAGTGGGGGGCCATGGTGGCAGGCCGCAGCTCTCAGGCGCTGGTTAGCGCCTTGCATGGCAGCTCCTGCTATCAGTGTGTGAATGTGTGTGTGAATGGGTGAATGTGGAAATAGTGTCAAAGCGCTTTGAGTACCTTGAAGGTAGTAAAGCGGTATACAAGTATAATCCATTTACCATTTATATTTATTGTGTGAATGCTCCAAAGCATTCACAGATAGGGTTTTTCATCTTCTTATTCTTCATCTCCAGATTTTGGCGCACTCTACCTTGCACATTTTTCATCCGATTCAAACCGTTCCAACTTCAAACCGTTCAGCCTATTCGGGAATCGCGGGCTTTCCCTTGACAAATTCCAAACATTCCCAGATTTCCCAGAATTCCAGGTTTTCCGGGACATTTTTCCCATTTAAAATGAATTGGCCATTTTTCAAACTTTCACCATTTCCACATTTTTCCAGCCATTCAAACCATTCCACCTTCAACAAATTTCACCATTCTGGAAATTCAAACTACCCTTCTTCCAAGCTCAAAAAAAATTCCAGGATTTTCCAGAATGCTTGATTTTCCAAAGCCTTATTTCCACTCTTTTTTCTGGCGACTAGTCCTTCCACATTTTTCAACGTATTTCAACCGTTCTACCGTCAAAACATTCTTCTTAATTAGGACAAAAAACAAAGTTGTTTTTGACCTGGAAAAATTCCCGGTTTTCCCCAAATTCCAGGAGTTCCGTAATACCATTTCCCAATTTAACATGTTACTACTTCAACATTTGTCGACTGATTTGAAAAATTCCAACACCAAACATTCAAACTATTCAAGTTTTTTTAACATTTTTAATTTTTTTTTAAAAATTCCCCAAATTTCCAAGTTTTTGGGAAATTCCTATTGAAATCAATGGGACATTCTTGAAAGTTTCACAATTCCCACATGTTTTATCTGATTTAAACTGTTCCAACTTCAAAATATTCAGCCTGTTTGAGAATTGTGGGCTCATTTTCAACAATCCTAAAAAAATACCAGGATTTCCCATAGTTCCTATTTTTTTTCATTTTCCCCATTCAAAATTATTTGTCCATTTTTTGAACTTCCACGATTCCCATATTTTTCAACTGTTTTAAACCATTCCACCTTCAACACATTTAACTCATCCTAGACATTTAAACTACCATTTTTCCACGCTCAACACATTTCCAGGAATTCCTGTTTTTTTCTTCTAACCCTATTACCAACCTTTTTCGTTTGACTACTCCTTTTCCTTTTTCCATCCCATTTCAACTGTCAAAACCTTTTTTTTTAGTCGGGACAAAAAACAAGTTGTTTTAGGAACTGGAAACATTCTCGGTTTTCCCGAAATTCCAGGAATTCCTTAATATCATTTCTCAATTAAAAAACTGTTAACACTTCAACATTTCTTGACCGATTTAAGCAATTCCAACACCAACCAATTCAGCTCATTCAGGACATTCATGCTCCTAATCATTTTCAAAAAAATCCCACTTTTCCCAAAATTCTCAAATGTCCAGGAAGTTCCCATTGAAATGAATGGGACATTTTTCCAAGTTGCACAATTCTCACATTTTTTAACCTATTCAAACCATTCATCAACACATTCCACTCATCCTGGACGTTGAAACTAACACTTTCCCAAGATCCGAACCAAATTCAAGTTTTCCTGGAAATTCAAACTACCCTTTTTCCAAGCTCAAAAAAATTCCAGGATTTTCTAAAATTCTTGGTTTTCCTAAGCCCTATTTCAACACTTTTTTCTGGCGACTACTATTTTCACATTTTTCAATGTTTTTGAACCGTTCTACCGTCAAAACATTCCTCCTAATTAGGACAAAAACCAAAGTACTTTTTTGACCTAGAAAAATTCCCGGTTTTCCCCAAATTCCAGGAGTTCCGTAATACCATTTCCCAATTTAACATGTTACTACTTCAACATTTGTCGACTGATTTGAAAAATTCCAACACCAAACATTCAAACTATTCAAGTTTTTTAACATTTTTAAATTTAAAAAAAAAAATTCCCAAAATTTCCAAATTTTTGGGAAATTCCTATTGAAATCAATGGGACATTCTTGAAAGTTTCACAATTCCCACATTTTTTATCTGATTTAAACTGTTCCAACTTCAAAATATTCAGCCTGTTTGAGAATTGTGTGCTCAACTTCAACAATTCTAAAAAAAAATACCAGGATTTCCCATAATTCCTTTTGTTGTTTTTTTTCATTTTCCCCATTTTCCATTTTTTTAACTTTCACAAATCCCAAATTTTTCAACCCATTCAAACCATTCCACCTTCAACACATTTAACTCATCCTAGACATTCAAACAACCATTTTTCCACATTCAACAAATTTCCAGGAATTCCTGTTTTTTTTTCCTAAACCTATTTCCAACCTTTTTCGTTTGACTACTCCTTTTCCTTTTTTCATCCCATTTCAACTGTTCCACCGTCAAAACCTTTTTCCTTAGTCGGTACAAAAAAACAATCAATCAATCAATCAATCAATGTTTATTTATATAGCCCTAAATCACAAGTGTCTCAAAGGGCTGTAAGTTGGTTTAGGAACTGGAAATATTCCCGTTTTTTCCGAAATTCCAGGAATTCGATTATACCATTTCTCAATTAAAAAACTGTTAACACTTCAACATTTCTTGACCGATTTAAGCAATTCCAACACCAACCAATTCAGCTCATTCAGGCTCCTAATCATTTTCAAAAAAATCCCACTTTTCCCAAAATTCTCAAATTTCCAGGAAGTTCCCATTGAAATGAATGGGACATTTTTCCAAGTTGCACAATTCCCACATTTTTCAACCTATTCAAACCATTCCAACATCAACACATTCCATTCATCCTGTATATTCAAACTTCACTTTCCCAAGATCCAAACCAAATTCAGGTTTTCCTGGAAATTCAAACTCTTCAACATTCAAACCATTCCAACATTCAAACTATTCTTACATTCATACTACATTCTGTCAGCATTTCACTTCAACTTCAGCATTGGAGCATTCACATGCAACCCCTTCAGGAATTGCCTCATTTAGTTCGTCATGATGTCTTTAATATACAAATCTTTCAAATTGATATTCTGGTTGAGCACCTTTTTGAACTTCTCCTTCTCCGTCTCTCTTGCTTTTTATAACACATTTGAACTACCAGTAGACACAATGTAATGGAAACAAAAAGGCTCGCCAAGAACTGTGTTGGACCAACATGCCTTCTGTTGATGGTATGTTGCCCGCGACATAAAACTCAAAGCCGTCCAGTAGGACGCCAAAGAGAGACGCGAAGATGCACAGAAAGAAGCAAAGTCATGGCAGTGCACCCGGCAATTTAAATTTTAATTGGCTAGATTTATCTTCACCATACAGTGTGACAGGCTGATAACTAGTCTTGATAGCAGGGAGCCTGTTTGTTAAAGCTTAGCAAAATCCAGATATCTGGGCAGCAGCAGCCACTTGAAAAGAGCAGAATAGATTTATTGCAGCATTTCCTTGCCTCACACACTCTGCGGTCACGCTACAAAGCACAGTCCGGCCAAGGCTGAAGTGCTAAGCTTACCTTAAAAGCCTCACCAATTGACCGATTCCACTGTCTGGAACACTCTCACTACAAAAACGCAGTCTGTTGTCCAGTTTTGTTGAAATTAATATATGGTAGAAACTTAACGAGGACTGGTTCTTCTTCCAGTCCCTTCCTTTTAGGGCTGCTTTAGCAAGACGGATACTTTAATCACAGAGTAATTAGAAACAGTACATAAACATGATTGAAAAAGATGCAAACGACTGCTTTTGACTAAGTTAATTGTCTCAAACTCAACAACCCCTCTTGTTGTTCTAGTGTCCTAATCAGTTCCAACTTATTTCATTGACATATCTATTCCAAAACATAAATTAATCACTTTGAACAATAATTATCAAGGTTTTTTTTTCCCCCTCTATGAACCTTCAGCTTCATTGGATCTACATGTTCTCAGACGGGGTCTGATTTGACATACAGACCTGCATGGCTTTCCAAGTTCATATAAACTCTTTTGCTGGAGTTAAAGCTAATAAATAGAACAATATTACTATTTTAGTTCGTAGTTGATTACATGTCTTTGTTAAGCAGTGGGAACTGGATGACTATAGCCTGTCATACAACAAGGACTTCATTATTCTTATCCCGTATGTCGTGGAACCTCGATTTAAGAACTGAATTGGTTCTTTAAAGGCCTACTGAAATGATTTTTTAAAATTTAAACGGGGATAGCAGATCTATTCTATTCTATGTGTCATACTTGACCATATTTTTGCTAAAAGGATTTAGTATAGAACAACGACGATAAAGATTGCAACTTTTGGTATCTGATAAAAAAAGGCTTGCCCCTACCGGAAGTAGCGTGACGTAGTCAATTGAACATATACGCAAAGTTCCCTATTGTTTACAATGATGGCCGCCAGAAGTGAGAGAGATTCGGACCGAGAAAGCGACGATTTCCCCATTAATTTGAGCGAGGATGAAAGATTTGTGGATGAGGAAAGTGCAAGTGTAGGACTAGTGGGGAGTGGAAGCGATTCAGATAGGGAAGATGCTGTGAGAGCCGGGGGTGACCTGATATTCAGCTGGAAATGACTACAACAGTAAATAAACACAAGACATATATATACTCTATTAGCCACAACACAACCAGGCTTATATTTAATATGCCACAAATTAATCCCACATAAAAACACCTAGGTGTTTGTTATGCTAGCTCCTAGCTACTAGCTACTAGCTCGAGCTAGTTATAGCAAGCGATCAAATGTTTAGAAGTGTACTCACGGTATCGCGTCTGCGTCTGTCAACGAAGTCAAAGTCCTCCTGGTAAGAGTCTCTGTTGTCCGAGTTCTTCGATCTTGACTGCATCTTTCGGGAATGTAAACAATGAAACACCGACTGTGTTGTGTTGCTGACTTCCCTCGCAAAATACTCCGCTTCGCACCGACTTTCTTCTTTGCTTGCTCAGCTTCTTTCTCCATAATGCAATGAACAAATTGCAAAAGATTCACCAACACAGATGTCCAGAATACTGTGGAATTATGAAATGAAAACAGAGCTATTTCGTATTGGCTTCAATGGGGAAGCCATACCTCTGTTAAACTGGCTACGTCACGCGCATACGTCATCCTCCAAAGGCGTTTTGAACCGGAAGTTCCCCGGGAAATTTAAAATTGCACTTTATAAGTTAACCCGGCCGTATTGGCATGTGTTGCAATGTTAAGATTTCATCATTGATATATAAACTATCAGACTGCGTGGTTGGTAGTAGTGGCTTTCAGTAGGCCTTTAATAGAGTTCGTAATTAGAAAAGTTCATACATTGAAACACATTTCTCCATAAGAAACAATGTAAACATCAATAAGTCCATATTTTAGTAAAACTGTGCACACCTGTACAATTTAAAGTGCTGTACAGTACTGTATATCACACAAATATAACAACTGGACGATTGATCAACGTTCAATTTAATAACAAAGCCAAAACAACAACAAGATGAACTGTCCTCCTATGAAGCTGCCCAGCTGACACACACCCACACTGTCACTAGCACTGTGGTGCGCTCAGATTGAAATAACAAAACTCCTTAACTTTTACCATCCAGGTCGCTACAACGATCAGGAATGAAAAAAAACTAAGAAAAAACACTTTACCCTGTTGGTTAATCTGCTTGGTGTGCAGCACCGTGGATACTTCCTGACTGTTTCAAACATTTGCTCTTTTTAGACTCATATTGAGCTAGCAAAACGCACGCAAAGGAGCACTTAGCAGAGTAGTTAAATGCAGAACTGTTGAGCTGACAGGAGACTTATCAGCCCGAACACAATTTACTGTGCTGCCGGGCACAAAATGGCTGCCCTGCAGGCCCACAATGGGTGGATAAAACATCTTTACACTGAGACAAGGTCCGTAAACTGTTTTATTTGATCTGTAGATCGTAAATTGGAAAGCGTGTTCAACAAGGGGTCTGTGAATTGTGTGTTAGAATAATTGTTTCTAAGTTATCACAAAAAACTTTGTGTTACATTGAGTGCCCGGTGAGAAGACAAAAGCTGTCTTTGAAACCTACCAAGAGTAAGGCTCGTAAAACTCCACTGTGTAGGGGGGAAGCAGCATGAAGATGTGCTGTTTTCTTTCATGTATGGTAATCAACAGGAGGATGTTGATTTGACCCAGGGAGAGAAGGCAGGATCTGCCCAATTTCCAGACGACCTCTTTTTGAACCTCCTTTTTGAACTGTTTTACGAACGTCTTTTTGAACTGTTTTACGAACCTGTTTTTGAACTCCTTTACGACCTTTTCTGTGGACTGTTTACGACCGTTTTCTTTTGAACTGTTCTGTAACCAAAGGCAACGCTGTTTACGACATCCTTACACTGAGACAAGGTCCGTAAACTGAAGCGTTGTTTTATTTGATCTGTAGTTCGTAAATTGGAAAGCGTGTTCAACAAGGGGTCCGTAAATTGTGTGTTGGAATAATTGTTTCTAAGTTATCGCTATAAACTTTGTGTTACATTGAGTGCCCGGTGAGAAGACAAAAGCCGTCTTTGAAACCTACCAAGAGTAAGGCTCGTAAAACTCCACTGTGTAGGGGGGAAGCAGCATGAAGATGTGCTGTTTTCTTTCATATGGTAATCAACAGGAGGATGTTGATTTGACCCAGGGAGAGAAGGCAGGATCTGCCCAATTTCCAGACGACCTCTTTTTGAACCTCCTTTTTGAACTGTTTTACGAACGTCTTTTTGAACTGTTTTACGAACCTGTTTTTGAACTCGTTTACGACCTTTTCTGTGGACTGTTTACGACCGTTTTCTTTTGAACTGTTCTGTAACCAAAGGCAACGCTGTTTACGACATCCTTACACTGAGACAAGGTCCGTAAACTGAAGCGTTGTTTTATTTGATCTGTAGTTCGTAAATTGGAAAGCGTGTTCAGCAAGGGGTCCGTAAATTGTGTGTTAGAATAATTGTTTCTAAGTTATCACAAAAAACTTTGTGTTACATTGAGTGCCCGGTGAGAAGACAAAAGCTGTCTTTGAAACCTACCAAGAGTAAGGCTCGTAAAACTCCACTGTGTAGGGGGGAGGCAGCATGAAGATGTTCTGTTTTCTTTCATATGGTAATCAACAGGAGGATGTTGTTTTGACCCAGGGACTACAAAGCGGAGAGAAGGCAGGATCTGCCCAATTTCCAGACGACCTCTTTTTGAAAGTCCTTTTTCAACTGTTTTACGAACGTCTTTTTGAACTGTTTTACGAACCTGTTTTTGAACTCGTTTACGACCTTTTCTGTGGACTGTTTACGACCTTTTTCTTTTGAACTGTTCCGTAACCAAAGGCAACGCTGTTTACGACATCCTTACACTGAGACAAGGTCCGTAAACTGAAGCGTTGTTTTATTTGATCTGTAGTTCGTAAATTGGAAAGCGTGTTCAACAAGGGGTCCGTAAATTGTGTGTTGGAATAATTGTTTCTAAGTTATCACAAAAAACTTTGTGTTACATTGAGTGCCCGGTGAGAAGACAAAAGCTGTCTTTGAAACCTACCAAGAGTAAGGTTCGTAAAACTCCACTGTGTAGGGGGGAGGCAGCATGAAGATGTTCTGTTTTCTTTCATATGGTAATCAACAGGAGGATGTTGTTTTGACCCAGGGACTACAAAGCGGAGAGAAGGCAGGATCTGCCCAATTTCCAGACGACCTCTTTTTGAACCTCCTTTTTCAACTGTTTTACGAACGTCTTTTTGAACTGTTTTACGAACCTGTTTTTGAACTCGTTCACGACCTTTTCTGTGAACTGTTCTGCAACCGAAGGCAACGCTGTTTACGACCCACTTCCCTCTGGAAGCAGCTGTGGTCATGTGGTTGGGAAAGGCAAATAAAGGAGGAGTTGTACCATCTTTCGCCAGAGCGTGCTGGAGATTGTACAAGAGTACAGTGTCTCGGCGTCTCTCCTCAGTTGAGTCCAAATTGAATTCCGTCTCTGTTGAATTCTTTGCCTCTTGTATTGTTTAATAGATGTCATCAATGTTTGAACCTGACATTGTACTTTAAAAAAATTCCCTGCTCAAGTCTTCTACTTTTGGTAAAGTCCAGCCGCGCCTTTACGTCAACACATTGTTTTCCTGGTTGCATCCAGTCAAAAGTCACCACTGAAAACAATTCCAGCGAGTATTAATTCCTCAACATTAGTTGCCATCTGTTAAAGCCGCAATCCTAACGGCCGTTGAGATTCACTTTTAGGCAAACTTGCATCACCAAATGCAATGAAAGTGTAATTGAATAATTTTCTTATGGGACACAGCGGCTTAATGCGTAATTTCCCCAGTAAATGCTGTGCCACCATGCTGCTTTGTAATATGCTTCCCGCTTGATAGGCACTGTACCCAGGAGCCACCGTTCAAAACGGGGCAAAATGAAACAACGTACATGAGTGGGCAACGGGCGAGGAATATGAACAATTAAATTTTTTTTTTTTCCACGAGAAAACATCACAAATGGACGCATAAATTTGGATCACAGCCAATTAGGTGTCTATTATTAGAGGTTTAATGAACCCGATCTTGCACTAATAAAAAAAAACAAAAAAACTTAATGGACTTTTCTGCTGTATGCTCTTGGAGCTGCGGAAAAAACAGGAGGCGAGTGATTTTTTTTTTACAGATGATGAGTGCATCTGGGGCTTCAGGGTTCATCAGATGTGAGCGTTGAAACTCTTGTTGAGCCTTTCATTTTTTGCATTTTTGCATTATTTATGCTTTGCATTCATACAACATCAGAGCATTTATCTGCTCCAAGTGTGACCCGTGTATACAGAATATTCTTATTTGAAGATTCGCTTGCAGAAAAAATTGTCCGGACTATTTATAAGCATACTGTAAATCCATAGGAAACATTAAGCTGCAATTATCAACATATATTAAACTACCGCATTTTTCGGACTATAAGGCGCACTAAGAATCCTTTCATTTTCTCAAAAATCGACGGTGCGCCTTATAACCCGGTGCGCCTAATGTACGGCATAATTCTGGTTGTGCTTACCGACCTCGAAGCTATTTTATTTCGCACGGTTGTAATGATAAGTGTGACCAGTAGATGGCAGTCGCACATAAGAGACATGTAGACTTTAATGTGACTCAAGTAAACAACACCAACATTTTATGTTTCATTGAAAATATAGAACATTACACACGGCGCTCAAAAATCTGTCAAAATGCTTTTAGTACGACTTTGGTAAGCTATGAAGCCGCACCGCTTGATGGATTGTACTGTGCTTCAACATAGGAGTATTATTATAGTGTGTGTATAAGGTAAGACATATTATCTGGCGTTTTGTTTTACAATATTATACAAAAGCAACTTTTCTTACTTTCTGGTACCTGCTGATCTGTATTGGGGATCTGCATAAGTCATAAAAATGTGTATAAGGTGTGTATAAGGTAAGACATATTATCTGGCGTTTTTTTCCACTCAAAAAACACCTGGCCCTCCAAGTACCACCATAATGACCGATATTAAAACACAGTAGTGTAGTATGCCTAAGTTTTCTATAAAACAAGGCAGAAGTTTTATTTAAAAAATATACCGCATTTTTCGGACTATAAGGCGCACTTACAATCCTTTCATTTTCTCAAAAAATCGACAGTGCGCCTTATAACCCGGTGCGCCTATTGTACGGAATAATTCTGGTTTTTATTACCAACTTCGAAGCAATTTTATTTGGTAAATGGTGAAATGATAAGTGTGACCAGTAGATGGCAGTCACACATAAGAGATATGTGTAGACTGCAATATGACGGCAATATGACTCAAGTAAACAACACCAACATTTTATATGTTCCATTGAAAATATAGAACATTACACACGGCGCTCAAAAATCTATCAAAATGTTTTAGTACGACTTTGGTAAGCTATGAAGCCGCACCGCTTGATGGATTGTACTGTGCTTCAACGTAGGAGTATTATTATGGTGTGTGTATAAGGTAAGACATATTATCTGGCGTTTTGTTTTACAATATCATACAAAAGCAACTTTTCTTACTTTCTGGTACCTGCTGATCTGTATTTGGGATCTGCATAAGTCATAAAAATGTGTATAAGGTGTGTATAAGGTAAGACATATTATCTGGCGTTTTTTTCCACTCAAAAAACACCTGGCTCTCCAAGTACCACCATAATGACCGATATTAAAACACAGTAGTGTAGTATGCCTAAGTTTTCTATAAAACAAGGCAGAAGTTTTATTTAAAAAATATACCGCATTTTTCGGACTATAAGGCGCACTTAGAATCCTTTCATTTTCTCAAAAAATCGACAGTGCGCCTTATAACCCGGTGCGCCTATTGTACGGAATAATTCTGTTTTTTATTACCAACTTCGATGCAATTTTATTTGGTAAATGGTGAAATGATAAGTGTGACCAGTAGATGGCAGTCACACATAAGAGATACGTGTAGACTGCAATATGACGGCAATATGACTCAAGTAAACAACACCAACATTTGATATGTTCCATTGAAAATATAGAACATTACACACGGCGCTCAAAAATCTGTCAAAATGTTTTAGTAGGACTTTGGTAAGCTATGATGCCACACCGCTTGATGGATTGTACTGTGCTTCAACATACAAGTATTATTATGGTGTGTGTATAAGGTAAGAGATATTATCTGGCGTTTTGTTTCGCAATATTATGCAAAAGCAACTTTTTTTTGCCTTGTGGCACCTGCTGATTTGTATTTGGGATCTGCATAAGTCCTGAAAAATTGCGTGCATCTTCCTTTGTAGTCGGGACGCCGTAGTCGATAAGCTTCTTCTTTTTCCCTATCTTCTTGTTATGGGACATTCATCCTCCACTGTTGCCATTTCTAATATAAAGTAGTGTAAAGTTCTTACTTATATCTGTCAGTAAACTCGCCATGAAAGCGCTAAAACATACCGGTGTAGTGAGTTTACATTATTCACCCAAGGAACTTTTTGTCATGATCCGTGGTCCGGATCATGTTTTCGTTATTTTCTGTTAGTTCCTGTTTTTTGTGCACGCTTGTTTGTTTTGGTTGCCAGGGTGGCATATGATTTTCACCTGCCGCTGGTGTTCGGACACTCACCTGGCTCTAATCAAGAGACTATTTAAACCGCCTTTGCCAGTCAGTCGGCCTGGCGTCATTGCTCGTTTCAGGTCTGATTCTATAGTTATGCTAGTTATTGGTTTCATGCCGCAGTGTCATGTTGTTCTATGCCATAGTTCATGTTAGTTGTTTCATGCCACAGTTTCATAGTTGTTCTATGCCATAGTTATGTTAGTTGCTTGGCGTCATTGCTCGTTTCAGGTCTGATTCTATAGTTATGCTAGTTATTGGTTTCATGCCACAGTGTCATGTTGTTCTATGCCATAGTTCATGTTAGTTGTTTCATGCCACAGTTTCATAGTTGTTCCATGCCATAGTTATGTTAGTTGCTTGGCGTCATTGCTCGTTTCAGGTCTGATTCTATAGTTATGCTAGTTATTGGTTTCATGCCACAGTGTCATGTTGTTCTATGCCATAGTTCATGTTAGTTGTTTCATGCCACAGTTTCATAGTTGTTCCATGCCATAGTTATGTTAGTTGCTTGGCGTCATTGCTCGTTTCAGGTCTGATTCTATAGTTATGCTAGTTATTGGTTTCATGCCACAGTGTCATGTTGTTCTATGCCATAGTTCATGTTAGTTGTTTCATGCCACAGTTTCATAGTTGTTCCATGCCATAGTTATGTTAGTTGCTTGGCGTCATTGCTCGTTTCAGGTCTGATTCTATAGTTATGCTAGTTATTGGTTTCATGCCACAGTGTCGTGTTGTTCTATGCCATACTTCATGTTAGTTGTTTCATGCCACAGTTTCATAGTTGTTCCATGCCATAGTTATGTTAGTTGCTTGGCGTCATTGCTCGTTTCAGGTCTGATTCTATAGTTATGCTAGTTATTGGTTTCATGCCACAGTTTCATGTTGTTCTATGCCATAGTTCATGTTAGTTGTTTCATGCCACAGTTTCATAGTTGTTCCATGCCATAGTTATGTTAGTTGTTTGTTTCTTGCTATGCTATAGTTTATGCTAGTTGTTTGCTTCACGCTATTATCACGCAACCCTCTACGTAAGTCTTGTTAATTTCATGCCACAGTTAGAGAGTTTTTGCCTGTTATTTTGTAGATGGATTAATAAATATGTTCCTACCTGCAAGCCTTGTCTGGAATAGTCCGTTTGCATCCCGGGAGAACAAACCTCGCAGTAAGCTGCGAAAACCCCGTTATGATACTTTAGTTATTAGAGTTCCGGTCTGGCGGTTTTTCACGGGACACATTTCGGGCGTTGTTGTTGCACTAGTGAGCCACGGATGAGGAGATGCTGCTCCGTTATTGATTGAAGTAAAGTCTAAATGTCATTAAAACAGTTAGCGCCATCTTTTGACACTTCTTCCACTCCCGTCCTTGCACGCTACACCGCTACAACAAAGATGACGGGGAGAAGACGCCGTCGAAGGTGAGCCACGTATATAAGACCGCCCACAAAACGGTGCATCCTGAAGCGACTGTCAGAAAGCGGCTTGAAGATGATCTGTAAATCATCATCTATGCAACATTTTGACTAAAGAACCACCATTACATGTTATGTAGACCACAAGGAAGTCTTTTACATTAAAAAAATAAAAAATACAAAAATTACCCTTTTAATTCGCCTTTTGTATGAAAATAGACCTGACTAGACCCGCTCATCGGTTGTCTCATCTTTTGTGCTACACCCAGACTTGGGCAAAATACAGCCCGAGGGACGTTCTACATCATTTTTTCAGACCTTTAACATCAAAACTGTAGCCGCCATTATGATGTTCAGTGATCGTATGTCTTGAACTATAGAAAGTTCTTCAATGGTTGAAATCTGCGCTTTTAATCTACGTCACATCAGTGTCAGGTTCAAACACTGATGACATCTATTAAACAGACAAGAAGCAAGGAATCATGCAGAGACAGAGTTCAAGTTTGCTCAATGAGGAGAGACGTATTGGGCTGTACACTCAGTTCCAGTTCCAACCTACGCCCTAAGGCACAGCCCACGTGCTCCTCTATTTATTTGGGAGGTCCCTGGTTACATCACTGAGGCTGCTTTTGAAGGAAGGGGGGTAATTTCAGCAGTCCCAGTTAGACACAATATATGATTATTCAGAAATGGAAATGTGCTGACACTCGTGACATCGCCCTGTCTCTGCTTTGTCTGCGTCAAGGTACTCGATGTTCGCCCTTGGCAGTCAGCAGGCCGGATCTGGACACAAACACTGATACGAGACGACTCGCAATCCAAGATTGCAAGTTGTCCCTTTGCACAGATAGAAAAGTACAACTTCAGCACAATTGATAATATGGTCCGGAAAATACGGTATATTCTTATTTGAAGATTGGCTTGCAGAAAAGGTTGATTATGAGCATGCTGTAAATCCATAGGAAGCATTAAGCTGCAGTCATCAACGTATCTTCAACTAAATATGTCTTTTTTCATATCGCAGCTGAGCAGGGAAATGCATGGCCTCGGTCTAAACTACATCTTCCTTTGGCTCTCCCCCAACACCCCACTTCAAAACACTTTATGAGATTTTATTTTTGTGCCTCCACGAAAGAGGACACACTAGGTGGAACCCCAATGGCTCGCTCCCTACTGTGTGATGGATGAACAGACTGCAGGATATGCCTAATAATCGTTTGCCTCCTGTTGAGGACGGTCCGTTGTAATGGGCCCTTCTTATTACTGGAACACCTTTATGAGCAAATAGCTGTCCTCCCGCTGTTAAACCGGGCTGACGCGGAGAAGACCGCCTGCTCTTCACTTAGTCTCTATGCTACTTTTTGCTGTTTATTTCTAATTGTTTACTGCAATTTTGTTGACTTTAAAGGCCTACTGAAATGAATTTTTTTTTATTTAAACGGGGATAGCAGATCTATTCTATGTGTCATACTTGATCATTTCGTGATATTGCCATATTTTTGCTGAAAGGATTTAGTAGAGAACAACGACGATAAAGATCGCAACTTTTGGTATCTGATAAAAAAAAGGCTTGTAGCGTGACGTAGTCGGGTGAACATATCCGCAAAGTTCCCTATTGTTTACAATGATGGCCGCCAGAAGTGAGAGAGATTCGGACCGAGAAAGCGACAATTTCCCCATTAATTTGAGCGAGGATGAAAGATTTGTGGATGAGGAAAGTGAGAGTAAAGGACTAGTGGGGAGTGGAAGCGATTCAGATAGGGAAGATGCTGTGAGAGCCGGGGGTGACCTGATATTCAGCTGGGAATGACTACAACAGTAAATAAACACAAGACATATATATACTCTATTAGCCACAACACAACCAGGCTTATATTTAATATGCCACAAATTAATCCCGCATAACTAACACCTAGGTGTTTGTTATGCTAGCTCCTAGCTCCTAGCTCGAGCTAGTTATAGCTCGAGCGGATTATATGGACGGGATCCCGTCTATATAACCCACCAATACAATTCAAACACCTGCACAACACACACACTCACTCAGCCCAAAGGACCGTTCACCTAACCCAAGGTTCATAAAGTTTATATATTTAACCAAAGTTACGTACGTGACACGCACGTACGGGCAAGCGATCAAATGTTTGGAAGCGCGGGGGTGGGACCTGATATTCAGCTGGGAATGACTACAACAGTGAATAAACACAAGACATATATATACTCTATTAGCCACAACACAACCAGGCTTATATTTAATATGCCACAAATTAATCCCGCATAAAAACACCTAGGTGTTTGTTATGCTAGCTCCTAGCTCCTAGCTCGAGCGGGTTATATGGACGGAATCCCGTCCATATAACCCGCCAATACAATTCAAACACCTGCACAACACACTCACTCAGCCCAAAGGACCGTTCACCTAACCCAAGGTTCATAAAGCTTATATATTTAACCAAAGTTACGTGCGTGACACAGCGATCACATGTTTGGAAACGCTGGGGTGGGACCTGATATTCAGCTGGGAATGACTACAACTGTGAATAAACACAAGACATATATATACTCTATTAGCCACAACACAACCAGGCTTATATTTAATATGCCACAAATTAATCCCACATAACAAACACCTAGGTGTTTGTTATGCTAGCTCCTAGCTACTAGCTACTAGCTCGAGCTAGTTATAGCAAGCGATCAAATGTTTGGAAGCGTACTCACGGTATCGCGTCTGCGTCTGTGTATCCAAATCAAAGTCCTCCTGGTAAGAGTCTCTGTTGTCCGAGTTCTTCGATTTTGACTGCATCTTTTGGGAATGTAAACAATGAAACACCGACTGTGTTGTGTTGCTGACTTCCCTCGCAAAATACTCCGCTTCGCACCGACAACTTTCTTCTTTGCTTGCTCAGCTTCTTTCTCCATAATGCAATGAACAAATTGCAACAGATTCACCAACACAGATGTCCAGAATACTGTGGAATAATGAGATGAAAACAGAGCTATTTCGTATTGGCTTCAATGGGGGAAGCCATACCTCTGTTAAACTGGCTACGTCACGCGCATACGTCATCCTCCAAAGGAATTTTCAAACCGCAAGTTTAGCGGGAAATTTAAAATTGCACTTTATAAGCCCGGCCGTGTTGGCATGCGTTGCAATGTTAAGATTTCATCATTGATATATAAACTATCAGACTGCGTGGTCGGTAGTAGTGGCTTTCAGTAGGCCTTTAATAGTTAATGTTGCACTTTATTATAGGGCACACGAGTCAAACTCAAGGTTCGGGGGCCAGATCTGGCCCACCACATCATTTTATGTTGCCCGCCACATGTTTGAATTTGTTCCATCGTTCAATGTGGTCCGCCACATCTGTTAACGTGGCCCTCCGAGGGCAGCCAGAATTGCGATGTGGCCCTCAATAAAAAAAACGAGTTAGACATGGAAACCCCGTGTTCTAGACTAAAGAGAGTGACACTGCAAAATGTTTCTTTTTACAAAACCCCAAAACCAGTGAAGTTGGCACGTTGTGTAAATGGTAAATAAAAACAGAATACAATGATTTGCAAATCCTTTTCAACTTATATTCAATTGAATAGACTGCAAAGACGAGATATCTAACGTTCAAACTGGTAAATGTTGTTATTTTTTGCAAATATTAGCTCATTTGGAATTTGATGCCTGAAAACATGTTTCAAAAAAGCTGGCACAAGTGGCAAAAAAGACTCAGAAAGTTGAGGAGATGCTCATCAAACGCTTATTTGGAACATCCCACAGGTGAACAGGCTAATTGGGAACGGGTGGGTGCAGTGATTGGCTCAGTCATTCACAAACAAAGATGGGGCATTTGTGAAGAAATGCGTGAGCAAATTGTGGAACAGTTTAAGAACAACATTTCTCAACGAGGCATTGCAAGGAATTTAGGGATTTCACCATCTATGCTCCATAATATCATCAAAAGATTCAGAGAATCTGGATAAATCCCTGCAGGTAAGCGGCGAGGCAGTACTGCATCAAAAAGCGACATCAGTGTGTAAAGGATATCACCACACGGGCTCAGGAACACTTCAGAAAACCACTGTCAGTAACTACAGTTGGTCGCGACATCAATCAATCAATCAATGTTTATTTATATAGCCCTAAATCACAAGTGTCTCAAAGGGCTGTACAAGCCACAACGACATCCTCGGTACAGAGCCCACATACGGGCAAGGAAAAACTCACCCCAGTGGGACGTCGGTGAATGACTATGAGAAACCTTGGAGAGGACCGAATATGTGGGTAACCCCCCCCCCCCCCTCTAGGGGAGACCGAAAGCAACGGATGTCGAGTGGGTCTGACATAACATTGTGAAAGTCCAGTCCACAGTGGATCCAACACATCAGCGGGAGTCCAGTCCACAGCGGGGCCAACAGGAAACCATCCCGAGCATCTGTAAGTGCAAGTTAAAACTCTACTATGCAAAGCGAAAGCAGTTTATCAACAACACCCAGAAACGCTGCCCGAACTCATCTAAGATGGACTGATGCAAAGTGTAAAAGTGTTCTGTGGTCTGACGAGTCCACGTTTCAAATTGTTTTTTGGAAACTGTGGACGTCGTGTCCTCCCGACTGAAGAGGAAAAGAACCATCCGGATTGTTCTAGGCGCAACGTTCAAAAGCCAGCCTCTGTGATGGTATGGGGGTGTATTAGTGCCCAAGGCATGGGTAACTTACACATCTGTGAAGGCACCATTAATGCTGAAAGGTACATACAGGTTTTGGAGCAACATGAGTTGTCCTTTTCATGGACGCCCCTGCTTATTTCATTAAGACAATGCCAAGCCACATTCTGCATGTGTTACAAGAGCGTGGCTTCGTAGTAAAAGAGTGCGGGTACTAGACTGGCCTGCCTGTAGTCCGGACCTGTGTCCCTTTGAAAATGTGTGGTGCATTATGAAGCCTAAAATAGCACAAAGGAGACCCCCGGACTGTTGAACAACTTAAGCTGTACATCAAAGCAAGAATGGGAAAGAATTCCACCTGAAAAGCTTCAAACGTTTACTGAGTGTTGTTAAAAGGAAAGGCCATGTAACACAGTGGTAAAAATGCCAACTTTTTTGCAATGTGTTGCTGCCATTAAATTCCAAGTTAATGATTATTTTCCCAAAAAATATGAAGTTTCTCAGTTCGGACATTAAATATCTTGTCTTTGCAGTCTATTCAATTGAATATAAGTTGAAAAGGATTTGCAAATCATTGTATTCTGTTTTTATTTACCATTTACACAACGTGCCAACTTCACTGGTGTTGGGTTTCGTAAATAAACACGCACGAGGATTGTGGTTGTAATGAACTTGGTAGACACAATACACCATTTTCGAGATACTACACTTGAAATCTCTAAGGAAGTTCTTCTTTCATCCCAGCTTATTTCAGTACATATGCTGCAATGCTCCACGAGGATAGGCTCACTTTATAACAATCATCAGAGACTTGAATTAAGCACTTATCCTACATGATTATTCACGAAAAGGCTGATTACTCTGGGACTAAGGGGTCTCTCTTTACTAACCAAACGTTCTCCTCTCCGTGCTGTCGGTTTACTTCTTCAATGGTTCATCATAATGGAGACATCGCCACTGGCATTGACCACGCATGTCGCGCATTGTTGGACAAGTTTATCATTTTATCCATCGTACTCATTTTGTTTTGCCATGGTAACACTACAGCAGTAAACTGAAATGAAGATTGTCGGCCGTCTCACTGTACTTTACATTAGAGATGTCCGATAATATCGGTTATCGGCCGATATATGCGTTAAAATGTAATATCGGAAATTATCGGTATCGTTTTTTTTTTATTATCGGTATCGTTTTTTAAAAAAATTCAATCATAAAAAACACAAGATACACTTACAATTAGTGCACCAACCCAAAAAACCTCCCTCCCCCATTTACACTCATTCACACAAAAGGGTTGTTTCTTTCTGTTATTAATATTCTGGTTCCTACATTATATATCAATATATATATCAATACAGTCTGCAAGGGATACAGTCCGTAAGCACACATGATTGTGTGTGCTGCTGGTCCACTAATAGTACTAACCTTTAACAGTTAATTTGACTAATTTTCATTCATTACTAGTTTCTATGTAATTGTTTTTATGTTGTTGTACTTTCTTTTTTATTCAAGAAAATGTTTTTAATTACCGATAGCGATATCAACCGATACCGATATCAACCGATATATGCAGTCGTGGAATTAACACATTATTATGCCTAATTTGGACAACCAGGTATGGTGAAGATAAGGTACTTTTTAAAAAAATTAGTAAAATAAGATAAATAAATTAAAAACATTTTCTTGAATAAAAAAGAAAGTACAACAATCTTCACCATACCTGGTTGTCCAAATTAGGCATAATAATGTGTTGATTCCACGGCTGCATATATCGGTTGATATCGGTATCGGTAGATATCGCTATCGGTAATTAAAGAGTTGGACAATATCGGAATATCGGATATCGGCAAAAAGCCATTATCGGACATCCCTACTTTACATCCTTTCAGTATCTAACTGACAGTTTTGCGTAGCATAGAGCTGGGCAAATATTTTGACTAAGGGGCCACATTGAGAGAAAAAAATGTGGCTGGGGGGCCAATGTGTATGTGTGTATAAATGATATATACACGTTTATCTAAATATGCAAATTATCGGTATCGGTTTCAAAAAGTAAAATTAATGACTTTTTAAAACGCCGCTGTACGGAGCGGTACATACCCGGTAAAACACGGACGAAGTGGGAAGTACAGAGCAGTTGCGTCTCCCCGTCAGAAGCCCCTCCCCTCTCCCCTCTCCCACACATAACACAGGAGTTGAGGACTGCAGCATGAGACGTTTACTGGCGACGCTTGATGACCTCATCAAACCGGAGCATAACAACAACAAGAGTGTTGTTGCCGGTGCTGTAGCCGTGGCTAACAAGCCAGCTCGCTCGATGACTGACTAACGACACCGTGTCTAAGGTTTGGGATTATTTTAAAGTGTCTGACGGATAAAAAACTGGCAATTTACAATGACTGCAAAAATGTTGGCACTTTTTTTTTCCATAAGTTGAGTTGAAGTTGTTCTCTTATTTTGGAAAAACCTTGTTACATTTTTTTAAAGCATCCAGCGGGGCATCGCAACAAAATTAGGCATAATAATGTGTTAATTCCACGACCGTATGTATCGGTATCGGTTGATATCGGAATCGGTAATTGATAGTCGGACAATATCGGAATATCGGATATCGGCAAAAAAGCCATTATCGGACATCTCTACATTTAGCTGTAAAAATCTGCTGTACAGTATGTGTGCTTGGGTCCCTTTTTTTTCAGGAACACTAATACCAAAAAGTCACAATGTCCGATAGAGTTCTAAAAAAGTGATGACAGACAGTCAGGTTCAAACACTGATGACATCTATTAAACAAGACAAGAAGCAAAGAATTAAACAGAGACATTATGACAGACCACCTCAAAAAAAGGAGTGGAATTTTACCGTGTTTTTTTACTCACTGGGACACCCAAAATGTACATTAAAGTAAAGAAAGTGGGATTTACAATATTAACTATGAACGATAAAACATTGAATATTAACAACATATGAACATCGGCTCCTCTTTTACTTCTCAGACCAACAAAAATGTAACAAACAGCAAAATATGAATGCAAAGGGTAATAAAAACACCTACAATATGATATATTATCACTTTTATGCAGAAATTTGTTGTAAAAATCTGCATCCGCATCTGTTCCTGACACATGCGTTTGGGGTTGGCTGCTCTGAAAACTGCCTTGTTTCTGGTCCCAGCTGATTGTTAGAATAATTATGTGTAAGTTATCACACAACTCTTATGCTTAAAGGCCGTTGCTATAGTTATTATCAATTGTGCTGAAGTTGTACTTTTCTATCTGTGCAAAGGGACATATTCATTCGTATCAGTGTTTGTGTCCAGACCCGGCCTGCTGACTGCCAAGGGCGAACATCGAGTACCTTGACGCAGACAAAGCCGAGACAGGGCAATATCACAAGTGTCAGCACATTTCCATTTCTGAATAATCATATATTGTGTCTAACTACCTACTCAGTGGCCTAAGGGTTAGAGTGTCCACCCTGAGATCGGTAGGTTGTATATTAGTAGTAGTAGTATATTATATTTATATAGCGCTTTTTCTCTAGTGACTCAAAGCGCTTTAACATAGTGAAACCCAATATCTAAGTTACATTTAAACCAGTGTGGGTGGCACTGGGAGCAGGTGGGTAAAGTGTCTTGCCCAAGGACACAACGGCAGTGACTAGGACGGCAGAAGCGGGGATCGAACCTGGAACCCTCAAGTTGCTGGCACGGCCACTCTACCAACCGAGCTATACCGCCCCTTTTGGTTGTGAGTTCAATCTCCTGCCGAGTCATACCAAAAACTATAAAAATGCGACCCGTTACCTCCCTGCTTGGCACTCAGCATCAAGGGTGGAATTGGGGGTTAAATCATGAAAAGTGATTCCCGGGCGTGGCCACCGCTGCTGCTCACTGCTCCCCTCACCTCCCAGGGGGGGTGAACAAGGGGATGGGTCGAATGCAGAGGACAAATTTCACCACACCTAGTGTGTGTGTGACAATCATTGGTAGGGATGTCCGATAATATCGGACCGCCGATATTATCGGCCGATAAATGCTTTAAAATGTAATATCGGAAATTATCGGTATCGGTTTCGAAAAGTAAAATTTATGACTTTCTAAAATGCCGCTGTGTACCCGGACGTAGGGAGAAGTACAGAGCGCCAATAAACCTTAAAGGCACTGCCTTTGCGTGCCGGCCCAATTACATAATATCACACGCACAAGTGAATGCAAATCATACTTGGTCAACAGCCATACAGGTCACACTGAGGGTGGAAGTATAAACAACTTTAACACTGTTAACAATATGTGCCACACTGTGAACCCACACCAAACAAGAATGACAAACACATTTCGGGAGAACATCCGCACCGTAACACAACAGAACAAATACCCAGAACCCCTTGCAGCACTAACTCTTCCGGGACGCTACAATATCGGAATATCGGATATCGGAAAAAATGCCATTATCGGACATCTCTAATCATTGGTACTTTAACTTTAACTTAACTTTTTTGCTACAGACGATTTAAACATTGTTGTATTGGGTCTTACAAGTACATGCCGTGCATTATATCCTAGCAAGTGCAATTAACGGTAGGGTAACTTTCGCTGGCCACTAGATGGTGTTAGAACGGCAGCTATTAAACCACTGGCTGTTTGTATGTGGACCAAATGAAAGATGCCGGTGTGCCACATTTGGTCCGCAGGCCGTAGTTTGGTTTCAAATTTAGATTTAAATCGTCATAGGTGGGTCCCTTTAGGGTTAAACTTGTATCAGTTACTTCCGGGGCAGGAACATCCTTTGCATGGAGCTCATAGGGCCCTACAATCGTTGATTGAAAGCCAATCCAAACGTGTTTTTTGCCACTCCGTCTTTGTCTCATGTTGTCCACCAAACGTTTTATGCTGTGCGTGAATGCACAAAAGTGAGCTTCATTGATGTTATTGACTTGAAATCCAATCCAAACGGGGGGAAAAAAATGCTCATTCTGTCCGTGCACTGGTTGGACTTGGCAACATTCCAGCATGCTGGGAGCGATGCACAGCTACAGTGCATTCTTCATAAGTCGCTGTTTTTGTAGAACGCACTTCTTTTTTTTTTTTTCATCTGGCCCGTGGCTGTGTTCCTTTGTACCAAATCATATCAGAGCTCAGTGAGGAGAGACAAAAGGTCCTCCACTCCGTGCAGTTTCCTATGCGTTATTTTCGTCCGGATTTCAGCTTCCCTTTCAACTGTGTGTTTATGCAAAGCGTGCACCTCTCGACATTTACTTTGGACCGTTTTACTGTGTAGTTTTATGCCCAAGCAAATGTCATGTACCGCGCCTGTAAAGTGTAGAGGTGATCTTTCCGCGGTATTCTTCCTCATGTTTTGCTCCATTAACTGTCACATCCAGAGCTATAAAGCAAGCTTTGTGTTCAGCACGACAGCCCGGATCACCTGAGTGTACACGAGTCTGCTATACCACTTTGCCCAAAAGCGATGGTCTGCAACTCCACGGAGCTTTTTCAAAAATGTATGGAAATGGGGAAAAAAAAAGTTTTTTGTTGTAATATGGTTTCTGTAGGAGGACAAACATGACACAAACCTTCCCAATTGTTAGAAATCCCCTCCTATGCCACTCCTTCTTTGTTTCATTTTGGCCACCAAACGTTTTATGCTGTGCGTGAATGCACAAAGGTGAGCTTTGTTGATGTTATTGACTTGTATTTGGCAAGCGCCGTTTTGTCCTACTAATTTCAGCGGCATTTGAACTCTCCGTTGTGTGGACCGTGACTCAACAGTTTGTGTACACGTACGACTTTCTCCAAAGCTGCCACGGAAAGACGTGTCTTATGCCACTTTGTCTCATTTTGTCCACCAAACGTTTTATGCTGTGCGTGAATGCACAAAGGTGAGCTTTGTTGATGTTATCGACTTGAAAGCCAATCCAAACGGGGGGAAAAAAATGCCTATTCTTGGATTTGGCAAAATTGCAGCATGCTGGGAGCGACTCACAGCTATAGTACATTTTTCATAAGTAGCTGTTTTTGTAAAATGAAAAAAAAAATGGGGTGAAAAATATGTTTTTTGTTGTGATATTGTTTCTGTAGGAAGTCAAACACGACACAAACCTTCCCAATTTTTATAAAAGCCCTCTGTTTGATAGGTTTGTGTTTATCTTTCACTGATGAGAGTATTTGGCGAGCGCCGTTTTGTCCTACTAATTTTAGCGGCCCTTGAACTCCCCGTTATGTGGACCGTTACTCAACAGTTAGGTTACATGTATGACTTTCTCTGACGCTGCCACGGAAAGACGTGTTTTATGCCACTCCGTCTGTGTCTCATTTTGTCCACCAAATGTTTTATGCTGTGCGTGAATCCACAAAAGGTGAGCTTCGTTGATGTTACTGACTTGAAAGCCGATCCAAACGGGGAAAAACATGCTTATTCTTGGATTTGGAAAAATCGCAGCATGCTGGGAGCGATTCACAGCTATAGTGCATTCTTCATAAGTAGCTGTTTTTGTAGAATGAAAAAAAAAATGGGGTGAAAAATATGTTTTTTGTTGTAATATGGTTTCTGTAGGAGGACAAACACGACACAAACATTCCCAATTGCGCCGTTTTGTCCTACTAATTTCAGCGGCCCTTGAACTCCCCGTTGTGTGGACCGTGACTCAACAGTTTGTTTACATGTGCGACTTTCTCCGACGCTGCCACGGAAAGACGTGTTTTATGCCACTCCTTCTTTGTCTCATTTTGTCCACCAAACGTTTTATGCTGTGCGTGAATGCACAAAGGTGAGCTTTGTTGATGTTATCGACTTGAAAGGCAATCCAAACGGGGAAAAAAAGCCTATTCTTGGATTAGGCAAAATTGCAGCATGCTGGGAGCGATTCACAGCTATAGTGCATTCTTCATAAGTAGCTGTTTTAGTAGAACGTGAAAAAAAATGGGGTGAAAAATATGTTTTTTGTTGTAATATGGTTTCTGTAGGAGGACAAACACAACACAAACCTTCCCAATTGCGCCGTTTTGTCCTACTAATTTCAGCGGCCCTTGAACTCCCCGTTGTGTGGACTGTGACTCAACAGTTAGGTTACATGTATGACTTTCTCCGACGCTGCCACGAAAAGACGTGCCTTATGCCACTCCGTCTTTGTCTCATTTTGTCCACCAAACATTTTATGCTGTGCGTGAATGCACAAAGGTGAGCTTTGTTGATGTTATCGACTTGAAAGCCAATCCAAACGGGAAAAAAAATGCCTATTCTTGGATTTGGCAAAATACCAGCATGCTGGGAGCGATTCACAGCTATAGTGCATTCTTCATAAGTAGCTGTTTTTGTAGAATGAAACAAAAATGGGGTGAAACATTTGTTTTTTGTTGTAATATGGTTTCTGTAGGAGGACAAACACGACACAAACCTTCCCAATTGCGCCGTTTTGTCCTACTAATTTCAGCGGCCCTTGAACTCCCCGTTGTGTGGACCGTGACTCAACAGTTTGTTTACATGTACGACTTTCTCCGACGCTGCCACGGAAAGAAGTGTTTTATGCCACTCCTTCTTTGTCTCATTTTGTCCACCAAACGTTTTATGCTGTGCGGGAATGCACAAAGGTGAGCTTTGTTGATGTTATTGACTTGAAAGCCAATCCAAACGGGGAAAAAAATGCCTATTCTTGGATTTGGCAAAATTGCAGCATGCTGGGAGCGATTCACAGCTATAGTGCATTCTTCATAAGTAGCTGTTTTTGTAGATTGAAAAAAAATGGGGTGAAAAATATGTTTTTTGTTGTAATATGGTTTCTGTAGGAGGACAAACACAACACAAACCTTCCCAATTGCGCCGTTTTGTCCTACTAATTTCAGCGGCCCTTGAACTCCCCGTTGTGTGGACCGTGACTCAACAGTTTGTGTACATTTACAACTTTCTCCGACGCTGCCACGGAAAGACGTGTTTTATGCCACTCCTTCTTCGTCTCATTTTGTCCACCAAACGTTTTCTGCTGTGCGTGAATGCACAAAGGGGAGCTTTGTTGATGTCACTGACTTGTTTGCGTGTTAATCTGGCATATTTTCTCAGATAATCGATGCTAACATGCTATTTAGGCTAGCTGTATGTACATATTGCATCATTATGCCTCGTTTGGAGGTATATTTAATTTCCTTTACTTATGACTTCTGTGTATTTAATTAATATTTGCATGTCTCATGACACATTATCTGTATGTCATATTGGCTGCAATTCTCATAGTTGTCTGTGCGCCATGTTGTTCCAGACCACAGCAAACCTTACCCATCTTGCAAAGATTGTAATAAATCCATTAGAGGAAGACAGCCTGTCGTTTCCTTAAAGTTGGACACACACATCTATACCTTTGGCCATTCTAAGTCATTTCCAGGAGTTATTATGATTAATCACACATTTTTTATGGATTAATCCCAATTAAATTCTCAGGGGTTGGAAGTCATTCTGGCTGCAGATGGGTTGATTGCGTTCTTTTAAAAAAAACAACCTCTTATTAATAATAGTAATTAGGGATGTCCGATAATGGCTTTTTGCCGACATCCGATATTCCGATATTGTCCAACTCTTTAATTACCGATACCGATATCTACCGATACCGATATCAACCGATATATGCAGTCGTGGAATTAACACATTATTATGCCTAATTTGGACAACCATGTATGGTGAAGATAAGGTACTTTTTAAAAATAATAATAAAATAAGATAACTAAATTAAAAACATTTTCTTGAATAAAAAAGAAAGTAAAACAATATAAAAACAGTTACATAGAAACTAGTAATTAATGAAAATGAGTAAAATTAACTGTTAAAGGTTACTACTATTAGTGGAACAGCAGCACGCACAATCATGTGTGCTTACGGACTGTATCCCTTGCAGACTGTATTGATATATATTGATATATAATGTAGGAACCAGAATATTGATAACAGAAAGAAATGGGGGGAGGGAGGTTTTTTGGGTTGGTGCACTAATTTTAAGTGTATCTTGTGTTTTTTATGTTGATTTAATAAAAAAAAATAAAAAAACCCGATACAGATAATAAAAAAACCGATACCGATAATTTCCGATATTACATTTTAACGCATTTATCGGCCGATAATATCGGCAGGCCGATATTATCGGACATCCCTAATAGTAATGATAGATTAATCCACATTTAATTTTGACAGCCCTAGTAAGAAGTAGTTATGCAATCATATACGGCTCCCAAAGCCAATGATATCACCCAGAACAACGTTATTTTATATTTGTTGTGAATGTGTACTGACTTACCATCACAGCAGGTACAGTCTCAGTCCGCCAGTGAGCTCTGTTGTTGTGTGTTTCACTTCAACTGAAAGACAAAGACAGAAACCAGTGTTAGAATTACAGAAAAAAGTATGCAAAAGATACAAATACATAAGACAGAATGAGTGCATGAAGGTGGGAATAAATACTGTATGTATTGGGTTTTTCATACAGTCATTCACAACGTGAATCATCTTTTGGATTATGGTAATCTAATTAGTCTAAGGGTTAAATGTCACTGTCAATTGATGGAGGATTACAATGTCATTAGACAGACAATCATGGGATTTTAGAAATGTGATGGTCCCTTGAACATTCATCTATCATAATCAGTGAGGCTTGAGTCTAAGACTTAAAGGGGAGATATACAGTCGCGATCAAAAGTGTACATACACTTGTAAAGAACATCATGTCACGGCTGTTTTGAGTTTCCAATCATTTCTACAACTCTTATATTTTTTGTGATAGGAGCTTATACAAAGTTGTGTTCTTTTATGAATTTATTATGGGTCTACTGAAAATATGAGCAAATGTGCTGGGTCAAAAGTATACATACAGCAATGTTAATATTTGCTTCACTGCAATAAGGTGCTTTTGGTAGCCATCCACAAGCTTCTGCCTGTCATGATCCGTGGCCCGGATCATGTTTTTGTTATATTCTGTTAGATTTGGACTCCCTTAGTTCCTGTTTTTGTGCACCCTTGTTTGCTTTTAGTTACCATGGGTGCTTATTGTTTCCACCTGTCTCTGATTGGCGCTCGGGACGCTCACCTGTATCCCGAGCACTAATCAGAGGGACTATTTAATCCTGCCTTTGTCGGTCAGTCGGCTTTGCTACATGCAGCAGTTACGTTGGGTAAATTCCTTGTCTCCTATGTGTCTTGATTCCTGCGCTAAGTCTCGCCTTAGCTTCCCGTGCGATCGGCACGCTTTCCTTTTGCTTGTGGTCTGTTTTTGGTACGTGTTTGATTTTTGAGGAATAAATCATGTTCCTACCCGCACGCCTTGTCCGGAGTAAGATGCGAACCCCCTCCCCGTCGTCGTGACAGAATGAAGCCAGCTGACTGATTGGCAAAGGCAGCATTAAATAGTCCCTCTGGTTAGTGCTCGGGAAACAGGTGAGCGTCCCGAGCACCAATCGGAGACAGGTGGAAACAATAAGCACCCATGGTAACTAAAAGCAAACAAGGGTGCACAAAAACAGGAACTCAGGGAGTCCAAAACTAACAGAATATGACAAAAACATGATCCGGGCTACGGATCATGACACTGGCAAGCTTCTGGTTGAATTTTTGACCACTCCTCTTGACAAAATTGGTGCAGTTCAGCTAAATGTGTTGGTTTTCTGACATGGACTTGTTTCTTCAGCATTGTCCACACGTTTAAGTCAGGACTTTAGGAAGGCCATTCTAAAACCTTAATTGTAGCCTGATTTAGCCATTCCTTTACCACTTTTGACGTACGTTTGGGGTCATTGTCCTGTTGGAACACCCAACTGTGCCCAAGACCCAACCTCCGGGCTGATGATTTTAGGTTGTCCTGAAGAATTTGGAGGTAATCCTCCTTTTTAAAGCTTTAAAGTTTGTTCGCAGTTATGTGTGCCGTCCAATGTCTAAAAAAATAAAAAATACAAAAATAACACGACATTGGCGCAAAAAAGGGACTTTTAGGCCTTGTTTTTGCGCATACTCACAATTTATTAGGGTTGTCCCGATACCAATATTTTGGTACCGGTACCAAAATGTATTTCGATACTTTTCGGTACTTTTTTGTATTTTTCTAAATAAAGGGGACCACAAAAAATGGCATTGTTGGCTTTATTTTAACAAAAAATCACATTAAACATATGTTTATTATTGCAATTTTGTGACCATACGAGACAACTTGTCTTTTAGTAGTAAGTAAACAAACAAAGGCTCCTAATTAGTCTGCTGACACATGCAGTAACATATTGTGTCCTTTATCATTCTATTTTTATGTTAAAAAACTGTAAAAAAATATTATAAATCTACTTGTTCATTTACTGTTAATATCTGCTTATTTTCTGTTTTAACATGTTCTATCTACACTTCTGTTAAAATGTAAGAATCACTTATTCTTCTGTTGTTTAGATACTTTACATTAGTTTTGGATGACACCACAAATGTAGGTATCGATCCGATACCAAGTAGTTACAGGATCATACATTGGTCATATTCACGTGTCCAGGGACGTATTTCCTGAGTTTATTAAAGTGATAAGAATTTTTAAAAGGAAAAAAGATTTTGTGACGATAAAAAATATCGACGTAATCATAGTAGTATCGACTAGATACGCTCTTGTACTTGGTATCATTACAGTGGATGTCAGGTGTAGATCCACCCATGGCATTTGTTTACATTGTGACGCCGGTGAGCTATTGTATCCTCCTACGGTGTGTAGTGAAGCATGTTGAGCTATTCCTCGCCCTGCAGTGATAATGATACTTGTAAGAAACGTACTTTAATTGTCGCCATGGAGGCGAGGATTAGTGATTTAGAAGTAGCTAAAACACTGTCAACTGCGGCTGGGCATTAGCCGCTAACTAGCTAGTCATGTTTTAATTAAAGCACCTCTTCCTGAGGGCGTTTCAGTGTTATAACTTCACCTTTATGGTTAGTTTTTAATCCAAAATGCGTCCATACTCCCTTTTCTGTCTACACACTGTGTCTGCTTGACAGTACTCTGTGATTGTGCGCTGCCGAACATGCTCCTCTGCTGGTAAAACTCGTAAGAAAAAAAGGGGGGGGCTGGCATCTGTACTTTTTAGAGGCGGTATAGTACCGAATATGATTTATTAGTATAAAAAAAATGCATATATTGGTGCGTGATAGCAGCCAGCAGTCACAGCTGGAAGAAAGTCTGGTCCTTGGACAAATGCAGTGCCTTAAAGCTTGTGTCGTATTGCCTATCATTCCTGTGTTGTACTCTATACATGACAAGAACAGCATCACGCATGCTGTGGGGTTTCTACTTCCTCCCATGTCAAGGCAATGAAAACAATGTCAGTGTCATTTCCAGATATTAGCCTGCACAATATTCAAGCTGCAGTGTGTCCGCGCTGATCAAATATTCCATTACTCTGCCGACTCCCCTGCACGTACCGTAATAGGGTGCACTAGATCATTTCCAAATACTATTAGAGTCTTAACGTCCCATACTCTCGCAGCAGTATCCAAATAATTACCTCGCCATACATCTGCTTGCAGCTGGAGGCTCGGGCCAGTCCTGTGGCCCCCAGCGTGTTCAGGGAGCTGATGGCAATGATACTTTTCTTTCCTTTTTCTCAGAGCTGACGTCCATCTTTGCAGTGTTTACCTTGCATTTTTGTTTTTTTTTATCAACCGAGAGCTACAATTGTACCACATTCTTGTGCTTTATTATATGAAAGATGCATGGTGAATTTTTATTCTTAATACTTTTGTTGGCTGACCTCGTGGAGGGCTTTCAGAGATGTGGGAAAATGGGAAATAGTTTTTGTTTTACTATACTTTCATGACACAAACCTTCCCAATTGTTATAAATCCCACTGTTTGTATTAAACATGCTTCACTGGTAATGCTAGGTTCACACCAACGGCGCTGTATGAAAATGTTAATAATAAAGAGAATATGTTACGTTTAAAAGAAATGCCTTTTATTGTTGTCAACTAGCATGAGAAATGAAAGATAGATATTTATTAAGATGACAAAGAAATAAAAGAAATGAAGATATAAAACATAATATAACGGAAAAAAAAGAGAAATTGAAAAAATAAATGAATATAAAAAATAAAAGAAATGCCTTTTATATTGTCAACTAGCATAAGAAATGAAAGATAGATATTTATTAAGATGACAAAGAAATAAAAGAAATGAAGATATAAAACATAATATAACGGAAAAAAAAGAGGAATTGAAAAAATAAATGAATATAAAAAATAAAAGAAATGCCTTTTATATTGTCAACTAGCATAAGAAATGAAAGATAGATATTTATTAAGATGACAAAGAAATAAAAGAAATGAAGATATAAAACATAATATAACGGAAAAAAAAGAGAAATTGAAAAAATAAATGAATATAAAAAATAAAAGAAATGCCTTTTATATTGTCAACTAGCATAAGAAATGAAAGATATATATTTATTAAGATGACAAAGAAATAAAAGAAATGAAGATATAAAACATAATATAAGGAAAAAAAAAGAGAAATTGAAAAAATAAATGAATATAAAAAATAAAAGAAATGCCTTTTATATTGTCAACTAGCATAAGAAATGAAAGATAGATATTTATTAAGATGACAAAGAAATAAAAGAAATGAAGATATAAAACATAATATAACGGAAAAAAAAGAGAAATTGAAAAAATAAATGAATATAAAAAATAAAAGAAATGCCTTTTATATTGTCAACTAGCATAAGAAATGAAAGATAGATATTTATTAAGATGACAAAGAAATAAAAGAAATGAAGATATAAAACATAATTTAACGGAAAAAAAAGAGAAATTGAAAAAATAAATGAATATAAAAAATAAAAGAAATGCCTTTTATATTGTCAACTAGCATAAGAAATGAAAGATAGATATTTATTAAGATGACAAAGAAATAAAAGAAATGAAGATATAAAACATAATATAACGGAAAAAAAAGAGAAATTGAAAAAATAAATGAATATAAAAAATAAAAGAAATGCCTTTTATATTGTCAACTAGCATAAGAAATGAAAGATAGATATTTATTAAGATGACAAAGAAATAAAAGAAATGAAGATATAAAACATAATATAACGGAAAAAAAAGAGAAATTGAAAAAATGAATGAATATAAAAAATAAAAGAAATGCCTTTTATATTGTCAACTAGCATAAGAAATGAAAGATAGATATTTATTAAGATGACAAAGAAATAAAAGAAATGAAGATATAAAACATAATATAACGAAAAAAAAGAGAAATTGAAAAAATAAATGAATATAAAAAATAACAGAAATGCCTTTTATATTGTCAACTAGCATAAGAAATGAAAAATAGATATTTATTAAGATGACAAATAAATAAAAGAAATGAAGATATAAAACATAATATAATGGAAAAAAAAGAGAAATTGAAAAAATAAATGAATATAAAAACTAAAAGAAATGCCTTTTATATTGTCAACTAGCATAATAAATGAAAGATAGATATTTAATAAGATGACAAAGAAATAAAATAAATGAAGATATAAAACATAATATAACGAAAAAAAAAGAGAAATTGAAAAAATAAATGAATATAAAAAATAAAAGAAATGCCTTTTATATTGTCAACTAGCATAAGAAATGAAAGATAGATATTTATTAAGATGACAAAGAAATAAAAGAAATGAAGATATAAAACATAATAAATAATAAACATAATATAACGGAAAAAAAAGAGAAATTGAAAAAATAAATGAATATAAAAAATGTGTGGAAAACAGTATACTGAGTTTTTCACATTTTTTTCTTATTTTTGTTGTAACAATGCACAACAGAGCTTGATAATCGTGTCAGAGCCTGATTTGAAGCGTCATGATCGCATCAAAGCATAATAAAGTTCAATAAAGCGCAATAAAACGTATCAAAGCGTGATTTAAAGCGTATCAAAGCGGGATAAAATCGTGAGGAACGGTAAGAAAGCGGCAACTAATTCGTATCAGAGCGTATCAGAGCGTATCAAAGCCTAACATTACTTCGGAGATCGGGATATTCGTGGAAAAATTGACAAAAATGACGGCGCTTTGCTCGCCGCTTTAAAGCGCGGCAAGCGCCGTTGGTGTGAACCAGGCATAAGAGGATTTGGCAAGCACCGTTTTGACCCACTAATTTCAGCGATCCTTAATCTCATCTTAGTTTGTTTACATGTACAACTTTCTCCGACGCTGCCACAGAAAGACCTGTTTTATGCCACTCCTTCTTTGTCTCACTTTGTCCACCAAACGTTTTATGCTGTGCGTGAATGCACAAAGGTGAGCTTTGTTGATGTTATTGACTTGTTGGAGTGTTAATCAGGCATATTTGGTCAGTGCATGACAGCAAGTTAATCGATGCTAACATGCTATTTAGGGCTGCAACTAACGATTCATTTGATAATCGATTGATCTGTCGATTATTACTTCGATTAATCAATTAATAATCGGATAAAAGAGACAAACTACATTTCTATCCTTTCCAGTATTTCATTGAAAAAAAACAGCATACTGGCACCATACTAATTTTGATTATTGTTTCTCAGCTGTTTGTACATGTTGGAGTTTATAAATAAAGGTTTCTAAAAAAAAATAAAAAAATTGCCTCTGCGCATGCGCATAGCATAGATCCAACGAATCGATGACTAAATTAATCGCCAACTATTTTTATAATCGATTTTAATCGATTAGTTGTTGCAGCCCTAATGCTATTTAGGCTAGCTGTATGTACATATTGCATCATTATGCCTCGTTTGTAGGTATTGCCTGGCGAAGCTTAACAATGCTGTTGCTAACGACGCCATTGAAGCTAACTTAGCAACGGGACGTCACAGAGCTATGCTAAAAACATTAGCTATCCACCTACGCCAGCCCTCATCTGCTCATCAACACCCGTGCTCACCTGCGTTCCAGCGATCGACGGTGCGACGAAGGACTTCACCCGATCATCCATGCAGTCGGCGGCTAGCGTCGGATAGCACGTCTGCTATCCAAGTCAAAGTCCTCCTGGTTGTGTTGCTGCAGCCAGCCGCTAATACACCGATCCCACCTACAGCTTTCTTCTTTGCAGTCTTCATTGTTCATTAAACAAATTGCAAAAGATTCACCAAAAAAGATGTCCAGAATACTGTGGAATTTTGCGATGAAAACCGAGCTTTTTGTATTGGATACAATGTGTCCGAATACTTCCGTTTCAACCATTGACGTCACACGCATACGTCATCATACATAGACGTTTTCAACCGGAAGTTTCGCGGGAAATTTAAAATTGCACTTTATAAGTTAACCCGGCCGTATTGGCATGTGTTGCAATGTTAAGATTTCATCATTGATATATAAACTATCAGACTGCGTGGTCGCTAGTAGTGGCTTTCAGTAGGCCTTTAACGTAACATATTATGGTAAGAGTCATTCAAATAACTATAACATATAGAACATGCTATACGTTTACCAAACAATCTGTCACTCCTAATCGCTAAATCCCATGAAATCTTATACGTCTAGTCTCTTACGTGAATGAGATAAATAATATTATTTGATATTTTACGGTAATGTGTTAATAATTTCACACATAAGTCGCTCCTGAGCAATGTTCCCTCTAATTGTTCATGTGTGTGAGCAAACACAAAAACTCCCTGAGCATTCCGTGGCGCACATGTGAGCAACATTACACGTGGCAATACCAGCAGCACACCAACAAACCAATCTTTTATAATAACACTCAAATGACAGGAGTCATTTTCATGAGATTATTTTCTAATATTAGTGATTTGGCCCACTTGTAATGAAAATAAAATAAATCTTGTTTTTTATAAGCTATGGATTAGTATTGTACAATATATCTGGGTGGGGGTCCTGCTTTGGAAATCATGTGTACCCCTTTCAGAGGTCACATTTAGTTCCCCTTAAACATCCTCATGTTGCACAATGAAATGTAAGCATAGGATGAAGTGTGCATTCCTGTAACTTTCTCTAGTAACAGCATTTCATGATTAATATCTAGAGATGTCCGATAATATCGGCCTGCCGATATTATCGGCCGATATATGCGTTAAAATGTAATATCGGAAATTATCGGTATCGGTTTTTTAATTATCGGTATCGGTTTTTTGGGGTTTTTTTTTGGTTTTTTTAATTAAATCAACATAAAAAACACAAGATACACTTACAATTAGTGCACCAACCCAAAAAACCTCCCTCCCCCATTCACACTAATTCACACAAAATGGTTGTTTCTTTCTGTTATTAATATTCTGGTTCCCACATTATATATCAATATATATCAATACAGTCTGCAAGGGATACAGTCCGTAAGCACACATGATTGTGCGTGCTGCTGGTCCACTAATAGTACTAACCTTTAACAGTTAATTTTACTAATTTTCATTCATTACTAGTTTCTATGTAACTGTTTTTATATTGTTGTACTTTCTTTTTTATTCAAGAAAATGTTTTTAATTCATTCATCTTATTTTACTAATTTTTTCAAAAAGTACCTTATCTTCACCATACCTGGTTGTCCAAATTAGGCATAATAATGTGTTAATTCCACGACTGCATATATCGGTTGATATCGGTATCGGTAATTAAAGAGTTGGACAATATCGGAATATCGGATATCGGCAAAAAGCCATTATCGGACATCCCTATTAATATCAATAAATTAACATTAATAATAAATGACAGTAGAATAAGCACACGTATGACTGAGGAGTCATATTGTAACTTTGTGTGGGGTTTGAGTTGTCCGACTTTTTGTGTGGCCATAAACGCACCAGTGGCTTAGTTTCTATGCGTGTTGGTGACAGATGACAAGTTGGTTTTAGCCTGGTTTGTACGGCAGAAAATGACTCGTTTTTCGAGATAGAAGTTTTTTACTCGTGTTTTGGTGTGGTTATGGCCGAATATAAACAGTTTTGCTCAATTAAGTGATCGATATAATTCCTGTCCTCGAAGCATCTCGATATACGTTACAATAATTGAACGGTGTTCAATTGAAGGGTGTTGACGAACACCGTTAGGGCCGCTTGTTGTCACTGTCACTCAAAGTTGCATTGCAAAATTACACAGAATAAATGTGTTTATTTTGTTTAGAATTCAGATGAGATTTGATTTGGTGCGCGGCATATATTTGCTGTGCGCAGAGGACGCTTGAGCAGTGCGCAATTGCGCAGGCGTGCACCTTAGAGGGAACGTTGCTCCTGAGTATAAGTCGACTGCGACTTATAGTCCGAAAAATACGGTATTCCCTTTTGAAACCAGGCTGTAACATAAGAAAATGTGGAACAAGTAAAGCCCTGTGAATACTTTCCAAGGCCACAAAGGAGTGGTTCAAGAAAAACTACATTTCAATCCTGGAGTGCCCCAGATAGTCTCTGGACTCTAATCCCATAGAAGTTGTGTAGAGTGTGCTGTGGACCGAAAATCCCCCAGTGTGACGTGGGACATGTGTAATTTAATAATTCATCAATTCAGTCAGTCACATGTCCCATAATCCTTTTCCTCACCATGGTCTGAGAGACTTCTCTTTCCCATTCAACTCAAGCTCAAGTTCTGTCTGAACTCCTATTGTAAAAAAAATAAAAAATCCTGCATATGTGTTAATATTGATACCCCAAATGCGCGAAACCCTTGCAGGTGCGACTCGGCCTATAATTCATACCCGCCGACCGTTCCTGGAAAATGCCTCAAGGACGCGCGTCATGACGGCTGATCTCAGGATTAATGATTGTCCTTGAGGAGGCCTCGTTTGTGGTATGATTTACCAAACATACCGTGCATTAGCTAAGGTTGCATCGGGCTGACGTTAATTAATTGCGGATCGGAGATGAGTTGATTGCTTCATCTCGCACCCATCTTATAGGCTTCACAGGCCGACGGCTTTATTAGCGCTTTGTGGCGTGGTCGGATCTTTACGGCGCTACTGTTTATTGCCACCTGTACGTGTTACATCATACCATAAAGATTTTAAACCCTTACAGCTCTTTCCTATGGGAAGGGTCGGCAACCCAAAACGCTGAAAGAGCCATATTGGACCAAAAATACCACAAAAAAAATCTGTCTGGATCCGCTAAAAATGAAAAGCCTTATATAAGTGTTATAATGAAGGCAACACATGATGTAAGTGTCTATATTAGATATATTAGCCTACTATCAAAATGACTTTAAAAGTCTTATATAAGTGTTATAATGAAGACAACACATGATGTAAGTGTCTATATTAGCTATATTAGCCTACTATCAAAATGACTCTAAAAGTCTTATATAAGTGTTATAATGAAGGCAACACATGATGTAAGTGTCTATATTAGCCATATTAGCCTACTATCAAAATGACTCTAAAAGTCTTATATAAGTGTTATAATGAAGGCAACACATGATGTAAGTGTCTATATTAGCTATATTAGCCTACTATCAAAATGACTCTAAAAGTCTTATATAAGTGTTATAATGAAGGCAACACATGATGTAAGTGTCTATATTAGCTATATTAGCCTACTATCAAAATGACTCTAAAAGTCTTATATAAGTGTTATAATGAAGGCAACACATGATGTAAGTGTTTATATTAGCTTACTATCAAAATGACTTTAAAAGTCTTATATAAGTGTTATAATGAAGGCAACACATGATGTAAGTGTCTATATTAGCTATATTAGCCTACTATCAAAATGACTTTAAAAGTCTTATATAAGTGTTATAATGAAGGCAACACATGATGTAAGTGTCTATATTAGCTATATTAGCCTACTATCAAAATGACTCTAAAAGTCTTATATAAGTGTTATAATGAAGGCAACACATGATGTAAGTGTCTATATTAGCTATATTAGCCTACTATCAAAATGACTCTAAAAGTCTTATATAAGTGTTATAATGAAGGCAACACATGATGTAAGTGTCTATATTAGCTATATTAGCCTACTATCAAAATGACTCTAAAAGTGTTATATAAGTGTTATAATGAAGGCAACACATGATGTAAGTGTCTATATTAGCTATATTAGCCTACTATCAAAATGACTCTAAAAGCCGTATATAAGTGTTATAATGAAGGCAACACATGATGTAAGTGTCTATATTAGCTATATTAGCCTACTATCAAAATGACTTTAAAAGTCTTATATAAGTGTTATAATGAAGGCAACACATGATGTAAGTGTCTATATTAGCTATATTAGCCTACTATCAAAATGACTCTAAAAGTCTTATATAAGTGTTATAATGAAGGCAAAACATGATGTAAGTGTTTATATTAGCTTACTATCAAAATGACTTTAAAAGTCTTATATAAGTGTTATAATGAAGGCAACACATGATGTAAGTGTCTATATTAGCTATATTAGCCTACTATCAAAATGACTTTAAAAGTCTTATATAAGTGTTATAATGAAGGCAACACATGATGTAAGTGTCTATATTAGCTATATTAGCCTACTATCAAAATGACTTTAAAAGTCTTATATAGGTGTTATAATGAAGGCAACACATGATGTAAGTGTCTATATTAGCTATATTAGCCTACTATCAAAATGACTCTAAAAGTCTTATATAAGTGTTACAATGAAGGCAACACATGATGTAAGTGTCTATATTAGCTATATTAGCCTACTATCAAAGGCTGACACAAATCTTTGACATAAATGTTGTATTTTAATATTTATTCTACACATTTTTGCAACATTGGAAATCATTAGTAAAACGGAGGCTTCTCACAGGGTGAGGTAACTTCTGGAAATTAAGGTATAGATGTGTGTGTCCAAGTTTAGTGAAACAGGCAGGCTGTCTTCTTCTAATGGATTTATTACGATCTTTGCAAGCTGGGTAACGTTTGCTGTGGTCTGGAACAAAATGGCGCACAAACAACGATGAGAAATGCAGCCAATATTACACACAGATAATGTGTCATGAGACATGCAAATATAAATTAAATACACAGAGGATGAGCTCAAATATACCTACAAACGAGGCATGATGATGCAATATGTACATACAGCTAGCCTAAATAGCATGTTAGCATCGATTTGCTTGACCAAATATGCCTGATTAGCACTCCAACAAGTCAATAACACCAACAAAGCTCACCTTTGGGCATTCACGCACAGCATAAAACGTTTGGTGGACAAAACGAGACAAAAAAGGAGCGGCATAAAAGACGTCTTTCTGTGGCAGCGTCGGAGACAGTTGTACATGTAAACAAACTACGATGAGTTCAAGGATCACTGAAATTAATAGGACAAAACGGCGCTTGCCAAATACTCTCATCAGTGAAGCATGTTTAATATAAACAGTGGGATTTCTAACAATTAGGAAGGTTTGTGTCATGTTTGTCCTTCTACAGAAAATATTTTTAAACGGGAGAACATCCGCACCGTAACACAACATAAACACAACACAACAAATACCCGTAACCCCTTGCAGCACTGACTCTTCCGGGACGCTACAATATACACCCCCCGCAATCCCCTACAACCCCGCGACCCACCTCAACCTCCTCATGCTCTCTGAGGGAGAGCATGTCCCAAATTCCAAGCTGCTGTTTTGAGGCATGTTAAAAAAAAAAAAATGCACTTTGTGACTTCAATAATAAATATGGCAGTGCCATGTTGGCATTTTTTTCCCCCATAACTTGAGTTGATTTATTTTGGAAAACCTTGTTACATTGTTTAATGCATCCAGCGGGGCATCACAACAAAATTAGGCATAATAATAATGTGTTCATTCCACGACTGTATATATCGGTTTCGGTTGATATCGGAATCGGTAATTAAGAGTTGGACAATATCGGATATCGGCAAAAAAGCCATTATCGGTCATCTCTATCTGCTTTAAATCCTGCCAGGTGAGGTTTAAGGGATATTATGATGATGATGATACACAATTTGAATGAATAACCTAAACATTGTGCATCATGCACCATATCGCCCTCTAATGGCACTAACTTAAACTGCATACTAACCTTTAATAATGATGCATTGCTGTTGATAAAAGCTCTAATCCGCTTGCAAATAACTGCTAACCTTGTTTTCTTTGGTCACCCATCCACACTCTGTCATTCAGCAGCTCAGTGCGTCCCCCTCTCACTCACCCACTCCTCTTTTGGCCATCTGCTTTGAAATTAATGGGCACGTTGGAAAGTAGGCTAAATCCAGAGTGACAGCTTTTTCCTGCTTCCTATTTTTAAAGAGTCGCTGCAGGCAGAGTCCAAGTGCGTGGGAGATGGAGAAGAGAGAGCTGGTCTGTCAAGCTGGTTTTGCCTCTTACATTTTCTCACCTCTGGCCTGCGGGACGCTCCACAAAACCGTAGCTCAAAGCCTCACTTAAAACTGCTGACGCTGTCCTTTCCCCTCCTCTTTAGGACCATTATGTCATGACGCTACACATTCTACAGCTAATTTTTTTGGTGTATATATACAATACCGTTCAAAAGTTTGGGGTCACCCAAACAATTTTGTGGAATAGCCTTCATTTCTAAGAACAAGAATAGACTGTCGAGTTTCAGATGAAAGTTCTCTTTTTCTGGCCATTTTGAGCGTTTAATTGACCCCACAAATGTGATGCTCCAGAAACTCAATCTGCTCAAAGGAAGGTCAGTTTTGTAGCTTCTGTAAGGAGCTAAACGGTTTTCAGATGTGTGAACATGATTGCACAAGGGTTTTCTAATCATCAATTAGCCTTCTGAGCCAATGAGCAAACACATTGTACCATTAGAACACTGGAGTGATAGTTGCTGGAAATGGGCCTCTATACACCTATGTAGATATTGCACCAAAAACCAGACATTTGCAGCTAGAATAGTCATTTACCACATTAGCAATGTATAGAGTGTATTTCTTTAAAGTTAAGACTAGTTTAAAGTCATCTTCATTGAAAAGTATAGTGCTTTTCTTTCAAAAATAAGGACATTTTAAACTTTTGAACGGTAGTGTACACAAAAAACTTGCTTTATACGAATCTTTGTATTTCCATACTTTTCGACACTTTTTTGAATAAAGGGGACCACAAAAAATGCCATTACTGGCTTTATTTTAACAAAAAATCTCAGGGTACATTAAACATATGTTTATTATTGCAATCAAAACAATGTTGTCCTTAAATAAAATAGTAAACATACTAGACAACTTGTCTTTTAGTAGTAAGTAAACAAACAAAGGCTGCTAATTAGTCTGCTGACGTATGCAGTAACACATTGTGTCATTTATCCACCTATTATTTTGTCAACATTATAAAGGACAAGCTGTAAAAAATTGTTTATTAATCTACTTCTTCTTTTACTGTTAATATCTGCTTATTTTACGTTTCAACATGTTTTATCTACACTTCTGTTAAAATGTAATAATCACTTATTCTTCTGTTGTTTGGATACTTTACATTAGTTTTGGATGATACCACAAATGTAGGTATCGATCCGATACCAAGTAGTTACAGTATCATACATTGGTCATATTCAAAGTCCTCGTGTCCAGGGACGTATTTCCTGAGTTCATAAACATAATATTAATTTTTTAACTGTTGTTGTGGTATTTTAGGCTTCATAATGCAGTGTTTCCCATAAACTGCCAAGATACCTGTGGTGGTGGGGGCGTGGCTATTGGCGTGGTCACGTGACATCATCGAGTAATTTGCATAATTTACTACAATGATTTGATTTTCTCTAAAAAGGCTCAAAAAATGTATACTTACTAATTAATAATAACAGTTTTGTTTTAAATGTCCATCCATCCATTTTTACAGTATAATTACAACACTTTATGTACATATTTATATACAGATTTCAACAATAAGTTATTCACTGAAATATATTTATTAATTGTGGTTCTTACAAAAAATATATCTTATAAAAATATAAAAGCTAAAATGTCTCTTAAAGCTCTGCCCCTTTAATTAGTGCATACTAAATAATTTAACTTAAGCCTACTGCTACAACCATATTATTTACCAGCAACATAAAGTGAAACAGAGGCAGAGGTGTCCTGCCACAGTCAGTAACAAATAAACAGAAAACAGTAGTGGTGGTAGATAGACACAAAGCTTCATCAAACATCTGATCCACTGAACGAAGAGCTCCAAAAATATTGATCCTACACTTCTCTTTTGTGAAGTAAATCTGAACAGCCGATATGGGCATCTACATCAACTATATGATTTGCCTGAGAAGCCGGACAGGACAAAAAAAAAAAAAAAATTAATCTATTTGTGGCGGCCTTAATTCTTTCGTGGCAGGCCGCCACAAATAAATGAATGTGTGGGAAACACTGTAATGCACCACACATTTTCAATGGGAGACAGGTCCGGACTACAGGCAGGCCAGTCTAGTACCCGCACTCTTTTACTATGAAGCCACGCTGTTGCAGCACGTGGCTTGGCATTGTCTTGCTGAAATAAGCAGGGGCGTCCATGATAACGTCAATAGTGCTATTTCTATTGGTATTTTTATTGCTCCATTTATAGTGCAATAATGTTCATTGTCATTTCTGTCTTATCAATATTTACTTTGCTATCACTTTTCATAACATGTTTGTACATATCCTATTTGCTGATGTTGTTGTTGTCTTTCTGTGTAATCCCCCTCTTGTCCCTGCAATTTTCCCTTCTGTCTTCCTTCCTTTTTTTTCCTTTCTATCTCCTCCTACTCCGGTCCGGCTGCGCCAAACATGAACATAAATCAATTTAATAAATATATATAAAATCTGTACAGCAAATATGGGCATCGACATCAACAATATGATTTGCCTGAGTGGCAGGACAGGACAAAAAAAATAAATTATATTTTTTTATTTTAATACATATTTATTTTGGTATGCTTAGATAGCAGAAGATGATTTACCATGTGGAATACCCCGAATGACGCACATTTAAGGCAAGTGTGAATGCAGAGGAAGAAGTGTCAAAAGATGGCGCTAACTGTTTTAATGACATTCAGACTTTACTTCAATCAATAACGGAGCAGCATCTCCTCATCCGTGGCTTACTAGTGCAACAACAACAACGGCGGAAATGTGTCCCGTGAAAAAAACGTCCGACCGGAACCCTCTAATAACTAAAGTTCCTTGGGTGAATAATGTAAACTCACTACACCGGTATGTTTTAGCGCTTTCATGGCGAGTTTACTGACAGATATAAGTAAGAACTTTACACTACTTTATATTAGAAATGGCAACAGTGGAGGATGAATGTCCCATAACAAGAAGATAGAGAAAAAGAATAAGCTTATCAACTACAAAGGCGGAAGCGTGGAAATTATCAGGACTTATGCAGATCCCAAATACAGATCAGCAGGTACCAGAAGGTAAGAAAAGTTGCTTTTGCATAATATTGCGAAACAAAACGCCAGATAACACGTCTTACCTTATACTCATCACTCACCATAATAATACTCCTAAGTTGAAGCACAGTACAATCCATCAAGCGGTGTGGCTTCATAGCTTACCAAAGTCCTACTAAAACATTTTCATAGATTTTTGAGCGCCGTGTGTAATGTTCTATATTTTCAATGGAACATATCAAATGTTGGTGTTGTTTACTTGAGTCATATTGCAGTCCACTAGGGCTGCAACTAACGATTAATTTGATAATCGATTAATCTGTCGATTATTACTTGGATTAATCGATTAATAATCGGATAAAAGAGACAGACTACATTTTTATCCTATCCAGTATTTTATTGAAAAAAAACCCAGCATACTGGCACCATACTTATTTTGATTATTGTTTCTCAGCTGTTTGTAAATGTTGCAGTTTATAAATAAAGGTTTATTAAAAAAAATAAAAAATATATATATATATATTTTTTTAATTAAAAAAAAAAAAAAAAGCCTCTGCGCATGCGCATAGCATAGATCCAACGAATCGATGACTGAATTAATCGGCAACTATTTTTATAATCGATTTTAATCGATTTAATCGATTAGTTGTTGCAGCCCTACAGCCCACACATATCTCTTATGTGTGACTGCCATCTACTGGTCACACTTATCATTACACCATGTACCAAATAAAATAGCTTCGAGGTCGGTAGGCACCACCAAAATTTTTCCGTACATTAGGCGCACCTGGTTATAAGGCGCACCGTCGAGTTTTCTGAAAATTATAGGATTTTAAGTGTGCCTTATAGTCCGAAAAATACGGTATTCAGTATTTTCTTCAGTTAGTCATACTAATGAATGACGTCTCCTAAGACTCTCGGATGATTTATACTCTAGTACGGGGGTAGGGAACCTATGGCTCTCGAGCCAGATGTGGCTCTTTTGATGACTGCATCTGGGTCTCAGATAAATCTTAGCTGACATTGCTTAACACGATAAGCAATGAATAATTCATCCAACGCCCTTGACGCGAATCCCTTAGGGGTGATGGACGGCTGGGCAGTGCCCGAAGAGCTGCAGCCTGCCACCGTAGCCCCCCCCCCCCCCCCCCTCTGTTGCAAGTCTCGAGTTGTATGTTGTAATACGTATACGTGATTTGCTCTGGAGTTTTTTTTCCCCATAGCTGTTCTGTGACCCTAAACACTGTTTGTTTGTCTAATCAAGCACGGGTTTGTGCTGAAAACAACAAATATAAAACATTCTCATGCATTTATATCCATCCATCCGTTTTTCCACCGCACCTGTTCAAGAAGTCACATTAAATGTAAGAAGTATTTTATTTATTATTGGTTAGCCTCAGAATAACAATGTTATTAAAAAAAAAAAAGAGACCTATTATGATTGATTGATTTAGTTATATTCAGTGTTAAAAAATATTATATGGCTCTTGTGGAAATACATTTTAAAGGCCTACTGAAATGAAATGTTCTTATTCAAATGAGGATAGCAGATCCATTCTATGTGTCATACTTGATCATTTCGCGATATTGCCATATTTTTGCTGAAAGGATTTAGTAGAGAACATCGACGATAAAGTTCGCAACTTTTGGTCGCTGATAAAAAAAGCCTTGCCTGTACCGGAAGTAGCGTGACGTCACAGGTTGTGGAGCTCCTCACATCTGCACATTGTTTACAATCATGGCCACCAGCAGCGAGAGCAATTCTGACCGACAAAGCGACGATTACCCCGTTAATTTGAGCGAGGAGGAAAGATTTGTGGATGAGGAAAGTGAGAGTGAAGGACTAGAGGGCAGTGGAAGCGATTCAGATAGGGAAGATGCTGTGAGAGGCGGGTGGGACCTGATATTCAGCTGGGAATGACTAAAACAGTAAATAAACACAAGATATATATATACTCTATTAGCCACAACACAACCAGGCTTATATTTAATATGCCACAAATTAATCCCGCATAACAAACACCTCCCCCCTCCCGTCCATATAACCCGCCAATACAACTCAAACACCCGCACAACACACTCAATCCCACAGCCCAAAGTACCGTTCACCTCCGTAAAGTTCATACAGCACATATATTTCCCCAAAGTTACGTACGTGACATGCGCATAGCGGCACGCACGTACGGGCAAGCGATCAAATGTCTGGAAGCCAAAGCTGCGTACTCACGGTAGCGCGTCTGCTATCCAACTCAAAGTCCTCCTGGTTGTGTTGCTGCAGCCAGCCGCTAATACACCACTTCCCACATACAGCTTTCTTCTTTGCTGTCTTCATTGTTCATTAAACAAATTGCAAAAGATTCACCAACACAGATGTCCAGAATACGGTGGAATTTTGCGCGAGTTTTGAGGAAATGGAAGGATTTTAAGTGCGCCTTATAGTCCGAAAAATAAGGTACATCTGTTTGGGCCATTTTTGTTGTGTCTAAAAAGGAGGGTAATTCTGTCTTTCCTGGTGTTGCAAGCTACTATTCTATGCTGGATGTTATAATTAGAGACTAGTATGGAATACACACAACGTATTATTTCCATCTGTAATCCTTCCCGAGGTTTCTGTGCAGAGCAGCGTGGGGGGTGGCATCGCCCACTTCACTTCTACTTTCTGAGGCACAGCAACGAGCCTCGCCTTCCATTATTCCCCCGCCGCCGCCTCCCCTCCCCTCCACCGGGAGGATTACTGACATAAAGTGGACGTTTGATCCTGCCCTCGTCTCCGCCGCTTCTATATCCTCCTGACAAAGCTCTCCTTCTCTCCCTGACACTTCTCTTCTTCGCTCTTATTGCCTTTAAAATGAAAAAAAACAGCCTTCGTACCGCTGGTGGTGGAGGTGTGGTGCACCCGGGCGCAGACTGGCAAGTAGCTGGGTCACATGTTGGTTGGAAGTTAACTCAATTTCAGCAGGCTTGAGTGGATCATCACAGACGGGCGTCGGCTTCTTTCTCACTGTCGTCCGCTAATAAAGAGGGACGGACGTCAATCGATGTTCGACTCAAATGAGAGTCACAGGTGTCAATCGTCCCAAATGACATATGTTGTTGAACCTCTTAAGGCCCAAGCTGGTTTTTTTACATGCTTTTTTTAATTTATCTTTGCTATTTGGGTTTATTGGACCCTAATTAGAATAATCCAATCCAATCCAATCCACTTTATTTATATGGCACATTTACACAACAAGAATGTTTCCAAAGTGCTGCACAGCCATGTTAAAAACAATATTAAAAACAATATTAAAAACGATATTAAAAACGATATTAAAAACAATATTATGCTACACCAATGACTGAATAAAAACAAAGAATAAATGAATAGAAAACCAATACAGAGACAATATAAAAAATAAATATATTATTATTCATTTAATTAGAATAAAAACCAGGAATCATCTTTTGATATGATGTACTTAGTCCATAAGTACACAAACGTGTACTTCATGTTTAGTGAAGTGCTAATTCTTATTTTTACACTTTTTTTTTACTCCAAATTCCATTGTATGTTATACTCTTCTGACACCACCAGATGGCAGTATAAGTGTCCACATAAGTGGCCATAAGACCCCAATTCAGAAGTGTACACAATTTTGGAAATAAGAGCTAAAAGGTGCTGTCCACGCATGTGGCCAACTAAGGCCTTTACAGGGTAATTAATGCACATTGAATTAGGGGTGTCAAATGATCATGTTTATTGTAGGGACCGATTGATCGATCGGCCACCGATCAGCATTGATCAGCTTTCATGAAGAAGTATGTAGGCCTGATTTTCAATAAGTCAATTAACCGACGATTTGGTCGGTAAATTCATTCTATTGTTTTGTCAAAATTATGAAGGACAAGCTGTACAAATTGATTATTAATCCACTTGTTCATTTACTGTTAATATCTGCTTATTTTCTGTTTTAACATGTTCTATCTACATATACTTCTTTTGTTGTTTGGATACTTTACATAAGTTTTAGGTAGAGATGTCCGATAATATCGGGCTGCCGATATTATCGGCCGATAAATGCTTTAAAATGTAATATCGGAAATTATCGGTATCGGTTTCAAAAAGTAAAATGTATGACTTTTTAAAACGCCGCTGTGTACACGGACGTAGGGAGAAGTACAGAGCGCCAATAAACCTTAAAGGCACTGCCTTTGCGTGCCGGCCCAGTCACATAATATCTACGGCTTTTCACACACACAAGTGAATGCAACGCATACTTGGTCAACAGCCATACAGGTCACACTGAGGGTGGACGTATAAACAACTTTAACACTGTTACAAATATGCGCCACACTGTGAACCCACACCAAACAAGAATGACAAACACATTTCGGGAGAACATCCACACCGTAACACAACATAAACACAACAGAACAAATACCCAGAACACCTTGCAGCACTAACTCTTCCGGGACGCTACAATATACACCCCACCCCCCCCCCACTACCTCCCCCCACCTACTCATTCTCTCTCAGGGAGAGCATGTCCCAAATTCCAAGCTGCTGTTTTGAGGCATGTTGAAAAAAATAATGCACTTTGTGACTTCAATAATAAATATGGCAGTGCCATGTTGGCATTTTTTTCCATAACTTGAGTTGATTTATTTTGGAAAACCTTGTTACATTGTTTAATGCATCCAGCGGGGCATCACAACAAAATTAGGCATAATAATGTGTTCATTCCACGACTGTATATTGTATATCGGTATTGGTTGATATCGGAATCGGTAATTAAGAGTTGGATAATATCGGATATTGGCAAAAAAGTCATTATCGGACACCGCTACAATTTACATTTGTTTATATTTGTTATGTTATGGTGTACTATTGACTTAGTTCTGTGCGAGTATTTCCATTATATAATAAAAGAGAATAAGGAAGTCATTTAAATGTTGTGCTGATATTGTTAAACTGTCAATAGCACTCACCATAAATAAAATGAAAGGTTTACAGTCAATGCATGTGATCGGTGTCAGTATCGGCTGATATTACTCATAAATCCCCAATCGGAACATCCCTAGTTAATTGCAATTAATTGATTCTATATATTTTATAATTTTTAGGTAAGATGAAAATATTTATTATTATAACAAGATGGATTATTTATAAATCATATTGAACTAATTGTTGTTTTGTGCAAGATCATGCTCAGAATTATATAAAAAAAAGTTTGGCTGTTAAAGACCGATTAAAGGCCAAAAAAAAGTTGCATTGATAAAATGCAATCTGGCACCGAGCATTATTTGCTGAGCTTAAGTTATGTTAAAATGTCACTTTAAATTTAGGGTAAACCACGCTGTATAATTATATCCCTCTGGAAACCAGTGTCCCCTGCAGTGGACATATTTTTGCTCTATTTCGGGGGGAAAACAGCCCTGCAGAGGACGCTGGTTCTCAGGAGGATCGAGTATATGCCCGGAGTATAAATACCAGTTAAATCCTGCTGTTCTTACACTCAAAAGCACTAAAATGGATTTCATAGATTGGCCTAAAGCTTCCTGGCGTGATGGCGAGATGGTGACAAGCTTCATAAAACCATAAAGATGATTAAGATACCCTCAGCTCACCCCATATCTGTCCTCATCATTTCATCCTAAACCCTAGAAAAGAAATTTTTCCGCGGTTCACAGTACAAGACTGTTTAAGACCACCCATAAACTTTCATTCAGTCGGCCTTTTTGCCAGCCTTTGCCGCAATTGCGTTGCTTTCGGCTTCCCGGCGTTTTATAGTCCTCATTCACGTCCTGGCTGACGGCTGCAGAGAGGTGTGGTGAGTGCTCTCAGTGGTAATTAGCAGAACACCGCCGTTCATTTCTTTGCTAATTTAAAAAACATGTGTATCTATTAATAATGTAACGTTGTATTTTGTTGTGGTAAACATCTGCAGCATACGCACGTTTGTGTCAGCCGTATACTGCATTGACGTTTTTTGTTGTCCTTACCTGTTCCAAAACGACGTTGCATGTTATATTTAGAGCTTACCGTATTTTACGGACCATAGGGCGCACCAGATTATAAGGGGCACAGTAAAGGGGTCAAATATATATGTTTTTTCTAAATGTAAAAGACTTCCTTGTGGTCTACATAACATGCATACTTGCCAACCTTGAGACCTCCAATATCGGGAGGTGGGGGGGGGGGGGGTATTTCGAGTATTTCATATATATTTCATATATATATATATATATATATATATATATATATATATATATATATATATATATATATATATATATATATATATATATATATATATATATATATATATATATATGTCTTAATTAGATTATCCAAAAAAATAGTGCTCGATACCGTGGTAGAGCGTAATATGTATGTGTGGGAAAAAATCACAAGACTATTTCATCTCTACAGGCCTGTTTCATGAGGGGTTTTCCTCAATCCTCAGGAGATTTATTTGTTGGAAAATCTCCTGAGGATTGAGGAAAACCCCTCATGAAACAGGCCTGTAGAGATGAAATAGTCTTGTGATTTTTTCCCCACATATATATATATATATATATATATATATATATATATATATATATATATATATATATATATATATATATATATATATATATATATATATATATATATATATATATATATATATATATATATATATTGACTTTCAGTGAATTCTAGCTATATATATATATTTTTTTTTTTTTAATTTTATTTACATAGAAAAAAAAACAAAAAACTTGAATTGCAGTGTTCCAGTGGCTATCCATTAGATAGCAGTATTGTCCTGTTTAACTTCTCCGTTCATGATGAGTATATCATTTCGGCCGCCATGTCTGTAATTTCCTTGTTCTTCTGCTTCGTCTCCTTGTTCTGTGCGCAGTTGTGCACTCTATAAAAAGCCCTAGATGTTATGACGTCATTGGGCAGGCAAGCTGTTTATATTGTGGGAAAGCGGACGTGAGAACAGGCTGTCCCCACTCAGTCTCAGGTCCGCATTGAGCTGGAGGGGGCGTGGCCTCCAGCTCTGGCTGAATACCGGGAGTTTGTCGGGAGAAAATCTCTGCCGGGAGGTTGTCGGGAGAGGCGCTGAATATCGGGATTCTCCCGCTAAAAACGGGAGGGTTGGCAAGTATGATAACATGTAATGGTGGTTCTTTGGTCAAAATGTTGCATAGATGATGTTTTACAGATCATCTTCAAGTCGCTTTCTGACAGTCGCTTCAGGATGCGCCGTTTTGTGGGCGGGTCTTATTTACGTGGCTCACCTTCGACAGCGTCTGTCCCCGTCATCTTTGTTGTAACGGAGCAGCATCTTCTCATCCGTGGCTCACTAGTGCAACAACAACGCCCGAAATGTGTCACGTGAAAAACCGTCCCACCAGAAATCTATAATACCTAAAGTTCCTTGGGTGAATAATGTCAACTCACCACACCGGTATGTTTTAACGCTTTCATGGCAAGTTTGCTGACAGATATAAGTAAGAACTTTACACTACTTCATATTAGAAATGGCAACAGGGGAGGATGAATGTCCCATAACAAGAAGTTAGAGAAAAAGAAGAAGCTTACAAAGGCGTACACGCGCAAATTATCAGGACTTATGCAGATCCCAAATACAGAGCAGCAGGTACCAGAAGGTAAGAAAAGTTGCTTTTGCATAATATTGTGAAACAAAACGCCAGATAATATGTCTCCCCTTATACACACACCATAATAATACTCCTATGTTGAAGCACAGTACAATCCATCAAGCGGTGCGGCTTCATAGCTTACCAAAGTCGTATTAAAACATTTTCGGTACATTTTTGAGCGCCGTGTGTAATGTTCTATATTTTCAATGGAACATTTACAATTTTGGTGTTGTTTACTTGAGTCATATTGCAGTCTACACGTATCTCTTATGTGTGACTGCCATCTCCTGGTCACACTTATCATTTCACCATGTACCGATTAAAATAGCTTCGAGGTCGGTAAGCACAACCAAAATGATTCCGTACATCAGGCGCACCGGGTTATAAGGCGCACTGTCGAGTTTTGAGAAAATGAAAGGATTTTAAGTGCGCCTTATAGTCCGAAAAATACGGTAGTTGGTTCTGTGACAGAGCTTGTAACTCCAAACACTTGTATCTCAAATCAGTGTCTCCCACATAAATCGTTTTAAAGCAAAAAATAAATAATTTTAACATAATTTTAACATTTTCAAAGAAAAACAAGCTTTTAGATAATATGGCGATGCTTGTAACTACATTTTTTTTCTTGCCACTCAAAGCATAACAATTAGTCAGTTGACAGCTTTGGTCTCAAAACACTCTTAAGTTGGGGCACTCCTAAGTTGAGGTAACACTGTATGATATAAAGGCATTTTGTTAAATATGTGCTGGTAATAATTGAAAAACAAAAATAACATCAACCAAGTCAACATCATTTTGTTATGAAATATTTGACTTTATATTTTCCAAAAACGAGCATTGAAGTAGAGCTGGTCGTCTTATATTCAGGCTCGTCTTATATCACAGGAGTCAAACTCAAGGCCCAGGGGCCAGATGTGGCCCGCCACTTAATTTCGTTTTGCCCTCGAAAGCCTGGAAATATTATGTATAAAGTACTGTAACTTTTCTTACTAAATGTATTCTTTCTTTCTATTTTGGGAGAAGAAAAAAATTACTCGCAAATTATGTTAACTTAAATATTGTCTAATCACGCACAAATATATTATCAAACATTCAAACCATTTTTTGAATAGAAATAAATACTACTAATAATAATGATTTCAAAGCGAGTTACCCATCAAATGGTGCAATTTAAAAGCAGCAATAGATTTCATGGTAAAATTGTGAAATTTACTGTGGTTTTTACAGCATTTTTCTCTAAATGAAAAAAACAGTACTTTTTTTTTTACTGTAATAAACTGTGGTGCCGTTTTTTGGCATTTACAGTAATACACCGAACAATCTACAGTTGTTGTTTTGCGGTGCAAAAAACAAACAAACTGGCAGCTCAGGTGCCAAAATTTTACTGTAAAATTGCAGTTTTTTTTATTTACAGTATAAAAAGAAATGCACATTTTACAGTAAAATTATTGTAACTGAGCTGCCTTTTTTTTTTTTTTTTAACCATAAAAACAGCAGTACTGTTTTTCCATTTACAATAATATACACTACATTTTTAGGTGACATTTTTGCAACTTATCATATTTTTTATATATATATATATATATATATATATATATATATATATATATATATATATATATATATATATATATATATATATATATTTTTTTTTAAATCTAATAAAAAATGCATTAAAAATTGTGTAATAATAGTGAAAATTACACTGCAAAAACTGAAATCTAAGTAAGATTAAATATCTCAAATAAGGGTGATATTTGCTTATTTTCTGTCTGATAAGATAATTCTTCTCACTAAGCAGATTTGATGTTAGAGTGTTTTACTTGTTTTAAGGGTTTTGGTCCTAAATGATCTCAGTAAGATATTACAGCTTGTAGCTGAGATTTGATGACCTATATTGAGTAAAACATGCTTGAAACTAGAATATCAACTGTTGCAAAGCTGTGTCATCAACACTCACAAGTATAAAACTACTTTTTTAAAGTAATCATTTCGTACTTCAAGCGTGAAAAAAAAAAAATCATGATGCCGAGCGCATATCATTACGTCAAGATAATGGCACTAGCATTTACTTCATTTAAGAATATTTTTCAACATATTGAGCAAAAAGGTCTCTTTTTTTTCTACCAATAAAAGTGCACTTGTTATTAGTGAGAATTTACTTATTTTAAGGTATTTTTGGGTTTATTGAGGTTAGCTAATTTTACTTGTTTTGGAAAGTATTGACAAGCCGATTTTTTTTGTTCTATTGGCAGATAATATTGCTTAGTTCAAATAAAATACCCCTAATTTTTGTATTTTTTTTTCTTGTTTTTGAACACTGACTTTTTGCAGTGCACCCATTAGCAGACATATTATCTGGCATTTTGTTTCGCAATATTATGCAAAACCAACTTTTCTTACCTTCCGATACCTGCTGAACTGTATTTTGGGATCTGCATAAGTCCTGAAAATGTGCGTGCTTCCGCCATTGTAGTCCGTGTTGACACCTTCTTTTTCTCTATCTTCTTATGTGGCATTCATCTTCCGCTGTTACCATTTTTAATATAAAGTAGTGTAAAGTTCTTACTTATATCTGTCAGTAGACTAGCTATCAAAGCGCTAAAAACTGTAGTGGGTTTTTCATTATTACCTTCTGGTACCTGCTGATCTGTATTTAAAATCTGCATAAGTCCTGAAAAATTGCGCACATCCGCCATTGTTGTCCGTGCTGACGCCATAGTCGATAAGCTTCTTCTTTTTCTCTATCTTCTTGTTATGGGGCATTTCTAATATAAAAGTAGCGTAAAGTTGTAACTTATATTTGTCAGTAGACTTGCTATGAAAGCGCTAAAACATACCGGTGTAGTGAGTTTACATTATTCACCCAAGGAACTTTAGTTATCAGAGAGTTCCGGTCGGACGGTTTTCCACGGGACACATTTCCGGTGATAGCTAATTTTACTTGTTTTGGAAAGTCTTGACAAGCCGAATTTTTTTGTTCTATTGGCAGATAATTTTGCTTAGTTCAAATAAAATACCCCTAATTTTTGTATTTTTTTTTCTTGTTTTTGAACACTGACTTTTTGCAGTGCACCTATTAGCAGACATATTATCTGGCATTTTTTTTCGCAATATTATTTGGAAAACTGCTCTAGGTACCTATAGTTCATAATTGCAGTTTATATACATTTGCATTTCCTCAAAAAAACAAAGCACAATGCTTTATCAAACAATTGATCAGTTAATTGACAGATTGCTGTATTATGTGTGTTTTAGAGACGATATGTATATGATTGAATGATCGTTCATCCGAGCCGTGGGTAGGATGATTAAAGTGGGCCCCAGTGCCAGTTGGGTAATTAATCTGCTGTTCTCCATGTTAATAGCATTAGTCACCTTGGAGATAATCACAGCACAGAGCGGCATCTTCCAGTGTTCCTAATACCTGGAGCTGATTGACAAAATGGACCATTATCCTGTGCTAACAATGTGATCCCTTTGGTTTTGTCTGGTTCTGGTGTCAGTAAGACCTTCACTGCTTATACCCGAGTGTAAACCATCTGAAGAGTCTTAGGAGACGTCATTCATTAGTATGACTATTATGGTGTAATGATAAGCGTGACCAGTAGATGGCAGTCACACGTAAGAGATACGTGTAGACTGCAATGTGACTCAAGTAAACAACACAACAATTGTATATGTTCCATTGAAAATATAGAACATTACACATCTTTCAAAATGTTTTTAGTACGACTTTGAAGCCGCACCGCTCGATGGATTGTCGGCCCACTACGGCCACCGTAGTCAGAAGTGCGAGTATTATTATGGTGTGTGTATAAGGACCGCAAAATGGCACCCATTAGCGGACATATTATCTGGCGTTTTGTTTTGCAATATTATGCAAAACCAACCTTTTCTTACCTTTTTGGTACCTGCTGATCTGTTTTTGGGGTCTGCATAAGTCCTGAAAATGGCACCCGTTGGTAGACATATTATCTGGCGTTTTTGTTTTGCAATATGTGGAGGTTGCCCTCCGGTGGGTTCCTCGGACCACCAAACACTGCCATGAGAGCCCGGATCAGGGTTACAACACTGTTTTATTGTCATAAAAGAGTGCAAGTGGTTTGCTTTCACAGCCAAATGTTTTATCTGCCTTCGTGTCGCTCCCACTCCAACTCCCGTGTATCATTCCGGCTGCTGCTAATAAAGGCGACAAGGTTATTAGATAACAATGCCCACCTGGGCCATCCACTCACCTGTCGTTGTCTTCGAGGCCGGCCCTGGCACACCCTGTTCCGCGGCGGGCCCGCAGGCCATGCCTCCCCTCCACACAATATTATGCAAAACCAACCTTTTCTTACCTTTTTGGTACCTGCTGATCTGTTTTTGGGATCTGTGTAAGTCCTTAAAATTTGTGCACATCAAAATGGCACCCATCAGTGGACATATTATCTGGCGTTTTGTTTTGCAATATGTGGAGGTTCCCCTCCAGTGGGTTCCTCGGACCACCAAACACTGCCACGAGAGCCCGGATCAGGGTTACAACACTTTTATTTTCATAAAAGAGTGCAATTGGTTTGCTTTCCAGTAAAATGTTTTTTCTGCGTTCGTGTCGCTCCCACTCCAACTCCCGTGTATCATACCGGCTGCTGCTAATAAAGGCGACAAGGTGATTAGATAACAATGCCCAACTGGGCCATCTACTCACCTGTCGTTGTCTTCGAGGCCGGCCCAGGCACACCCCGTTCCGCGGCAGGCCCGCAGGCCATGCCTCCCCTCCACACAATATTATGCAAAACCTTCCTTTTCTTACCTTTTTGGTACCTGCTGAAATGTTTTTGGGATCTGCGTAAGTCCTTAAAATTTGCGCACGTCAAAATGGCACCCATTAGTGGACATATTATCTGGCGTTTTGTTTTGCAATATGTGGAGGTTGCCCTCCAGTGGGTTCCTCGGACCACCAAACACTGCCACGAGAGCCCGGATCAGGGTTACAACACTTTTATTTTCATAAAAGAGTGCAAGTGGTTTGCTTTCACAGCAAAATGTTTTTTCTGCGTTCATGTCGCTCCCACTCCAACTCCCGTGTATCATACCGGCTGCTGCTAATAAAGGCGACAGGTGATTGGATAACAAGGTCCCACCTGGGCCATCCACTCACCTGTCGCTGTCTTCGAGGCTGGCCCTGGCACACCCCGTTCTGCGGCAGGCCCGCAGGCCATGCCTCCCCTCCACACAATATTATGCAAAACCAACCTTTTCTTACCTTTTTGGTACCTGCTGATCTGTTTTGGGATCTGCATAAGTCCTGAAAATTTGATGTGCTTCTTCTTTTTCTCTATCTTCTTGTTATGGGGAATTTCTAATATAAAGTAGTGTAAAGTTCTTACTTATATCTTGTCAGTAGACTCGCCATGAAAGCGCTAAAACATACCGGTGTAGTGAGTTTACATTATTCACCCAAGGAACTTTAGTTATTAGAGAGTTCCGGTCGGACGGTTTTTCACGGGACACATTTCCGGCGTTGTTGTTGTTGCACTAGTGAGCCACGGATGAGGAGATGCTGCTCCGTTCTTGATTGAAGTAAAGTCTGAATGTCAGTGGTTAGAGTGTCCGCCCTGAGATCGGTAGGTTGGGAGTTCAAACCCCGGCTGAGTTATACCAAAGATTATAAAAATGGAACCCATTACCTCCCTGCTTGGCACTCAGCTTTAAGGGTTGGAATTTGGGGTTAAATCACCGAAAATGATTCCCGGGCGCGGCCACCGCTGCTGCTCACTGCTCCCCTCACCTCCCAGGGGGTCAAATGCAGAGAATAATTTCGCCACACCTAGTGTGTGTGCGGCACAGTTGGGATCTTGGTAACTGTAACGTCTCCCGTGCATATTTGATGCGGGAGGATTTATGTCGGGAAAAGTGAGAGGTAGCAGTTCACAGAATGGGGGATCACCAAGTGTAAAGTGGTGAGGGAAACTCACCGGGGGAAAAAAGATAAATGCAGTCTTCTTCCCTGTTGTCTGATGCTATAAATTACCTGGGCATTGATCCATGGCTGTCGCTATGGACCTTCCTGCATTCATCAAGCCACCAGTCGAGAAGAGGCCGGGTGGAAATACCTCACTTTATTCTCCGCTCTTTGCAGCGCAGCCTGTTGCTTGGATACAACGCTGATTTCTGCAAGAGTGGAGAAACCAGACAATTGCATTATGCACTTGCACAATATGTTGTGCTATGAATTTAAGTCTTTAGAACAATGGTTTGGACCGCCCTTTTGACATAAAAAAAGACGAGGAAGGGTCGATTTGTGACTTAAACCGATCACGATCCGATCTCGTGAGTGAGCATAATGTCCGTTTAAATTACTTGCACTGACACTATATTGCCAAAAGTATTTGGCCACCTGCCTTGACTCACATATGAACTTGAAGTGCCATCCCATTCCTAACTTATAGGGTTTAATACGATATCGGTCCACCTTTTGTATATATATATATATATATATATATATATATATATATATATATATATATATATATATATATATATATATATATATATATATATATATATATATATGTATATATATATATATATATATATATATATATACACACACACATATATATATGTGTGTGTATATAAATACATTTATACACATATATACATATATATATACACATAATTACATATATATATATATATATATATATATATATATATATATATATACATATATATATATATATATATATATATATATATATATATATATATATATATATATATATACATGTGTGTATATATATACATATATACATATATATACACATATATACATATATATATATTTATACACATATATACATATATATATATATATATATATATATATATATATATATATACACACATATATACATATATATATATATATATATATATATATATATATATATATATATATATATATATATATATATATATATATATATACACACATATATATATATATATATATACACACACATATATATACTATATATATATACATACATATATACGGTATATATACACATATATATACATAATAATATAATATATATATTTTTTGTATATATATATATATATATATATATATATATATATATATATATATATATATATATATATATATATATATATATACATATATATATACATATATACAGTATATATACACATATATATACATAATAATAATATTATATATATATATATATATATATATATATATATATATATATATATATATATATATAGATATGTATATATCTATACATCTATATACATATAGATATGTATACATCTATACATCTATATATATACATCTATATATATATCTATATATGTATATCTATATATATAGATATAGATATAGATATGTATGTATCTATATATATATATATATATATATATATATATATATTTTTTTTTTTAATCTATCTGTCTGTCTATCTATCTATCTATCTATCTATCCATCTATCTATCTATCTATCTATCTATCTATCTATCTATCTATCTATCTATCTATCTATCTATCTATCTATCTATCTATCTATCTATCTATCTATCTATCTATCTATCTATCTATCTATCTATCTATCTATCTATCTATCTATCTATCTATCTATCTATCTATCTATCTATCTATATATATATAGATATACCGGCCCCCAGACACATGTTTTTCTCTAAATTTGGACCCCCGAGTCATCGAAACGTGGCACGCTTGAACTTCCCGTGAATTGTTACCCTGTAGCACCGACAGACTCGTACCTACATACTCATTCAGATCTCATTCGAGTTGCAAAATACTGATCCATACTGATATTCCTGGTTTGCTTGGAGGCCATTGTTACTTTGATGTAGAGAGACGGGGGGGGTTTATACCTGGAAGACATCTCGCTTTTGCTTCGACTCTCTCTCACACAAAAGCTTCCGGGAAGGAGTATTTTTGAATTTTATTTTCCGCTGCAGGGTCACTTCCTGCCTATTCTCCCGAAATGACCTAATGTGCTTTTGAACAGATGGTGTGTACTTTAACCCTCCACACGTTTACTGACAGTATCTCCAGCCATTCCTTACATGCTACATTAATGCAAGTGGCCAGGGGGGGGGGGAAAGGTGAAGGTGGACCTAATTTAATAATGTAGTCATCACACTGGGCATCCTTTTGGAGTCTATACCCTCACAGCTGACTTATCGTCCATTGTAATGGAGATTAACCCCACTAAAAAAAACGCACATCGCCTATTTAACGCCCATATTTTTTAACACAAGCCACGTGCACCGCACTAATGAGGTAGTTGCGCCTTGTCGGCTGCTGGTTGTACATGATTTAAAACGCTGGTCAATCCACGGCCGCTTACAGGCTTTTAAGGCTAATGGGATAAGATTAACACATTTGCATGCCTTTCCATGCATTATTCATGCATCTTTTTACACCAGTTTGCAGGAGCGTGGCCTTTCTCCTAACTGACTTCAACATCTGGGTGACCTGGAAGCGAATCGGGCGTGGTTTATTATTCCCATATGGGTGTCACCCAGCTCGGACTATAAGACATGGACCTAGGGGTTCGGTGAGTCGGCCTCAGGGGTTCGGCGGAGGTCAAGACACACCCGACTCATCGTGTAAATACAAACTTCTCCTTATCGGCGTATTACAGATTACACACCTGGTTTGCAGGTGTGTAATTTGTTGTGAGTTTATGCACTGTGTTGGTTTTGTTGTTTGAACAAGGTGATGTTCATGCACGGTTCATTTTGTGCACCAGTAAAAAAAACATGGTAACACTTTAGTACGGGGAACATATTCACCATTAATTAGTTGCTTATTAACATGCAAATTAGTAACATATTGGCTCTTAAAGGCCTACTGAAAGCCACTACTACCGACCACGCAGTCTGATAGTTTATACATCAATGATGACATCTTAACATTGCAACACATGCCAATACGTCCGGGTTAACTTATAAAGTGCAATTTTAAATTTCCCGCGAAATATCCTGCTGAAAACGTCTCGGTATGATGACGTTTGCGCGTGACGTCGCGGATTGTAGCGGACATTTTGGGACAGCATTGTGGCCAGCTATTAAGTCGTCTGTTTTCATCGCAAAATTCCACAGTATTCTGGACATCTTTGTTGGTGAATCTTTGCAATTTGTTTAATGAACAATGGAGACAGCAAAGAAGAAAGCTGTAGGTGGGAAGTGGTGTATTAGCGGCCGGCTGCAGCAACACAAACACGTAGCCGGTTAGCGGACATTTTGGGACACCATCGTGGCCAGCTATTAAGTCGTCTGTTTTCATCGCAAAATTCCACAGTATTCTGGACATCTGTGTTGGTGAATCTTTTGCAATTTGTTTAATGAACAATGGAGACAGCAAAGAAGAAAGCTGTAGGTGGGAAGCGGTGTATTAGCGGCCGGCTACAGCAACACAAACACGTAGCCGGTTAGCGGACATTTTGGGACACCATTGTGGCCAGCTATTAAGTCGTCTGTTTTCATCGCAAAATTCCACAGTATTCTGGACGTCTGTGTTGGTGAATCTTTTGCAATTTGTTTAATGAACGATGAAGACAGCAAAGAAGAAAGCTGTAGGTGGGAAGTGGTGTACTGGCGGCCGGCTGCAGCAACACAAACACGTAGCCGGTTAGCGGACATTTTGGGACACCATTGTGGCCAGCTATTAAGTCGTCTGTTTTCATCGCAAAATTCCACAGTATTCTGGACGTCTGTGTTGGTGAATCTTTTGCAATTTGTTTAATGAACAATGGAGACAGCAAAGAAGAAAGCTGTAGGTGGGAAGCGGTGTATTAGCGGCAGGCTGCAGCAACACAAACACGTAGCCGGTTAGCGGAAATTTTGTACAGCCCTTTGAGACACTTGTGATTTAGGGCTATATAAATAAACATTGATTGATTGATTGATTGATTTTGGGACACCATTGTGGCCAGCTATTAAGTCGTCTGTTTTCATCGCAAAATTCCACAGTATTCTGGACATCTGTGTTGGTGAATCTTTTGCAATTTGTTTAATGAACAATGGAGACAGCAAAAAAGAAAGCTGTAGGTGGGAAGCGGTGAATTAGCGGCCGGCTGCAGCAACACAAACACGTAGCCGGTTAGCGGACATTTTGGGACACCATTGTGGCCAGCTATTAAGTCGTCTGTTTTCATCGCAAAATTCCACAGTATTCTGGACATCTGTGTTGGTGAATCTTTTGCAATTTGTTTAATGAACAATGGAGACAGCAAAGAAGAAAGCTGTAGGTGGGAAGCGGTGTATTAGCGGCCGGCTGCAGCAACACAAACACGTAGCCGGTGTTTCATTGTTTACATTCCCGAAATTTGACAGTCAAGCTTTACCATTGGCCTGTGGAGAACTGGGACAACAGAGACTCTTACCAGGAGGACTTTGAGTTGGATACGCAGACGCGCTACCGTGAGTACGCAGCTGCGGCTTCCAAACATTTGATCGCTTGCCCGTACGTGCGTGCCGCTATGTGCATGTCACGTACGTAACTTTGGGGAAATATATGTGCTGTATGAACTTTACGGAGGTGAACGGTACTTTGTGCTGTGGGATTGAGTGTGTTGTGCGGGTGTTTGATTTGTATTGGCGGGTTATATGGACGGGCGGGGGAGGTGTTTGTTATGCGGGATTAATTTGTGGCATATTAAATATAAGCCTGGTTGTGTTGTGACTAATAGAGTATATATATGTCCTGTGTTTATTTACTGTTTTAGTCATTCCCAGCTGAATATCAGGTCCCACCCGCCTCTCACAGCATCTTCCCTATCTGAATCGCTTCCACTGCCCTCTAGTCCTTCACTCTCACTTTCCTCATCCACGAATCTTTCATCCTCGCTCAAATTAATGGGGTAATCGTCGCTTTCTCGGTCCGAATCGCTCTCGCTGCTGGTGGTCATGATTGTAAACAATGTGCAGATGTGAGGAGCTCCACAACCTGCGACGTCACGCTACTTCCGGTACAGGCAAGGCTTTTTTTATCAGCGACCAAAAGTTGCGAACTTTATCGTCGATCTTCTCTACTAAATCCTTTCAGAAAAAATATGGCAATATCGCGAAATGATCAAGTATGACACATAGAATGGATCTGCTATCCCCGTTTAAGTAAGAAAATCTCATTTCAGTAGGCCTTTAACTAGTCATTATTAAGTACTTATTAATGCCTTATAGGGGGCGGTATAGCTCGGTTGGTAGAGTGGCCGTGCCAGCAACTTGAGGGTTCCGGGTTTGATGCCCGCTTCTGCCAACCTAGTCACTGCCGTTGTGTCCTTGGGCTATACACTTTACCCACCTGCTCCCAGTGCCACCCGCACTGGCTTAAAAATGTAACATAGATATTGGGTTTCACTATGTAAAGCACTTTGAGTCACTAGAGAAAAGCGCTCTATAAATATAATTCACTTCACTTCACTTCACTTATTCGGCATGGCCTTATTATAACCGTAACCCTCTAACCCTGACCCGAACCCTAACCCTCTAACCCTGACCCGAACCCTAACCAAATAACTCTATATTAAGTCTTTGTTATTTAGAATATGTTCCCCATACTAAAGTGTTACCAAAAACATATAACTTTGTCTTGATTTTGAAAAAAACAAACATTTTATTTTTCACTAAAGAAGGGTTCGGTGAATGCGCATATGAAACTGGTGGGGTTCGGTACCTCCAACAAGGTTAAGAACCACTGAACTAAATACTCTTTAATTAATGTATTGCAGGACCTGCTTCAGATACTCTTTGATATGTTTTGTGTGCATTTTTCATACACTGTCATAAAAAAAAACCCTGAATCTAGAAATTGTTCATCTGTGACATTCAATTTCTACACTGGGATAGAGACAAAGACACAACAACCAAAGACGGTGTCTGCAGGCAGCAACTTTTTCTTTTAACCCCTTTGTGCGGATTATGATCCATTCTTCATCTACATGGGAAGATATAGACATCCTATCAGTGAGAGCAGACATTGGACAGTAGGTGATTGTTACATTTTGTTCAGTTTGTATTTCTTGTTTCGCACTTAGCAACACTGCTACATGATGCTCAGTGTTTCAGTAAGGCTTTATCTGTTCAGCAGATAGTTTATAAAACGTGTAGCTTATATTCAGGCTAAACAAATATATAAGGTTCTGGATCGTAATTTGTCCTAAAGTAATCCTTGTTGGGTCTCACAGAGTCTGCAAGATTCGCATTGTTGTTGATGGGGAAGATCACAGATCACGTGACTGGCAGGCTCATTATCTTTCGAAGGTATCTCCGTGAGATTGATACGATTTGGATCATATTCGTATTCGCACAGTCTTTCGGTGTTAAATATCATGTTTATATGATAATAGGTTTAATATAGAGGCTTGTTTTTCCATTCTACTGGTACTTTAAAACTACTTGGTGGTTGAATGCAGTGTTTCCCATAAACTGCCAAGATACCTGTGGCGGTGGGAGTGTGTCTATGGGCGTGGTCACCATTACATCATCGAGTAATTTGCATAATTTACTACAATGGTTTAAATTTCTCTAAAAAGGCTCAAAAAATGTATACTTACTAATTAATAATAACAGTTTTGTTTTAAACGTCCATCCATCCATCCATCCATTTTACAATATAATTACAACACTTTATGTACATATTTATATACAGATTTGAACAATAAGTTATTCACTGAAATATATTTATTAATTGTGGTTCTTACAAAACATATATCTTATCAAATATAAAAGCTAAAATGGCTCTGCCCCTTTAATTAGTGCATACTAAATAAATTAACTTTAGCCTACTACTACAACCATATTATTTACCAGCAACATAAAGTGAAACAGAGGCAGATGTGTCCTGCCACAGTCAGTAACAAATCAACAGAAAACAGTAGTGGTGGTAGATAGACACAGAGCTTCATCAAACATCTGATCCACTGAACAAAGAGCTCCAAAAATCTTGAACTTTAGACTGCCATCAGTTTTACTCCCTACACTTAACCATGTGTTTCCTACTGCCTGCAGACTTTGCACCCTTTGTTATATACACATGTTGTGTTTCTAATATAAATACATTTAATAAAGTCAAATACAAATAAGGCAACAAGAGAAGTATCCTACACTTCTCTTTTGTAAAGTAAATCTGAACAGCCGATATGGGCATCTACATCAACTATATGATTTGCCTGAGAAGCTGGAGAGGACAAAAAAAAAATAAAAATAAAAAATGATTATTATTATTTTTTTAAATGTTTAATTATTATTATTATTATTATTAATATTTTTATATTGTTATTTTTGGCCGACGTAATTCTTTCGTGGCGGGCCGCCACAAATAAATGAATGTGTGGGAAACACTGAATGCTATAATTTAAACTACAATTGACCCTTAGCTTGTACGTGGCTGTGAAAACCAACACAGATAATGTGTTTGGAAATCAATTTCCAATCTGGAAATAACCATAAATAGATGTTTATGCAAGGCCACAGACCTTTTTTTTTACATGTTCTAGTCACTGCTCAACTTTGTGGTCAACTCCTGTGGAGTGTGAGTTGCTGCCTTCTCACCTGCTGAGAACCTCCTTCCTGTGATTCTGAAGGCCTGGACTGATCCATTGCCATAGACACAATGCATCGTGGGTGTGTTACATTTGTCAGACAGGCGTCAGCCTCTTGCATATACAGGGTTTCCCACACATTCATTTATTTGTGGCGGCCCGCCACGAAAGAATCACAACCGCCACAAATAATAAAAAAAAAATTAAAAACATTAAAAAAAATTTAAAAAAATATATATATTTTTTTTTTTTTGTTGTCCTCTCCAGCTTCTCAGGCAAATCATATAGTTGATGTAGATGCCCATATCGGCTGTTCAGATTTACTTTACAAAAGAGAAGTGTAGGATACTCCTTTTGTTGCCTTATTTCTATTTGACTTTATTAAATGTATTTATATTAGAAACACAACATGTGTATATAACAAAGGGTGCAAAGTCTGCAGGCAGTAGGAAACACATGGTTAAGTGTAGGGAGTAAAACTGATGGCAGTCTAAAGTTCAAGATTTTTGGAGCTCTTTGTTCAGTGGATCAGATGTTTGATGAAGCTCTGTGTCTATCTACCACCACTACTGTTTTCTGTTGATTTGTTACTGACTGTGGCAGGACACCTCTGCCTCTGTTTCACTTTATGTTGCTGGTAAATAATATGGTTGTAGTAGTAGGCTAAAGTTAAATTATTTAGTATGCACTAATTAAAGCTTTATGAGACATGTTAGCTTTTATATTTTATAAGATATATTTTTTGTAAGAACCACAATTAATAAATATATTTCAGTGAATAAATTATTGTTCAAATCTGTATATAAATATGTACATAAAGTGTTGTAATTATATTGTAAAATGGATGGATGGATGGACGTTTAAAACAAAGCTGTTATTATTAATTAGTAAGTAAACATTTTTTGAGCCTTTTTAGAGAAAATAAAATCATTGTAGTAAATTATGCAAATTACTTGACGATGTCATGGTGACCACGCCCATAGCCATGCCCCCACCGCCACAGGTATCTTGGCAGTTTATGGGAAACACTGATATACCCTATTTTTCAACTATAAGGCCCACTTAAAATCCTTTCATTTATTTAAGTTACAGTTACGCCTTATAACCCGGTGCCATGATTCTGGTTGTACTTACCGACCTCGAAGCAATTTTATTTGGTACATGGTGTAATGATGAGTGGGACCAGTAGATGGCAGCCACACATAAGAGATACGTGTAGACTGCAATATGATGGCAATAAACAACACTTTAAATGTTCCATTGATAATATGGAACATTACACGCGGCGCTTTTAAAAAAATCTGTCAAAATGTTTTAGTACGACTTCGGTAAGCTATGAAGCCGCACCGCTTGGTGGATTGTCGGCGCATTAAACATACGAGTATTATTATGGTGTGTGTATAAGGACCGCAAAATGGCACCTATTAGCAGACATATTACCTGGCGTTTTGTTTCGCAATATCATGCAAAAAGCGACTTTTCTTACCTTCTGGTACCTGCTGATGTGTATTTGGGATCTGCATACGTACTGAAAATGTGTAGTAGTAGCTTGCAATACCAGCAAAGACAGAATTACCCTCCTTTTTAGACGCAACAAAAATGGCCCAAACAGATGTACCGTATTTTTCGGACTATAAAGGCGCACTCAAAATCCTTTCATTTTCTCAAAACTCGACAGTGCGCCTTACAACCCGGTGCGCCTAATGTACGGAATAACCTTGGTTGTGCTTACCTACCTCGAAGGTGCATGGTGTATTGACAAGTGTGACCAGTAGATGGCAGTCGCACATAAGAGATACGTGTGGACTGCAATATGACTCAAGTAAACGACACCAACATTGTATATGTTCCATTGAAAAGATAGAACATTACACACGGCGCTCAAAAATCTATCAAACTGTTTTAGTACGACTTTGGTAAGCTATGAAGCCACACCGCTTGATGGATTGTACTGTGCTTCAACATAGGAGTATTATTATGGTGTGTGTATAAGGTAAGACATATTATCTGGCGTTTTGTTTCGCAATGTTATGCACAAGCAACTTTTCTTACCTTCTAGTACCTGCTGATCTGTATTTGGGATCTGCATAAGTCCTGAAACTGTGCGCGTCCGCCTTTGTAGTCCGTGCCGACACCGTAGTCTTAAGCTTCTTCTTTTTCTCTACCATCTTATGTGGCATTCATCTTCCGCTGTTGCCATTTCTAATATAAAGTAGCGTAAAGTTCTTGCTTATATCCGTCAGTCATCGGCGGTCACTCGAACGAGTGTGACGATCCTCCAGGTGGGGGTGTATCCCTTTATGGAGGATGCCTGTGCGTGACTTTGTTTAACGTGGGGAGACTGGTGCACAGACAGTCACCACACGATCCTTGACAGAAACGGGTCAGGGTCCAGTGGCATGGAGTCCAAGACGACTGGGGACCCTTTTCTGCTGCAGCCTTCTTCCGCCATCGCAGCCGTTGTGGTAGTTCTTAAATCTACCGTCTTCCGCCTGCTCCGGCGTTGAGGTCTTCACCGTATCCCTGGCTAGGGGGCAGTCAGGTACTAGGCCTTTGCCAAGGGCCACCTGGGGTAACAGTAGTAAAGGGGTTAACCTCCTAGTGCCCCAAGACCCCATAGAGGAGCCTCCACTGCCGGATGCACTTTAACGTCATGCCCAGGACATGTCAGTAGACTAGCTATCAAAGTGCTTAAAACTGTAGTGGGTTTAGAAAGCGACTTGAAGATGATCTGTAAAACATCATCTATGCAACATTTTGACCAAAGAACCACCATTACATGTTATGACCATATCACACCAATTCTCAAATCCCTTCACTGGCTTCCTGTTCCACTCAGGATTGAATTCAAAGTCTCCCTACCAACCCACCAGTGCCTCCATGGAAATGCCCCCCTCTTTGAGGTAGTCAAAGAACTGCTCACCCCCCAAATCCTCCACACGACACCTCCGCTCCGGACAGGCTAACCTCCTCCAACCTCCGAGGACAAAGCTACGAACACTGGGAGACCGGGCTTTCTGCTCCGCCGCTCCCAGTGTGTGGAACGCTCTCCCTGACCACCTGAGGGCACCACAGACTGTGGATGCTTTTAAAAAAGGCTTAAAAGCCCTTCTTTTTAAAAAAGCCTTTTTTTTTTTTTTTTGGTATATATGCATACTAGTTACAGCTATTTGGCTGTTCTAGTTTTAATTTGTATTTATTTATTTATTATCTTTTTATTTATTTTATTTTAATTTTATTATTATTATTATTATTTTTTGTATTTTATTTTTTTAATACACTGTAGCACTTTGAGATTGTTTACTCAATATAAAGTGCTTTTTACAAATAAAATCTATTATTATTATTATTATTATTATTATGTAGACCACAAGATAGCGTTTAAAATTTAGAAAAAAATCATAATATGACCCTTATAATGCGCCCTATAATCCGGTGCGCCTTTTGTATGAAAAAAGACCTGAATAGACCCGCTCATTGGTAGTGCGCCTTATAACGCGGTGCGCCCTATGGTCCGAAAAATACGGTACTCATTTATCCACTCGACATCCATTGCATCTGTGGTCCCTTCCAAGGTTTCTCGTTGTGCCCATTGGGTTGAAGTTTTTCCTTGCCCTGACGTGGGATCTGAGCCGAGGATGTCGTCGTGTGCTTGTGCAGCCCTTTGAGACATTTGTGATTAAGAGCCATATAAGTAAACTTTGATTGATACTCTGTGGTTGCCTGAGTGTTTGATCATCTCAGTGACTCGGTGCAGTCTGCTGGTTGACAATCCAACATACTGTTGGGAGTAGCTGTGCTTTTAAAGGTGTCATCCATCCATCCATTTTCTACCGCTTGTCCCTCTCTAAGGATTTTTTTTTTTTTTGCTACAGTTATCTCTTCATTTTCATGTGTTTTAAGAGCATATGAAGTGTGTTTGAAGGACTGAGAAAGGCGATAAATGCATATAATATCTATATATATCGTAATACTAATAGTATGGTAATCGTATTGCTGTATTATTGAAATAAAGTTTAAAAAAAGTAAATTACAAAGATTACTGTTGATTTATCACTACCATGGCACCTGCTTGGTCTTAATGAATCCAGCCGGTGAATTAAAGAAAAAAAAGAATAAACACATTATCTAATGACCTGTGTTAATTGGAAAGCTCTTTCAATAATTAATGATTACCCTGGTTTGTGCCTCATCACCATAGAGGTAATTGTATTTGCCATGTTTGTTTTTCTCAGGTGATGCTAAAGTATACATAAGTATCTTCTGTGTACATTTCTACTGCGTATTTTAGCAATGTCACAATGTAGCAAACATTTTTCAGCAGTCCTTTTCCCTTTCTGGACACACCTGCTGGGTTCCATGACAATGTTCTAGTATCCGCATAAACCCGTATTTACTTATTGAACTGATGAGGTTCGGTCGTATATAATAATATACTGTATTTTCCGGACCATAGGGCGCACCGGATTATAAGGCGCATTAAAGGGGTCATATTATTATGATTTTTTTCTGAATGTAAAAGACTTCCTTGTGGTCTACATAACATGTAATGGTGGTTCTTTGGTCAAAATGTTGCATAGATGATGTTTTACAGATAATTTTCAAGCCGCTTTCTGACAGTCGCTTTAGGATGGGCGGTCTTATTTATGTGGCTCACCTTCGACAGCGTCTTCTCCCCGTCATCTTTGCTGTAGCGGTGTAGCGTGCAAGGACGGGAGTGGAAGAAGTCAAAAGATGGCGCTAACTGTTTTAATGACATTCAGACTTTACTTCCATCAATAACGGAGCAGCATCTCCTCATCCGTGGCTCACTAGTGCAACAACAACGCCCGAAATGTGTCCCGTGAAAAAACGTCCGACCGGAACTCTCTAATAACAAAAGTTCCTTGAGTGAATAATGTAAAGTCACTATACCGGTATGTTTTAGCGCTTTCATGGCGAGTTTACTGACACATATAAGTTACAACTTTACGCTACTTTGTATTAATATGCATCATAACAAGAAGATAGAGAAATAACTATGGCGTCAGCACGGACTACAAAGGCGGATGTGCGCACATTTTCAGGACTTATGCAGATCTCAAATACAGATCAGCAGGTACCAGAAGGTAATAATGAAAAACCCACTACAGTTTTTAGCGCTTTGATAGCTAGTCTACTGACAGACATAAGTAAGAACTTTACACTACTTTATATTAAAAATGGTAACAGCGGAAGATGAATGCCACATGAGAAGATAGAGAAAAAGAAGGCGTCAACACGGACTACAATGGCGGAAGCGCGCACATTTTCAGGACTTATGCAGATCCCAAATACAGATCAGCAGGTACCGGAAGGTAAGAAAAGTTGGTTTTGCATAATATCGCAAAACAAAATGCCAGATAATATGTCTGCTACACTGCAAAAACTGAAATCTAAGTAAGATGAAATATCTCAAATAAGGGTGATATTTGCTTATTTTCTGTCTGATAAGATAATTCTTCTCACTAAGCAGATTTTATGTTAGAGTGTTTTACTTGTTTTAAGTGTTTTGGTCCTAAATGATCTCAGTAAGATATTACAGCTTGTTGCTGAGATTTGATGAGCTATATTGAGTAAAACATGCTTGAAACTAGAATATCAACTGTTGCAAAGCTGTGTCATCAACACTCACAAGTATAAAACTACTTTTTTAAAGTAATCATTTCTTATTTCAAGCATGAAAAAAAAAAATCATGACTTTGACACAATTGTGTCTCATAATTAAAACAGATGACAGCCAAATGGACTTTGCTGTTTTATTTTCAATGAAACAATAGAAAATAGGTACTCATATAGTAGTACAGTTGGCACAGTACAGTAAACTGACAGTTCATATTTAAACATTTAACATTTCTAACAATTTTGAGCAGAAATAGTTCATGCACATTCAGATAAATTCTTCAAAATTACAATTAAAAAATGTTTGGCCGGGGGCCGGGCTGTATATATGCGCACTAATTGACTGAAAGAGCATGTACTTGACGCGATGATGTCATGTTATCGATGGAAAAATGCATTTTTAGACAATATGATTTGCCTGAGCGGCTAGTAGACCCCGAGAGTAACAAGCGGTTGCCTTGTTGCCTTTCCATTAACAACAATAAATTAGTTTTTAGTATAAGTTTGCTGGTTTCAAGAAATGTAATGCCGAGCGCATATCATTATGTCAAGATAATGGCACTAGCATTTACTTTATTTAAGAATATTTTTCAACATATTGAGCAAAAAGGTCTAATTTTTTTTTTCTACCAAGAAAAGTGCACTTGTTATTAGTGAGAATATACTTATTAGAAGGTATTTTTGGGTTTATTGAAGTTAGCTAATTTTACTTGTTTTGGAAAGTCTTGACAAGCCACATTTTCTTGTTCTATTGGCAGATTATTTTGCTTAGTTCAAGTAATTTTTGTATTATTTTTTCTTGTTTTTGAACACTGACTTTTTGCATTGCAACAGTTGATATTCTAGTTTCAAGCATGTTTTACTCAATATAGGTCATCAAATCTCAGCAACAAGCTGTAATATCTTACTGAGATCATTTAGGAGCAAAACACTTAAAACAAGTAGAACACTCTAACATAAAATCTGCTTAGTGAGAAGAATTATCTTATCAGACAGAAAATAAGCAAATATCACCCTTATTTGACATATTTCATCTTACTTAGATTTCATTTTTTGCAGTGCAGTCTTACTGAGAGTTTTACTCCCCTTTGTTGAGGTTCTTTCCCCCAACACAACATAGTCGTCTGACACCGAAGAGGTGCAGTTTTGACAAAACAACACTTGATCTCTCACACTTTTTTCCCCCCCCCCCCCCCCACATCTTTCTCCTATTAGCTGTTTCTCAGGTTTTGTAGGGAAACTCTAATGAGTGTTTCCTAAAAATGCAGCATGTAGGAGCCTGTGCATGATAGGCACCATCCTCCCACAGGAATAACGCATCATGTTCTGTGATGGGGGGGCTTATTTGTTGATTTTTTTTCACCCCCGATCCTTTCAGTTTCCATCCCTGTCAACATCCCCGACCTCTTTATCAAGTTCTTTGCAGCTCCCAGAGAAGTCAAAATCTGAGCCGTTGCTTCAGTCAAGCATGTGACACCTTTTTAAAAGCCCACCGCCACACTGCAGCTGAGACCACACCAGGCACACTCCAAAAAGTCAGTGTTCAAAAACAAGGAAAAAAAATACAAAAATGAGGAGTATTTTATTTGAACTAAGCAAAATTATCTGCCAATAGAACAAGAAAATTCTGCTTGTCAAGACTTTCCAAAACAAGCAAAATTAGCTAACCTCAATGAACCCAAAAATACCTTAAAATAAGTATATTCTCACTAATAACAAGTGCACTTTTCTTGGTAGAAAAAAAAGAGACCTTTTTGCTCAATATGTTGAAAAATATTCTTAAATGAAGTAAATGCTAGTGCCATTATCTTGACATAATGATATGCGCTCGGCATTACATTTCTTGAAACCAGAAAACTTACACTAAAAACTAATTTATTGTTCTTAATGGAAAGGCAAAAAGGCAACGCTCAGGCAAATCATATTGTCTAAATATGCATTTTTCCATCGATAACATGACATCATCGCGCCAAGTGCGTGCTCTTTCAGTCAATTAGTGAGCAAGGAATATAGTATGTATATATATATATATATATATATATATGTATATATATATATATATATATATATATATATATATATATATATATATATATATATATATATATATATATATATATATATATATATATATATATATATAATATACACTACCTTTCAAAAGTTTGGGGTCACATTGAAATGTCCTTATTTTTGAAGGAAAAGCACTGTACTTTTCAATGAAGATAACTTTAAACTAGTCTTAACTTTAAAGAAATACACTCTATACATTGCTAATGTGGTAAATGACTATTCTAGCTGCAAATGTCTGGTTTTTGGTGCAATATCTACATAGGTGTATAGAGGCCCATTTCCAGCAACTATCACTCCAGTGTTCTAATGGTACAATGTGTTTGCTCATTGGCTCAGAAGGCTAATTGATGATTAGAAAACCCTTGTGCAATCATGTTCAAACATCTGAAAACAGTTTAGCTCGTTACATAAGCTACAAAACGGACCTTCCTTTGAGCAGATTGAGTTTCTGGAGCATCACATTTGTGGGGTCAATTAAACGCTCAAAATGGCCAGAAAAAGAGAACTTTCATCTGAAACTCGACAGTCTATTCTTGTTCTTAGAAATGAAGGCTATTCCACAAAATTGTTTGGGTGACCCCAAACTTTTGAACGGTAGTGTATATATATATATATATATATATATATATATATATATATTTACAGCCCGGCCACAATTTTGAAGAATTTATCTGAATGCGCATGAACTTCTGTTCAAAATTGTTTTGAAATGAACTGTCAGTTTAATTATGAGACACAATTGTGTCAAAGTCATGTTTTTTAATTCATGCTTGAAGTAAGAAATGATTACTTTAAAAAAGTAGTTTTATACTTAATGGATTAGATTTATATAGCGCTTTTCTAGACACTCAAAGCGCTTCACAGAGAAGTGAGAACCCATCATTCATTTTTACAACTCATTCATTCATCATTCATTCTCCGGTGTGAGCGGCACCGGGGGCAAGGGTGAAGTGTCCTGCCCAAGGACACAACGGCAGCGATTTTTGGATGGTAAGAGGCGGGGAGCGAACCTGCAACCCTCAGGTTTCTGGCAAGGCCGCTCTACCCACTACGCCATGCCGCCCCTACTTGTGAGTGTTGATGACACAGCTTTGCAACAGTTGATATTCTAGTTTCAAGCATGTTT